>NC_136954.1:53593229-53885729 GCF_032717465.1 Coenobita brevimanus | reverse complement strand
CAGTGTGGAAAGAGATGAAGAGGTTTGGCATGAGAGTGCTAAGGCAACTATTAAGAAAATGGGAAAGGCGGGGAGATAAGAAAGGACATCAGATGAAACATGGGATGCAATTCAGAAAAGGAAAAAGTGGAGATTAAGAAGTGAAGAACACCATGTTGATGGCCAGGTAGTTGAGGTTCTTAGAACAAAATACTGGAGTTTACTTTCTGTAGTAAAAAAGACTTGTTCGGTGTGATAAGAGAAGGCCATGTGATGAAAAGGCAACAGAGAAATTAAGTTAAGTAAAAATGACGGTCAGAACACGAGAGCAGCGTATCAGGCCATGAAGGAGCTAAATGGGACTGAAAAGAGAAAGAAGGAAATACGTGTAAGGGATAGAAATGGTAGCGTGTTGACTAAATATCTGGATATCAAAGGAAGGTGGAAAGAGCATTTTGAATCTGTTCTAAATAGACCAAACTCAACTGAAGAGGACATTTTGCCAGCAGAGAGAAATTTGCAGATAGAAACAAGAAATAGAACCTTAGAAGAGGTAGGAAAATCTATAAAGGAATTAAAGAATTTTAAGGTTCCAAGAGAGGATGGAATATTTTCTGAAATGCTGAAGGTGAAGATGATGAGTTGATGAATACTCTTTTAAAACTTTTTAATGTGGCTTGGGATAATGGCGGAATTCCATAAGAGTGGAAATTGGAGTAATTATAAAAATACCAAAAAAAAAAAGGGAGATTTAAGTGTGTGTGGAAATTGGAGGGGATAACTTTGACATCTGTAGCTGGAAAAGTCTCTTCCAAAATCTTGTTGAACAGAATAGAGCCAGTAATTGATGAAATTTTAAGAGAAGAACGAGCGGGATTTAGAAAGGTAGAGGTTGTAATGATCAGATTTTTATCGTAAGGCATTTAATGCACCAAGCGAATGAGGTGAAAATGCCACTTAGTATGTACTTTGTGGATTTTGAAAAGGCATGTGATAGTGTTTCGCGTGAAGCTATGTTGAAAATTATGAGGTTCTGTGGTACACCAGAAAAATTTGTAAATATTATTAGAAGCCAGCATGAAGGTATTTTTGGTAAGGTAATGGGGGGTGGTTCTTTCAGTGTGATCCAGTTGAAGTTACAGTACGTCAGGAGTGATTCAAGCAAGAGTTCTTTCGCATTTAGTGTTTGTTTTGGTTATGAATTACGTTACGAGAAAGGCTGTAGGAGAACAGGTGCAAGAATTAACTGGAAAGAAAAGATAAGGCTGATGGAACTGGACTATGCTGATGATGTTGTACTGATCTGCGGAAGTATTTACGAGATACAGAGGGTGCTCGATTGTCTGATGGAGGCAGAAGAAAAAGTGGGATTGGTAATAAATTGTGGAAAGACTGAAATTATAAACATGAACGTGGAGAACCAAATCGGTTGTGTAATTGGGAATGTGGTGCAGAGTGTGGAAAATTTTAAATATCTTGGAACGACTGTATCATCTAACGGATCATTAAACAATGAAAGTGAGGATAGGATTAGATCGGCTTGGCGAGCTGTCGGATTGTTGAAATCTGTATGGAATAATAATAAGATTTCAACATACTAAAGTAAAAATTTACATGTCCATGGTCAGACCAATTTTAATTTATGGGCATGAGTCATGGTATAGTACAGCTGCAACAGGTCAGAAAGTATTTGGATTTGAGAACAAAATACAGTACTGAGAAGGATTCCTGGGGTAAAGTGGCAGGACTGAGTTACAAATGCAAGAGTAAGGGATATTTCGAGAGTGGAACCAGTTGATTAATATGTGAGACTGTCTAGATAGAAATGGCTGGGGCACATATTACGAAAAGAAAGCAGTTTAATACAAGATGTGCCAGAGTGGACTGCTAGAGGAAGAAGAGGCAGAGGTAAGCCGAGGGACAATGAAAAGAGAAGTAGGAAAGGACCTGAAGGAGATGGCAAGAGACAGATACTGGTGGAGAGAGTTCATCGAGGCCCTGTGCATGCCGTGGGGTGCCACAGGAAATGATATATATATATATATATATATATATATATATATATATATATATATATATACAGTATATTAGGGCGTCGGGCTATAGATAGATACAGAGATGTTTGTGTGTGTGTGTGTGTGTGTGTGTGTGTGTGTGTGTGTGTGTGTGTGTGTGTGTGTGTGTGTGTGTGTGTGTGTGTGTGTTAACAAAACAGTTTTCATTCAATTTTGACCAAACTTGTTGGAGGGGATGAGGGCCTACCCACAAGTTAAACCTACTGTTTTCTAGAACAGAAGGTAAAAAGTCAAGGTTACAAGATTAGGTCAAACATTGATCTACGAAAATTCACCATTTTTTTTTTATCTAATTAAGACCAAACTTGATGGAACGATTGTGTAACAAGAATGAAGTAATAAAATTTTAAGAATAATTAGTCAAAGGTGAGTCGCAAGGCAAAGTCAAAATTTGACGCGTGTTTGTGTCTGTTAGTAAAATAACTAAAATAGCTTTTGATTTGATTATAATCTACTTACTGGAAGGGTTGAGTGTCAGGGAAGGAGTGAAGATATTCTGTTTGAGAACCGTAGGTCAAAGGCCGAGGTTAAAATTCGTCCAGTGTGTTTGTGTGTGAACAAAATAACCACCAGAAAAACTGTTTGGATTTAATTCGCGATTCGAGGATCATCCATGAGGTCGATTTATGGCTTTTGAGTACAGTAGGTCAAAGGCTGAGGCCACATGGCATTCTCAGCTTACGCAGTGTTTGTCAGATGTAGAGTAAACTTAGGGAAGGGTTCAGGTTAAAGCAAGGATAAAGATTTTTGGTTTTAATATGAATCATTCATAGGTTAACGTCCCGGGGAAAGGAAAGAGGCCAAAGACAATTCAAGCATTTCTGATCTGACTTGAATCAAAACTGGTGGAAGAGTTAAGGGTTAGGCAAGAAGGAACTAATTTTATTTTGAATGTAATCTGTCCAAGCTCAAGGTCTCGGCATGGAAAGATATTTTAATCCTTTGATCATTTGGTGGGTGCATGGCTTGCACTCTCGTTTCTTGTTATTGATATTATTATATTGTTATTATTATTATTATTATTATTATTATTATGGCAAGAGTGAAAGATGAGTTTTGGTCGAGTGTAGAAGCATGTATGGACAAATTTGAGAGGAGCGAGAGAGTGCTTTTGATTGGAGACATGAATGGCAAAGTTGGGAATGTACGAGTGGATGGAGTGGTTGGTCAGTGGGGTGTGCCAGCTGAAGTAGATGGGAATGGTAGTGCTTTGGTGGACATCTGTGCTGGTAAGAGGTTGGCAATAGCTAACACCTACTTTCGGCATAAGATGATCCACAGGTATACATGGAGAGTAATGAGGAGGATGGATGGTGAACTTGTTGAACGAAAGGCAATGATAGACTACGTGTGTGTGGATGAGCGAATGAGAAGACAAGTGTTGGATGTAAGAGTGTGGAGAGGGTGGGGGAATGGAGTCTCGGACCATCACTTAGCGATGGCCAAAGTAAAGATGCAAAGAAAATGGTTGAAGAGACGAAGGGGAACACAGGAGGAAACACCTCCTGTGAGACGAGTGGAGAAGTTGCAAGATAGTGAGAAAATGGCAGAGTATATGAGCATAGTGGAAGAAAGATTGGGAAGGTATGAGTTTGAGCAGATGGAAGGGGTGGAAGACGTATGTAAGATATTCACGGAAGAGATAGGCGCAGCATGTGAGGTGGTTTGTGGAGTGAGGAGATGCAGGAGATGCATGGGACAGCATGTTGGAATGATGAGGTGAAACAAGCTGTGAAACAAAAGAAGAAGGCCTATAGTGAATGGCTAGCGAGTAGAGGTAGGGGAGAAGATGAGAGAGAGAAGAGAGAGGTATATGTGGGCAGGAGAAGGGAGGTGACGAGACTGGTGAAGAAGAGTAAGAAGAAAGTGGATGAAGAATTTGGGAGGAATCTGAGTGTGAATTGGAGGAAGAGTAAGAAATTGTTTTGGAAGGAGGTAAAGAAAGTAAGGCAGTGTGAAAGGGGAAACAGTAGGGGAGTGAAATATAGGAATAATAGATTGTTGGTGGAGAAGAGAGAGAAACTGAGGAGATGGAAGGAGCACTTTGAGGATTTGTTGAACGTAGAGAGTGAGAGCAGTGCGAGTATAAGTGGTTGGGGAATGGCTGGGAGAAAAAGAGATGAGAGGAGGGAGGAAGAGATCAGTAGAGCGGAAATAATGGAAGCAATGAAGATCAAGATGGGAAAGGCCCCAGGAATTGATGAAGTGTGTGGTGAAATGCTGAGGTATGGGGGTGAGATTGTTGTGGAGTGGATATGGAAGTTGTGTAGATTGGCTTGGGAAGAGGGAAGGGTTCCAGAGGACTGGAAATCAGGTATAACTGTTCCTTTATACAAAGGAAAAGGGGAGAGAGAAGTATGTGGTAACCATAGGCGTATTTGCCTTCTTAGTGTGACTGGAAAAGTAAATGGTAGAATACTCATTGATAGGGTTAGGCATATGACAGAGGAGCTAGTTGGAGAAGAACAGGGGGATTTAGGAAGGGAAAAGGATGTGTAGATCAGATATTTGTTCTAAGATGTTTAGTGGAGAAGTATCTAGAGAAGAGAAAGAAAGTGTATGCTGCCTTCATGGACTTGGAGAAAGCTTATGACAGAACAGATAGGCAAGGTATGTGGAAGGTATTAAGAATATATGGGATGGAGGGGAAATTCTTGAGTGCTGTGAAAAGTATGTACGAAGGAGCTAGGGCTACGGTGCGAGTGGATGGTGAGCTGAGTGAGTTCTTTGATATCAGTGTGTGACTGAAACAGGGTTGTGTGATGTCTCAATGGCTGTTTAATATATACGTGGATGGGATTGTAAAGGAGGTGCAAGGTAGGGCAGTGGATGTGGGGGTGGCTCTAATGAATGAGGGTGAGATTTGGAAGATTCCGGTGTTGCTGTTTGCTGATGATACAGTATTGTTGAGTGAAGATGAATGGGAGTTGCAAGGTTTGGTGAATGAATTTGGGACAGTGTGTAGGAAGAGGAATCTGAAAGTTAATGTAAAAAGGAGTAAAGTTATGGTGTTTGGGAGGAATGAAGTCACAGAATGTACAGTGAGGTTGGATGGTGAGGATATGGGCAATGTGAGTGCATTCAAGTACTTGGGTAATGTGATTAGTAAGGATGGAACTTTGGGGGATGAAGTGCGTGAAAGGGTACAGCAGGGAAGGAAGGTTGTTGGTTCACTGAAAGCAGTGATGAGAAATAGGGAGGTGAGTATGGAAGTTAAGAAGTCACTGCGTGATAGTATTGTGATCCCTACCCTGACATAAGGAAGCGAGGCGTGGACCTTCCAAGAGGGAAATAAGTCAAGAGTGCGAGCAGTGGAAATGAGTTACTTGAGAGGAGCATGTGGAGTGACATGGAGGGACAGGTTGACGAATGAAGAAGTGAAGGAACGTTGTGGCCTGGATGTGGATGTGGTTGAGAAGATTAGGAAAAATAACACTGAGGTTGTTTGGACATGTGGAGAGAATGGAGAATGAAAGACTGACTAAGAGGGTGTTTGTAGGTGAGGTGGAGGGAGGGAGAGGGAGGGGTAGACCGAGGATGAGATGGTGGGATGGAGTTGGGAGGTATATGAGGGAGGGGAGAGTGAGTTAGGGGGAGGGTAGTGAAATGGTGAATGACAGAGCGACTTGGAGGCGTTTTGTCTGCGGCCACCCTTTGTGGGATTAGGGCGTCGGTCGATAGATAGGTTGATAGATTATTATTATTATTATTATTATTATTATTACATGTACAACACCAAATTTCCGGCACCCTTGGTTCCAGCGCCTTGCAGGATGAACCGTTTTGCCAGACTAACCGAGGCCACAAAACACATACAATAACTGAACAGGGACCAAAGGTCACATATAAAAATTCAACAATACACCTCTGACCCACTTCCCTTTAGTGCAATCTCAGTCATGTTCTAAGTCAAGTTCTTTATGGAACAATTGATTCTGGTGCGTTGTCAGGCTATCTGACAAGTCCACTTCTTCCAACATTGTCTAGATCATTCCATCATCGGCTCGACCACGCACAGCACTCTTACCATCTTTCATGCTGTAGGTTTTCTAATTTTCATTTTGCTTCTTTGAATCAGTTTGGATTGAATTTCAGTATTTTTTCCCACTGCATCTTCATGTCATAAGCAGTTGATGAACCAATATCATATGTCACACAACTTCAGCTCTGGAACACCATGGCCCAGTTTTTTCAACAGTTTTACCTTATCCTGCACTATTGTTTTTGTTTTATGATAATAGATAAAAACAAATACCTCTTCATACACGTCTACATACACCACTGTGACCAGACAGGTGAAGGAATATATACGTGAATATATGGGCAGTCAGTGGGTAGTTACGAATCGGTTATTATGGTAACGGCATGCCGTGGCAACTGGCTTCCACATGCAAGCAACCCCCAAACGTAATAAAGCTTAATGCAATCCACACTTTTATTCGCCCCTGTGTAGAGCACAACTCTCATGTGTGGGGAGGCTCCCCACATACAACTCTTGTCAACAAGGTGGAGTCAAAAGGCTTTTTGCCTCACTGACTTTCCTCCTTTTACTGGCTTCCTTCAATCACTGTCTCCTCTCCGCACTGTTGTATCTTTATCTCTTTTCTATCGCTACTTCACTGGTCACTGCTCTCTGAACTACCGGCCTGCATCCCTCCATCAATACGGCGGGCGCGTAGCACCTATGTAGCAACAAACTCTCATTCCTTTTCTGTCTAGCACTCTAATGCAATAGTTGATATTTACTTGCAGTCCTTCGTGTATGCAACAGGTCAACTCTGGGGCTGTCTTCCTCTGTCTATGTTTCCTACTGCGTATGACCTCTAGCCTTTCAAATGCAGTGTTTATATGCACCTCGAAGTTAGCTGATCTTGAATTTTTCTCTCTTATCTTGTTTTTGTTTTTTTCTTGGAGGGAATAATCTTGCTGGCTTTTGGCCTTTGGTTCCTTCTTCTTTGCATTAAAAAAAAATCACTAAAATAAATATTCAGTGGACACCAGTGATGAATATAATTTTTTGATTAGACCGTGGTAATACTGAAGAATAAACTGAAGTGGTGATATAGTATTTAAGGGTAAACTTAACTATAAGAAAAGAGACATTTGGTGAGAAGTGTCGAATTCAAAAGAAGAGAAATTGATGGTTAGGAATGATTAATTGTGAGAATTTCGTATTCGCAGACAAAATACATTGATAACAATGCTGGCTGACAGTTAGTTAGGAGAAACGTGAGAGAAAAGGGTCGTCTGGTTCACGATAAAGGGTAGCAAAATTGGTGTAAACATTGCTGAACCAGTCCCTTCAGTCTTTTGGGGGGGTTAATATTCGGGCATTAGGCAAAAAAGTGAGTGTAAACTTGTGGACCCTGAGCCAGTTAACATTTATTCCCATTTATTGGTTTATCTGGCTGTTTAGAGGTTTTGCGATTGAAGTAGTTTGGCAGGCCAATTAACCACGATCAAGTAGGCTTGACTGTATTGGAAGAGACTTTTGTTTATGGTTGACACCACCACTGACACTTGCATCTTTCTTTGAAGCTGCACTAAGGTTAAATGTAAGTAAAAGGAAATAAGAATCAGGCAAAGTAGGCTACAGGGATCACCACCAAGACATGCAGTGTAAACAATCCATCGTGCGCTACTTTCTACACTATCTGTGGCCGCCCAATACACTAGTCTGGCGGGCGAGGGAATTTCAAGTGCCCTCTCTTAATTTTGTCCGGGTCAAAAGAGGTGCCAGATCACCCGATGCCGGAAAATTGGTGTTGTACCTGTATTATTACGAGAGAGCAAGCGCAGCGAGCGAAACGAGCAAGCGTAGCTAAGCAGTGTTTACTCAACATTCAGCTGCAAAATGAGCGGCCCGACCCGATCACGATGACTTTCAAAGGCTAATAACTTTTCTACTATGTGAGATAGAGGAGAGATGCTTTTTGCAGGTAGTAGATACATTCAATAAATTTTGTTTTTAGCTATATATTTACTCATGAGGCCAAAGAAACCCCTTGGAATCCCAGCTTTCCAAGAGAATGTACTGAGGGCTTCATTTGCCATGCTCCGTTATGGAATCGTTTTTTAAAATATTTCCTGTTGTTGATTGCATGAGCGCGCGTACGTGCATGCGTGAGTGCGTGTGTGTGTGTGTGTGTGTGTGTGTGTGTGTGTGTGTGTGTGTGTGTATGAGAGAGAGAGAGAGAGAGAGAGAGAGAGAGAGAGAGAGAGAGAGAGAGAGAGAGAGAGAGTAAATATTTTATCTCAGTTATTTTTCTGATAATGTTCAACTACCTCACCAGAAATGATGAAAGTTTACATCAAGATGAAATTATGATGCTAGGCGTATGTAGGAACTCTCGCTCGTCACGCGTACACAAAACGCGCTTTACTGGTTTTGTTGTTGTTGTTGTTATTATTATAATTATTATTATTAGTAGTAGTATTAGCATTAGTATTAATGGTAGTAGTAGTAGTACGGTAGTAGTAGTAGTAGTAGTAGTAGTAGTAGTAGTAGCAGTAGGTGGGGGCGCTCACCATCCACTCACTCGATGTGGTGCTGCTATCGGGTGTTCTGCCCTTTCCTATCCTCCATCCTTCTTTCCTTCCATCCTATTCTGTCTTTCTTTCCTTCATTCTTTCCTTGTCCTTCTGCCTACAGGTGACTTTACACTCCCTTTTCTCTCTTTCTTGCCATCATTCTTTCCTCTTGCTTCTGCCTGTGGGTGACTCTACACTGAGTGACAAGCCAAATGGTTTCCTGTACACAAGGAAACCATTTACTATGTTGGGTGGTAACCATATAACCAAATTTTGGCGCCTGGTGGTTTAGTGGGAAATTACGGCGCTCCAATCGGATCGAGCTGGTGAACGTTTATATCCAGGGTGTGGTTGGGGTTTATTGCTCAAATAATGCCACCCAGGGATGAGTGAGGCTGGTCACTCTCATCTTAAATGTCAGGACCAACTTGCCTAGCCCCGGGCTCCTACGCTCCTGATGGACCACCGTAGGATTGGATGATGATGATGGTGATTATTATTATTATTATTATTATTATTATTATTATTATTATCATTTCTAAAGGAATTGTTGAATACAGTGAACGAGAGTAGCGCAAGAGAAGAAGAGAGGCGAAAGGAAAGGAGAAATAAATAAGATGAAAATACCTGAAGCAATGAACAAAGCCCAAATGATGAACCCTCAGGAATTGATGTAGTATTTGGTGAAACGCTGAAATGCGAGGGAGAGAGAATGATGGAATGTGTACACGATAGGTGGATTGACCCGGGAAGAAGGTAGGGTCCCGGAGGATTCGTAGTCAGGTACAATAGTTCTATTCAAAGGAAAAGGGAAAAGAAAAGTGTGTCGTAAACATAGGGATATTTGTCTACTCAGTGTATTAGGAAAAATATATGGCAGGTTACTTGTCGATAGAGTTTTGGTGATAACCGAGGATTTACTTGTAGAAGAACATTGTGGTTTCTAAGAAGGGAAGAGGTTGTGTAGTTCAGATACCCATTCTAAGTTGTTTATGGAAAAAGTCACCAGAAGAGGGGAAGAAATTGTATGCTACCTTCATGGATCTGTGGAAACCATATAGCAGACTATATTGACAAGGAACGTGAAAGATCTATCTATCTATCTATCTATCTATAGCCCGACGCCTTAATCCCGCAAAGGGTGGCCGCAGACAAAACGCCTCCAAGTCACTCTGTCACCCACCATTTGACTACCCTCCCCCCAACTCACCCCCCCCTCCCTCATATACCTCTCAACTCCATCCCTCCACCTCATCCTCGGTCTACCCCTCCCTCTCCTTCCCTCCACCTCACCTACATACACCCTCTTAGTCAGTCTTTCATTCTCCATTCTCTCCACATGTCCAAACCACCTCAGTGTATTTCTCCTAATCTTCTCAACCACATCCACATCTACCCCACAACGTTCCTTCACTTCTTCATTCGTCAACCTGTCCCTCCACGTCACTCCACATGCTCCTCTCAAGTAACTCAAACGGAGTAGATTAGAAGTTCTTGAATGATATGAAAATTATGTATGAGCGCATATGGACTGCAATGCGTGAGGAGAGTGAACTGAATGAATTCTTTTACCTGAATGGTGGGGTGAAACAGGAATGGGTCATGTCTCCATGGCTGTTCAACATGTAATATGGATGGAGTCATACAAGATGCACAAGGACAGTGGATGCCGGAGTGTCGTTAATGAGAAAGGTAGAGCTTGGAAACTGCCTGTATTGTTGTCTGTTGACGGCACTGCATTATTAAGTGAAGATGAATGGAAGTTGCAAGGCTTGGTGAATGTCCTTGGGAGTATATATATATGGAACAAAATCTAAAAGTGAATGTAGCTGAGAGTAAGTAAAGGTCTTTGAGAGAAATGAAGCCACTGAACGTAGTGGGACTGGATTATTATGAAATGGAAAATGTGAGTACACTTAAATATTTAGGTAGTGCGATGAATATGAATGGGAGTTTTGGGGGTGGAGTATTTGAAAGAGTATAAAAAGGAAGGAAGGTTACTGGTTCACTGAAATGAGTGATTAGGAATAGGGCAATAACTATGGAAGTAAAAAAGTCACTATATGACAGTATATACTGTGATCCTCATTCTAACGTATGAAAGAGAAACTTGGACCTTGTTTAAGGATACAGTTCAAGAGTAAGAACAGGTGAAATAAGGTATTTGAGAGGAGCAAGCGGAATTAGAGACACAGATGAGTGCTATTGATGTGGGTGTGACTAATAGCTTTGGGTGAAATACTTTGAGGTGGCTTGGTCGTGAGGAGAGGATGGAGAATGAAAGACTAACTAGGCCTAGAAAAGTGTCAGTATGAGAGTAAGGTGGAGAGGAAAAGCGGGAGGGGAGACAGAGAACTGAGGCATCCTGTTAGATAGATAGACAGATTGATAGGCAAATAGTTAGATAGGCATATAGATATATAGATAGATAGACAGACTATTAGCCTTAACGCTACGCCATCCTTTTGTAAGGAGAAAAGGTTGAAATAATGGTGACATGATGATGAATGGATACCTAAATCGGGTGACAGCAGCTGTCGACAGCATGAATCAAATCCTGGCGCTTTCGGTCTGGCAGCTTCATAGTTAACAAGGTTAACTTCTCTGCCTTCGTGAGGTTAAATTCCTTACCCAGTTCTTAGCTGGGAAAAAGGTCAGGAAGATGATGATGGTGATGATGGAAACTCCCTGTACTGTTGTTTGTAGATGATACTGTGTTGTTGAGTGAAGACGAAGGGGAGCTGCAAGGCTTGGTGGATGAGTTTGGGAGAGTGTGTAAGAAACGGAACCTAAAGGTGAATGTAGGGAAGAGTAAAGTGATGGTCTTTGAGAGAGGTGAAGTCAGTGAATGTACAGCGAGGTTGGATGGTGAGGAATTGGAAAATGTGAGTACGTTTAAGTATTTGGGTAGTGTGATGAGTAAGGATGGAGGTTTGGAGGGTGAAGTGCTTGAAAGGGTACAGCAGGGAAGAAAGGTTGCTGGTTCCTTGAAAGCAGTGATAAGAAACAGGGAAGTGAGCATGGAAGTAAAAAAGTTACTACATGACAGTATTGTGATACCAACTCTAACATACGGAAGTGAAGCTTGGACATTGTTGGAAGGACACAAGTCAAGAGTGAGAGCAGTGGAAATGAGTTATTTAAGAGGAGCCTGTGGAGTCACGTGGAGAGACAGGCTGACGAATGAGGATATAAAGGAGCGTTGTGGTGTGGATGTGGATGTGATAGGAAGCGTTGTGAGGAACACACTGAGGTGGTTTGGCCATGTGGAGAGGATGGAGGGTGAAAGACTGACGAAGAGAGTTTATATGAGTAAGGTGGAGGGTGGAAGAGGGAGGGGGAGACCGAGGATGAGATGGAGGGATGGGGTGGAGAGGTATATGAGAGAGGGGGGTGTGAGTTGGGAGCAGGGCAGTGAAATGGCGGGGGACAGGGCGACTTGGAGGCGATTTGTTTGTGGCCACCCCAAACGGGATTGAGGCGTCTGGCAATAGATAGATAGATAGATCATCATCAT
Organism: Coenobita brevimanus; assembly: GCF_032717465.1. Taxonomy (NCBI): domain Eukaryota; kingdom Metazoa; phylum Arthropoda; class Malacostraca; order Decapoda; family Coenobitidae; genus Coenobita; species Coenobita brevimanus. The sequence continues at coordinate 53,873,627 of NC_136954.1, read as the reverse complement.
TATCATCATCATCATCATCATCATCATCATCATCATAGCAAGAAACGAAAATTGTCATTAGCAATTTCAATAACTCACCACTCGGCAAGGTCATCCGTCTTGTGCGTGTGACCTCAATACATTGAAGATAAGCAAATTTTGACCTTTGACCTTGGCTGTGACCTTGAGTTTTGGGTCATGGCCATTCATACCTGGTAGTCATGCATAGCATGTCAGGTTCTATAAATGTACCATGTTTGGTGATTGTAGCTTAGTTCTATCTTGGTTTTAAATTGTGCACTCAATGACCCCAAACTACTTTCCAATGACGTATGGGTGATCTCAGAAACTACTGGCCCAAATGGGCCCAATGTCGTTTCAGACCTGCTGGCCGGCCATGGCTATGTCTCATAAAAATTTGAAGTTTATCCCTTAATGGTTTCTGAGGATCCTCGAAGAGATTATTTTTATAGGTTTTTGGCTGTAACTGGAAAACCAGTACAGGGAACTACTGTAGATGATACTGGGTTATGCGAATCTGCCAGCTGGGGAACTCAGGTGGCCAAAAGTATGATGGGCGTAACTTTGAAACTGAGTAAATACGAGCAATTTACTTCTTTGTAAGGAAGAATACTACTACTACTACTGCTAAAGGTGCAGGTATGGATGGGTTTGCTGTGGAATGTTTTAAAGGTGGTGGAGCGACTATTGTTGAGTGGTTAGTAAGATAGCTGAATATGTTTTGTGAGCTGCATCGCGCTGATTGACTGGGCAAGTGCGTGTGTGGTTCCGTTTTATAAAGGTAAGGGTGATAAGTATGAATGCACTAGTTTCTGGAGTATAAGTCTATTGAGTGTTGTAGGTAAGGTTTATGGTAGAGTGTTGATTATGAGAGAGAGGGTACAGAGGGAGTGATTGGTGATGAGCAGTGTGGTTTTAGAAGAGGGAGGGGATGCGTGGATCAGGTGTATGCTGTGAGACAAGTGTGTGAAAAGTATTTGGCGAAAGATAAGGATGTGTTTTTGGCGTTCATGGATGTAGAGAAAGCGTATGATAGAATTGATAGGGAGGGTTTGTGAAATGTTTTGAGATTGAATGGATTAGGTGGCATGTTCTTAAAAAGAGTGAAAAGTTTGTATGTAAATAGTAGAGCGTGTGTAAGAGTGGGAAATACTGTAAGTGGTTGGTTTCCTGTGAGAGTGGAGCTGCAGCAGGGATGTGTGATGTCACCTTGGTTGTTTAATATTTATATGGATGGTGTTGTAAGGGAGATGAATGTGAGAGTTAGAGAGAGGTTTGAGTGTGGTGAATGCTGATGGTAGAGAGTGAAGTCTGAGTCAGCTGCTGTTTGCAGATAATATTGCACTGGTGGCTGATTCGGAGGAGATTGAGACAGCTGGTAGGGGAGTTTGGAAAGGTGTGTGAAAGAAGGAAATTGGGAGTGAATTAGAATAAAAGTAAAGTGATGAAACGTACGAGGTCGGTAGATGGGAGGAGGAGGAATACAGTTTTGAATGGTTAGTTGCTTGAGGAGGTAAAACGTTTTAAGGTATTTAGGGTCACATGTTGCTGTAATAGAAGAATAGATGTAGATGTGAAGTTTAGGATGAATGGAGTAGGAAATGTGCTGGGAGGAATGAAAAAAGTGTTTAGGTGTCGTTCCCTTAGAATGGATGTAAAGAGAAGGCTGTATGAGGGAGTAGTGGTACCGACTGCGTTATACTCGTATGGGGCTGAAACTTGGAATATGGGAACAGTAGAGAGGAGGAGATTGAATATAATGGAGATGAGGTGTTGGAGTAGTATGTGTGGAGTGATGCGTATGGATCGAATGAGAAATACTGAAGTGTGAAGAACTGGACTTATGCAAGAGTTGGCTGATCAAGTTGAACAAAAAGTGTTGCAGCGGTTTGGGCATATGGAGAGAATGAATGAAGAGCCATTGGAGAAAAAGATAACTGGATCTGATGTGGGAGGTGCGAGGCTGAGAGGAAGAGCACGAATAGGGTGGATGGACAGTGTGAAGAGAGCATTAGATGCGAGAAGGGTGTCTGTAGAGCAGTGGTTTCCAACCTTTTCTAATTCTGGCCCCCCCCCCCTCATTGAATGACACGTTCCCTGCGCCCCCGTTCCTCAAATACTGTATTTTACTGGCATAGTTGGCACATGTCAATAAATATCATAGATTCTTAATCTTTGAAATTGTTTATATATTCAGATAACTTGATTTCTTATTCATATCTGAAATGTTTTCTCTATATTTAGAAATTACTGAATTTCATCATAATTCATAGTTTTCAAATATAATTACCCTCTTTATCAAGCCTTGGCCCCCCCCCACAGGCAGCCTTTCGTGCCCCTCTAGGGGGGCGCGCCCCACAGGTTGGAAACTACTGCTGTAGAGCAAGGAAGAGTGGCTGCTCGTGATAGGGATGAATGAAGAGAAACTGTGAATGCATAAGAGGTGATCCAGTCCCGACGGGATGTTCTCCCCCATCTGGTCTGATCAACTGATCGGGTCAGGTGTGGGAAAGGGGGTGGATCCATTATGATGTGGCAGCGGTAAACCAGCTCTGCTGTCGAGCCCTGCTGCGAATCGCTGATTGCACAGCGCAGTTGACCCTCGTGTGGTGTGGCGCAGTGAAGAGTGGTCCCTTCTTCCCTTAGAGGCTAAGATACGAGTAAATGTGTGTGTGTTGATGAGTATTTTGGTAAGTGTGTCGTCCTGTCTCGGCTACCCTCCATGAGATGGGAAACAGCATAGGGATATACATACAGTAGATAGAATAATATTGACAAAAATAATATAACTTACCACTGGTGTGGTGAGTTATAACTAGAACACGGAAATTTCCATTGGCTATTTCAGTAAATCATTACATGACAAGGTCATCCTTCTTGTGCATATGGCCTCAGTACATAGAAGATAAGCAAATTTTGACCTTTGACCTTGGCTGTGACCTTGAGTTTTGGGTCATGGCCATTCATACCTGGTAGTCATGCATAGCATGTCAGGTTCTATAAATGTACCATGTTTGGTGATTGTAGCTCAGTTCTATCTTGGTTTTAAATTGTGCACTCAATGACCCCAAATTACTTTCCAATGACGTATGGGTGATCTCAGAAACTACTGGCCCAAATGGGCCCAATGTCGTTTCAGACCTGCTGGCCGGCCATGGCTATGTCTCATAAAAATTTGAAGTTTATCCCTTAATGGTTTCTGAGGATCCTCGAAGAGATTATTATTAAAGGTTTTTGGCTGTAACTGGAAAACCAGTACAGGGAACTGCATGATACTGGGTCATATGAAGCTGCCAGCTGGGGAACTCAGATGGCTAAATATGATGGCCGTAACTTTGAAATTGAGTGGATATGAGCACTTTACTTCATCGAAAGAAATACTACTACTACTACTACTACTACTACTACTACTTCTAATAATAATAATAATAATAATGTCAAGAACAACATAACTCACCACTGGTGTGGTGATTAATAATAATAATAATAATAATAATAATAATAACAATAACAATAACAATAACAACAATAATAATAATAATAATAATAATAATAATAATAATGACAACAACAATAATAATAACATATGACAAGAACAATATAACTCACCGCTGGTGTGGTGAGTTACAGTAATAATTATTATTATTATTTTGTACTGATTATGGGGGTATACAAACCATTCTCTTAGACTGGACACCCACTTCTAACACGAGTCTCTTTTTCTGTGCAGCTTGTTGAGGACGACGGATCTCTGGACGCTGCCCTGCTCAACTACCTTTTCGCCAAACAGCTGGTGGAGCGGCTGAGAAACAACGCCGACGTGAAGGACCTGCAGAACAAACGCTCTTACTGGAAGCAGTGTGCATTCAACGCCGTTAGTTGTTTTGGCAAGAGGAAGTAAAAGGAGTGCAGGGAGTAGGGAGAGGCTGAACGAGAAGAAAAATATGGTAGCGCGAGAGGCGTGGTAGAAATGATTGGAGAGAAAAGAGGAGAGGAGTAGGGGAGAGATAATGGGAGGAAGGAAAAGAGGGGGACAGGGAGGAGAGGAGAGGGGAAAATGAAGTATGCAGAGGAGCGATGTAAAGAAGGCATATATATATATATATATATATATATATATATATATATATATATATATATATATATATATACAAGGAGATTGATTAGTGGGGAAACACAGACCGAGAGACGAACTTGGAGAGAGAGAGAGAGAGAGAGAGAGAGAGAGAGAGAGAGAGAGAGAGAGAGTCATCTACGTATTGTGTGTGCGTGTATCTATCTATATATATTTATATATATCTATATCTGTATATCTATCTATCTATCTATCTATCTATATGAGTGAGAGAGAAAGTGTAAGTGCGAGAAAGAGAAAGCAGTGGATAAATAAAATAATGTAGTGAAAGTAAAAAGGAAATATGAGTCACCATTCAATGAAAAAGATGCGAAGGAAAAAAAAGTCAAATATCTCTGATCTGGGAAAGGGCGAAGCCGTAGAGAAGGAAGAGGAAGAAAGGGTAAGGAGTGAGTGGAAAGATTAAAGAAAGGAAGGAGAGAGAGAGAGAGAGAGAGAGAGAGAGAGAGAGAGAGAGAGGGTGTGGAATTGTTTGGCGGACAAAGAACCAGGGGTGGATTCGAAAAAACGCGGGAAACTAATTTGCAGAGAAAGGAGGGAAGAAAAACAAGTAGAAAGGAATAAATAGATGGAGATGGAGAGGGGACGGGATTGAAATCGCGTTAACAATTCACGGAGCAGTTTTATTTATCTTTGGCTGTCCCCAAACGATTTTGTTCAACCTATGAGTATCCAGGCAACAAGGGAGTTAATGTCGGCTGTCGTTAACCCGCTCAGCTTGAAATATCTCGTTCGCAATACAAACTCGTCAGGGCTATTAAGCAAATAAAATGTATTACGTCCTCAGGCGGAAGTGTTTAATTAATAACACTGGGACAGACATCATTAAACGTTTTTTTTTTTTTTTTTTTATCATTATTACAAACGTTCAACATATTAGGTGCATAATTTGTTACTATTTCAGTTCTGGCCTAGTTTTGCATCCTCGCTGTGTGATTGGCTATTTTTACCCATAAATTTAAATATCAGCTCTGATATTCGGCCACCTGTCAAGCCTGGCGCTTGATAGGGCGCCCACATCAATGCTCTTTTTGGTCATTGGCGCAGTCCGCGTGACGTCATCAGACCACTCCAACACTCGTATTCTCGTCTGCTAATGAGTCGTATTCAGAGTGACTTGGGAGATTTATTCTGTAAATTACACCTTAGTATCCTCTTGTATGTTATTCATGAAACAACGTCAATTTTAACACGATTAAAAAAAAAAAAAAAAACAGGAAGGAAAAACAAATGAATTTAAAAAAAAAAATCCATACGCCAGGTTACTGGCGTCCTTCATCCATGTAAATAACGTGCAAGAAAATTTTAAATTGCAATATGCAAAAATAAATCGGCAAGGTAAAGGTGCTACGAGGCTTCCTGTCACCGTAGAATATGGCCCAGGAATGTTCCCCACCACCTATTCTTTACCGGTTTATATCGTTTTTAGGTACATTAGTAACAATAATTCATACAGTCTTTGTTGACGTAAATATAAATCACACAAGAGAAGACTAGGCAGCCATATGCGAAATACTTGGTTCAATAAGGATATAGTAGAACGCCTCCCCCACAGACGAGACAACACTCCAAGAGTTGCCTAAACAGATTCACAGAGGTAGTTAAACTTGCTCTCAGGTGTGTGAAATTCGCTCACACAATAATCGCCGAGAAATGACCAAAAACTTTCGTTTGATTTTGGTGAAGAAGTAAAAGCTAAAGAAAAAAAAATGTTTAGTTCGAGTTGTAAAATTGTCAATCTCATATCCTCTTCTCTCCGATTCCTCCAATTTATTCTTCCCTCTTGCCTCTCCTCCCACGTTCCTCTCTATTGCAACCTGTCTGCAGTTCTAAAAAGAAATGACTATCATCAAAACATCGGTAGCCAACACACAGCATCAGACATTTAGCAGGAACACCAAAAATAAGACCAAAGTTTTGCGATAGAGGCTCCGTAAAATTTTTTCCTTTCATCTAACATGTCCTAAAAAAGGGAGTTTCTCATATCTGGCGTATTTTCTGTTCCAATAAACTGCGTGATTTGTGCATACAATTGTTAAAAAATCCGTCTTTAAAATGAATCTTAGCCGTCATCCAGATCACTGAATAAACTCCACTTTGTTTCTCGATAGCTATTGTCTGGTTCAAATTAATGATTCCTCCACTAAACAATATGCTTGCCCTTGTATCTATTCAGTTTCTGTGCTTTCGTCGCTGGCTTGTTTTCAGACACGAATATGTAACCTCTTTTAAGAACTGCAGAAGCGCTCAGTGAATGTTCTAAAGTAACACTCATAGCCTAGCAGAAACCTCAGCAAACCTCACGTGTTCCAAACACCGCCAAGTATTAGCTTAAACGGAGCCCACATGATTTGACCAGTTATGTATTATAAAATGAATGGTAAAGTATTTATAGTTTCACACCCATTAGCTCTCGAAATGTCATCTGGGCTTTGATGCAACATGGTAAAAAATCAAAGTGTAGGATATCTGTACAGTTGATTAAACTCAGTTTAAATATGTACTTGACATTTGTGTTTGTCTTCAGATTATGAATAAGTGAAAATTGGCTCACAAGCAAGAAAAATAAGAAGCTCGGGTGACATTTGGAACTGATTGCAATTTTAAAGATTTTTAATTAATGTATTAATAAAACTTGTATTTCTTGCTTTTCGGTTCCATTTCATGTTTAATTATTGATTGTTTAACAATATGTACATGTTTTGTTGCTGATTTAGTAACAAGAACAGTGTTATAGGTGTGGGTTTGGTTGCAGTTGTTATGAATTGTGTATATAATCTGCTGTCTTCATCTGTGGTATTTTGGTTTATATACTATCCTGTATTAAAAGAAAAATTGGCCAAGTGTACTTGAAGATGTTTTTATTTACCTTACTAAACCACTCTTGTAGGATAGTTACTCACGAAAATACTAGTACTCATGAACAGCATAAGGTAAACATCGGCACCGTGCACCTCTCTTGTTTTATGATGGCGGTATCAGTGCCGACATGTCTCACAAGCAAACTTATGATATATTTCTTGCAGCAAATATATTTATGCAGGAAGATTAAGATATACGGAAGATCCCGTGCTATTCTGTCCTTGTCTTTCCTGAAAAAAAAAAAAAAAAAACTAATATTTACGCCTGAGAAATTGATAACTTTGTGTGTTTTTGCTAAGAATCGGCCAGCCTTGAGGAGTTTTGTGCATACTGGCCCAGATCATCACAAACTAGACTCGCACTGGTCAATCGACTCTTACTCCATTTCGGGCAATTAATGGAAACAATGTAATGGAAGATAATATACCGTATAAAATGGTGAGCAGTTATGTAAATTGTGTTCTCAATTCATCTCCTTAACAAGTATCATAATTCGACTTGTAATTCTACATGTGATCTTGTTACGAATATGGAAGTTTTACTGGAAAGGTAGAATGTATGTGTCTATTGGGTGTATGTAAGTGCAGTGTATGTTGCCTATGTATATGTAAGTTTGAATGTACTGCAATGTCTATCTGTTTGTAATGCTTAGTCTGTGTTTTGGTGTATGTACTGTAAGTTGCAGAGAACGCTGCATGCGTTATCAGAAGATTGGAGTTTGGGATCTTAGTATTACCCTCTAGGCGACTAGAATCTATGCCACATAGTCACCCGAAATACAAATGGGGAGCTCATAAGACTCAAACCTACACCAAATGTTCATGCGAATTACGAAACTATTCCCATTTCTTCAAGAATTTTGGGTTAATAGTAGTTTGGAGGTGGGAATTATTAATGCGTATTAATTTACTAAACAATATTTTTAATATCCCTGTTAACCGAGAGTTTGATGAAAAATGAGCAAAACCCTTGGTGTGTATTTTTGAATCCATGGAAGGTTTAGGCAAGGTCAGTGATGCAAATGAACGATGTCTTATTAGGCTACAATCTTTGTCTCTGTCTCTGTCTGTCTGTCTGTCTGTCTCTCCCTCTCCCTCTCTCTCTCTCTCTCTCTCTCTCGTACTCCAGGCGTTGCACTGGGAAGGTACTGTGCTACTATCATTTTAAGGTTTGATACAGATAGATTAGTATTTACTTGAATGCAATCGAAGTGTTCAGACAAGACTCGATATAAATTTAATACAATAAACTGGGACTGATTCTGGCTGAATATCATACAGGTGAAAAAATAATGTCACCTGACCTGAATGAATTTCTTTATGGATCTGAACCAACGAACACTCATTGACCATAAGAAGTTTCCCAGTGGCGGTCTAGTAAAATCGTGTGGCGTTAACCAGAATAAATGGACAAGTCGACAGCTGACGTTTAAAGGTTAACTGACCAGAAGTGGTCAGATTCAGTTGTCCTAAACATAAGGTAAACGTGACCAATGGACTGGCTCTGAGTATGCTAAATTTTCTGATCAACGATCAAAAATTCATTGGAGAAATATGACATTTATGACGACTATGGGTATGTGAGCAAGGATAGATCTTGTTGACCAGTGGTTATTTCCCACAATACTTGGTGATGAATGTCATTTGTTTAATCATATTTCAAGTCTGCCGATCCAACACTCGACACAGTCCGAAAATGGTTGAAGGTAAAACCTATCTCAGGCTGATACAGCATCTTATATTATCGAGAAGGTGGAAGAGAATACTGATATGATCACAGCCAAGTACGTAAGTTAAACCTGGTGACAAAGAAAAAGAAAAGCAAATATCGAGAGAAAAATCAGGTATCTTAAATTCTAAAGTTAGACCAAGGAAAATAAGAAAAAGTAAAAGGAAACAATGCATCTTGGCATTTTGGCTATTTCTGAGAAAGTTGGTAACAAAGAATAAAGACCGAAAACTGTACATTCCGTGTGACCACCATACTAGTACACAGACGGGATCGTAAGAATCAAAGAACTTACGGTGTGTACAGTACGCCTACCATTTTTCACATCAGAGATGAACAGGACTTTCGTGCGATCACAAGGCTGGTAGAATACATCCATACCAGCACTGGAAAATAAGTATTTTTCAATCTGTCTATTAATTTTTACAGCTTTGCAAATTCATAAGACTGTACAGGATTATAGCTTCATAAAAACCTAGTTATGCAGTATACCGTTGTAACACATAACCGATAGCCAAAAAATTAATTTTCTTTCAAGAAATTAGGTATTAGCTACCTGTACAGGAATGGGAATTTGAATAACAAACACAAAGGTACCGGTAGAGTTACTGCTCAGTACACGATAAAAGCTAGTGATTTTTGTGCTATTTTTTTTAAATATTGTCCAATATAATAATGCTTTGTTAATAAAACAACAGACGTTTACTTACTTTACCACTGTCACTCAAATTATACTGGGGTACAAATAGTCTTTGTACTCGTAGGTCCGGGCACTATTTGACAGAAGTAACCTATGTATAATTTTTTTTTTCTTTAACAAAATGAAAAAAAGAAATCCATATAACTTAAACATCTATGGAGTTACAGTTCTTTAGTTAGTACCGATGTGTTTATTAAATGAAAAGCTTTTATATGAACAAAACTGTGCTCAGTTACCCAGCAAAATACTGGATACAGTAGCCAGATTGTTTTCATTAGACAGAACAGGTCTACCCTATTTATTGTTATCGCCAGCCTTTAGAAGGTGGAGCGATAATGTTTTTGCCTGCCTGCCTGTGTGTGTGTGTGTGTGTGTGTGTGTGTGTGTGTGTGTGTTCCCATTATATCTCATGAACGGCTTGAACTATCAACATGAAACCTTCAGGGTATCAAAATATGGCCAAAATCTTGGACGAGTCCGAAAAAGAGCACTTGGGGTCTAGGTCAAGGTCACCAAAATGGCTGGCAAAGGTCAACTAATTTTTATTGCCCGCCTTTTGTATCATTATATCTCATGAACGGCTTGAGCTACCAACATGAAGCGTTCAGGGTATCAAGATATGGCCAAAATCTTGGCCGAATTCCAAAATGGGTCTCGGGGTCAAGGTCAAGGACACCAAAACGGCTCCTAAAGATCAACTAGTTTTTATCGCTTGCCTTTAGCACTATTATATCCCATGAACGGCTTGAGCTATCAACGTGAAACCTTCAGGGTATCAAGATATTGCCTAAATCTTGGACTTGGCCAACAGCATATTGTGGCGGGAGATTAGCATTTGACTCCCGAATGCATTCCTTTCATTTTTTTGTGTAAGGAAAAAGGAACCAAAAGCTAAGAGTCCGTAAGATGGGCTCCCTCCAAGAAGAAAAAAATAAAAAGATAACAGAGCCAAAGCCAACATCCGTTCATTTCGGGATGCCGGACACTGCCCTTGAAAGACTGGGGGTCATAGGCAATGAGAAATGAAGATAACAGAACACAGTTCCAGAGTTGACCTGTTGCATACATGATGGACTGGGAGCAACGGTTAACTCTTGCATTTGAGAGTTAGACAGTAAGAGAACAGAAGTGAGTGATGGAGGGATGCAAGCAGACAGGTCAGAGGTGCAGTAACTATTGCAGTAACGATAGAAACGATATAGAGATGCAACAGATTGGCGAATAGACCGAAGTTGCAGAGAGCCAGTATGAAGAGAAGAGTTAATTAGACGAAAAGGTTGTTGAGAAGAACTGTATGTGAAGAACCTCCCCATATATGAGAGTTGTATTCTACACAGGGGGAAAATAAAACCCGTGTATAAAGTCAACACCTGTGCATGGGTAAACAAGGCACGAAGTCGGCCTAGCATACCTAATCTCTTGGAAGCAGATTTTACAAGAAAAATAATATGATCTTTCTAAGATAAATCCCGAGAGAATGATAACTCAAGTATGTTCAAAGATGATGATGGACTGATTTGGACGATGTTAAAAATTAGAGGATACTCCTTCTGAAGACTCTGACGGGTTGAAAGGCGTAAGAACTGAGTTTCTGATGCATTAAAAACAAAATTAAGCTACTTTTACCTCAGTCAGAGATATGAGCAAGTAAGACATTAGGTGTGCCATAGCCTCATCCCTTGCTTGTTGAAGTAAATGCTGAGATGGACGCTGCAGAAAGAGAATGGAAAGGTGAAGAGTGGGGTCATCAGCATATGAGTGGATAGGGTTAGATGTACAGCTTAGAAGTTAATTGATGAATAGAAGGACGAGATTTCATGGTAGGACAGATCCCTGAGGAACTCCATTATTGACAGCTCTAGGAGAAGAACGGTGGCCGTCTACAACAGTAGCTATGGAACGACCACAAAGGAAGGTAGAGATGAATGAACGGATAGAAGGATAGAAAATGTAAAAGGGCAGTTTGTAAATTAAAGTTTTATGCCAGACTCGATCGAAATCCTTTGAGATGTCAAGTGCAATGGCAAAGTTTTCGTCAAAATCCCGAAAGGAGGATGACCAGGAGTCGGAAAGGAAGGTGAGAAGATCGCCAATGGAGCGTCCCTGACGGAACCCATACTGACGATCGGAGAGAAGGTTGTGATAGGAACGGTCCTCTATTTTTTTCTTTTTGGTTAAGAATAGACTCAAAACCTTTAGAAACACAAACTATTTAAGCAGTTGGACGATTGTTGGAGAGCTGGGAATGGTCACCCTTCTCTTTTGGACAAGCTGAATATGAGCAAACTTCCAGCAAGAAGGAAAGGTACCAGTTGACAAACACAGGCGAAAGAATTTGCCTAGGCAGGATGCAAGTACAAAAGCAAAATTCTTGAGGACAATAGGGGGAACCCCATCAGGCCCAGCAGGTCTTGTTAGTACTGAGGCCAGTGAAGACAGAAAACACATGAGTTGAAGAAATTTTAATGTCAGCCATGAGGAAGTCAGAGGAGGTTAAGTGATAGAGTAACAGCACCAGAATCATCTAAGGTGGAATACTGTGTCGTGGTTGCACTTTGATGAACCTTTCTTATCCGGTAGGAATAAAGCTCCTTGATTTCTAATCAAATTTATCTCTACAATCAGACTACATCTGGTAATCAACGTAGCTAGGGATCTTTATCACGTGAAATCAAACCGACTGCAGAATCTTGTTGATATTGTTGTTAGTTTTACACCGGTCAGTTTATAGACGGCTTTTCAGCAACTTAGTACTAAAATGGCACAAATGGTTGTAAACTGATGTGAATGGGTGTGTAATTACTTAAATTCTTTTAATCACATCACAACACACACACACACACACACACACACACACACACACACACACACACACACACATATATATATATATATATATATATATATATATATAATTATTTTATGGTAGGTGGGGACGCTCACCATCCACTCACTCGATATAGTGCTGCTCTCGGGTGTCTGCCCTTTCCTCTCCATCCTTCTTTCCTTCCATTCTCTTCTACCATTCTTTCCTTCATTCTTTCCTTGTCCTTCTGCCTACGGGTGACTTTACACTCCTTCTTCTGTCTTTTTTTTCCTTCATTCTTTCCACTTCCTTCAGGCTGTGGGTGACTCTACACTGGGTGACAAGCCAAATGGTTTCCTGTGCACCAGGAAACCATTTACTACGCTGGGTGGTAACCATATAACCAAATTTTGGCGCCTGGTGGTTTAGTGGGTAATTATTGCGCTCCAATCGGATTGAGCCGGTGAAGGTTTATATCTAAGGGGTGGTTGGGGTTGATTGCTCATGTAATACCACGCAGGGATGAGTGAGGCTGGTCACTCTCATCTTAAATGTCGGGACCAACTGCCTAGCCCCGGGCTCCTACGCTCCTCTTGGGGCAATGTAGGATTGGATGATGGATATATATATATATATATATATATATATCTATATATATATATATATATATATCTATATATATATATATATGTGTGTGTGTGTGTGTGTGTGTGTGTGTGTGTGTGTGTACAAATATATATAATATATTTATGTATGTATACTGTATATATACAGTATATACATACAGTTTCTAAGTGGAGATGTTAAATTCAGCCTTCATTGATCCTTTGACCACGAGATATCTTTCCAAGCGAAAAAAAGACTGGAAATAAGAAGAATAAAAAAAGAAAAGCGTTCGGGAGGCGAATGCTAATCTCCCGCCAGAATATGCTGTTGACCAAGTCCAAGATTTTGGCCATATTTTGATACCCTGAAGGTTTCATATTGATAGCTCAAGCCGTTCATGAGTTCTGATGGTAGTAAAAGAGGGCGATAAAAACTAGTTGACCTTTGGCAGCCATTTTGGTGACCTTGACTTTTTTCGTACTCGTCCAAGATTTTGGCTATATTTTGATACCCTGAAGGTTTATGTTCACAGCTCAAACTGTTCATGGGATATAATGGGAACACACACACACACACACACACACACACACACACACACACACACACACCGACAGACACCCGCCTTCTAAAGGCGGGTGATAACTACAAGGAAGTCACGGTACTGAAGGGGTTAAGCAGTAAGAATGAATATACCGTAATTTTACTGACATGAAAAAGTGAAGTGGCCTGAATTAACCCAGATTAACTAACCTGATGTCCTCGGACTGACTTAAGTGAACCTGGAGTGGCTGAAGTGAGCTAAATGAAGCCACACTGGCGTGGATGTCGGTAATGGATGTGATGGACCTAACTGAGCCTGAAGCAACAGTGATGGACAGAAACTGGCTTGAATCCACCTGAGTGGATGCTTATGGGGATGAATGGGTATTCAGTGTGAGAACTGTAAATCAGAATAAATTCTATCACCGTTTTAAGTTCAGAAGATTGTTACTACTTCGGGAAATCAGCTGATCGCATGATCACAGCATACTCGTAGTTTCAAAAATTAGAAGACCCGCGTAACCCTCGACGTATCAAAAACTTGTTCAGAACAAGAAGGAAGACTCAGAGAGTGCAATACCCTCGCCCATCAACTGGTTTATGGCCAACTATTTGACACTGCCCTGTAACCTTTACCTTTGGTTAGGCTTTCCAAAAAGCGTTTCAATTCATACTTACCTATCTCTTAACCCCTCTACCAACTTTGGTTCAGATCAGATAAAAATTATTTGAGTTGGCTTTGCCCAGTAACCTTGACCTATGACCTTTCCCAGCATCATTGGCCTTTGATTATTTGTTCTGAAAAATAAATCTTGTTATCCTTGTTTTAACCTGAACCCTTGCACAAAGTTTATTGTACATGGGATGAAATGTTTAACTTGAGCATGGTATGTGACACTGGCCTTTGCCTTTTTATCTGAAACATAACAGTTCAGCTTCTTGGGCGATCCTCAAGTATTCCACCAAATTTGGTCCAAACCACACAGAGACACACGGACACACGGATCGAACTTTGACCTCGCCCTGCGATCTTGACCTTTAACTGTTGTTCTCAAAATTGGATCGTTTCATTCTTGCCTGACCCATATCCCTTCCACTAAGATTGGTTGACCTTGCCCCGTAAGTTTAATCTTTGACCTTTCCCCGTGACCTTCACCCTTGCCTGATTGTTCTCAAAATCGAATCCTTTTATCCCTGGCTTATTGCCAGTCCTTCCACAAAATTAGTTTAAATTAAATAAAAAAACTCATTAAATTGGCCTTGCTCTATGACCTTGACCTTTGGTCTCTTATTCCAACAAGAAGCGATGCCAAGGCACAGCAAACCCGTCCCCGGCAGTTATTTTAGTGCTGACTTATAAATACAACAAGATATTTAATCAAAGATATCACATACCAAATTTGGAGTAAATCGTGTGAAAATTGACGATTTTATGCCACCTGATACTGACCCCCCTACTGCTAACTGGGGTGTGACCCCCCCTCCCTGATGTAATAAGGCATGTTATAGGATGCAGACTTGAAAGACGCAAATTTAGGTTTTGTTATGTCGATATGACGAATTTGGAAGGAGTTATGGCAAAAAACGATTTTTATTTTTTACATTTTCGGGGCCTGCAGCCTGGGCCTGGGCCCAATTTGGCCTATAATTTAATCAGGTGATCAGAAGGTCATAGCCCATCATCCCTGTAATTTTAGTCAAAATCGCATCAGTAGTTTTCGAGTAAAGATGTTAACAGACAGACAGACAGACAGACAGTCAAACAAACAAACAAACAAATACACAAACAAACAAAACGAGTGAAAGCAATAGCCGTCCCCAAGCCCCTCCGGGGCTGGGATGGGTAATAAGCAACAGGTTTGCTCCTTGGCTGACTCTCAATACTATCACCAAGTTTGATTTAAGTCAGTTCAAAACTCTTTGGGTTATTTTGTCAACAAATACATATACACGGATCAAACTCTGACCTTGCTTTGTGGCCTGGACCTTTGACTGAATGTTTCCAAAACTGAATAACTTCTTTCTTCCCCTGCCTTCAATCTTTCACCTGAAGTTTGTTCAGAAGAAAAAAAAAAAGTTTGAGTTCATTCGCAATGTCAACGTTTGACTCAACCCTGCAAGCTTGACCTTTGACCTATTACTAAAAAAAAAAGTTTTCTCGTTAACTAACCCTCAGTCCTTCTACCAGATTGATTAAATTCGGATAAAAAGTGTCAGTTATTTTGCTAACACACACACACACACACACACACACACACACACACACACACACACACACACACACACACACACACACACACACACACACACACACACACACACACACACACACATACACATACACACTAATAAAATATATATCTGACAGAGAATCATGCAAAATTTAAGTCCCACACTGCTGAGCCAACCCTTCACAGGTTCTACAGGAAGGGTCCCATATTTCCCCGGTGTTATTTTGTTCGGTGTACTGTGGAATTGGCAAAAGAGTGTCTTGATGTCCAGTAGTCTAAGCCACAAAACTACAGTGCTAGTAATAGTGTGTAACCGTCATGAATAGTATGGTTTTGGCTACCAAATCCTCGTTTTGTTCAAAAGGCATCACTGGCCAAGAGCATTTCCAGCATTACCGATCACTTTATCTCCCACATTTCCATCTCTCTAAGTTTCTCGATGTCTTAATATGTGGAGAGTATCACAACTAACTGTAAATGGTAATATTTTCAGAGAAGCACCATTAAGCAGAGGTCAGAGCGATAAGGGATGGGTTCAGTCTGCTTTCCCAGCCATTTTGTTCCCGTTACGACCGTCTTCCATTGTTTTCATGTAAACGTCTTCTCGTAGTCAGTTATTCTGGATTTCGTTTGCTACCACTCTGTGATTGTTAAAAATGTATTTATTTTTTTTATTTAGTTTTATTTTTTCCCCTGCAAGTTGAATCATCTTTCCTCTGGCAAGATGGGGCTACAGACTAGGGTTGCTGAAAGAGCGGGCTTGTCAGTGTCAGCTCCTATAATGCAGTCACTGGTTAGTGTGGGAACATATCTGTGGCATTCTTTTCCATATGTACATTTTATTAGTGTTGTTCACAAACTCCTTACTTCTCCAGCTAAACCTCATGGTGTCAGTATTTTCTATAGTCATTCATCGTAACATTTTTCTAATATATTTTTAACAGGTTGTGAAGGTTTTACAACTTTCTAAAATCACATATTTGAGTTTATCATAACATGCTGTGTTAACTTTACTATTCACACAATTTATTTTAGACCCGTGCCCATTTAATTGCATACTTAACGAAGGTAGGCTATGCTTCGTCAGGCAAGCCCACACGCTGTGTCTGTTTACATGTACAATATAGAGAAGTCAGGATCACACAAGAGCAGTCAAAATATCTAAGGAGCAACTTTACCTCATCACCCTGCCCTTCTCTTTCCCACTCTGATAGCTCTGTAGCTATTTCTTCTACTGACAGAGCAGAACTCTCTCCTCCAAATCCACCTTAGATGATTCCAGTGCTGCTCCTCCATCACTTTCCCTCTCTGACTTCCTTATGCCCGACATTAAAAGGTCTCCGGTTGTATCCTCTGTGGCCTCAGTTCTATCACGGCATATGGGTCTGATGGGTCCCTCCTGTTGTCCTCAAGAACTGTACTTTTGTGCTTACACCCTGCCTAGGTACACCCTTTCTTCTTTGTCTGCCAGCTTGTACCTTTCCTTCTTGCTGGATGTTTGCTCTCATTCAATCTGTCCCAAAGAAGGGCGACCATTCCTAGCCCTCTGGCTCTCTACCAATAGCTTTGACATCCTGCATTTCAAAAGTTTTTGAGTCTATTCTTAACAAAAAACAAAAAAAGTTACATAAAGCACCTTTCCTATCCCAGCCTTTCTGATCGCCAGTATGGCTTCCGCCATGGACGCTCCACTGGTGATTTTCTCACTTACCTTTCAGACTCCTGGTCATCCTCCTTTAGGGACTTTGGCGAAAGCTTTGTCATTGCACTTGAAATCACAAAGTCTTTCGATGTAGTCTGGCATAAATCTTTACTTTCCAAACTGCCCTCATATTCTTCTATCTGTGCCTTTAGCTCCAGCTTCCTTTTTGGTCGTTCCATCTGCCACCATTCTTCTAGAGTTATCGATAGTTGTGTTCCTCAAGGCTCTGTCCTATCACATCTCTTCCTTCCATTCATCAACGACCTTCTTAGCTGTACATCTAACTCCATCCACTCATACACTGATGACCCCACTCTTCACCTTTCCATTTGCTTCCTGCAGCATACATCTCAGCATTTACTTCAGCAAACAAGGGATGAGGCTATAGCACACCCAATGTCTGACTTGGTTCATATCTTTGATTGGGGTAAAAGTAAATCTTGTTTTTATCCCCCGCCACGCTCATCGCCTCATATGAGGTCCTAGCCGCGCTGATCGCCTCATATGAGGCGATTGGTCTCTGCGCTATAATTTCAAGCACGTGGAAGCATCAGTGGTTTCCATGGGGACGCTTACTCTTCCTCTACGCCATCAGAGCAGTTGCCAAGCCCTACCACACTGCAGCTGCCAAATACGGCATTTTTAGTCATTCAGTTCTCATTTGTAGCCCAGGAATGGCGGATTCACACCCGTCGACCTCCCACTATGCTGGTGACTTATCGCCACCCTCACACCCGCCAAAGAGGCGTAAATTACAAAAAGACGAAGGTGATGAAGAGTTCGAGCTCAGAAACACTCGATCTGATGACAAAAAAATCAACTTAATATAAAAAAAATATAAAATAAGTCACAAAACAATGACTCGGGGAAGGTAATCAGCTTGATAAGAATTAGCGCGGGGGAAGAGGGGGTTAATGCGTTAAAAACTCAGTTCTTACTTCTTTCAACCCGACGAAATCTTCCACAAGAGTATCCTCTAATTTTAACAAATTCTACTTAATCCTACATCTTCTTTAAACGTACTTGGGGTTTCATTTTCCCGGGATTCATCTTGGAAAGACCATATTACTCCTCTTGTAAAATATGCTTCCGAGAGGTTAGGTGTGCTAAGCCGACTCAGTGCCTTCTGTACCCCTGCAGAGTTGTTGACTTTATACAAGGGTTTTATTCCTCCCTGTGAAGAGTGCAGTTCTCATCTATGGGGAGGCTCCTCCCATTCAGCTATTCTCAACAGGGTGGAGTCAAAGGCTTATCGCCTCATTAACTCATTCAGGTTAATTAAGGTTGTCATGTTAATCAAGGTTCAGTAGGGCTAATTAAGATTTCAAGTTAATTAACAACCTTAATTAGCCTGACTGAACCTTAATTAAGCTGACAACCTTAATTAGCCTGACTGAACCGTGATTAACCCATAATTAGTCTGACTGAACTTGATTAACCTGACTGGACCTTAATTAGTCTGACTGAACCTTGATTAACCTGACTGAACCTTAATTAGTCTGACTGAACCTTGATTAACCTGACTGAACCTTGATTAGCCTGACTAAACCTTAATTAGCCTGACTGAACCTTAATTAGCCTGACTGAACCTTGATTAACCTGAATGAACCTTATTTTTTTTTTATGCGAGGACGAAGGAACCAAAGGCCACGAGCCCGCAATAATTGTTCCTTCCAAGAGAAAAACAAAATACAAGAGCGAGCTAAATTCAAGATCCGATCATTTCAAGATGCCTGGACACACTGCGTTTGAAAGACTGGAGATCATAGGAAGCAGGAAATACAGACAGAGGGAGACAGTTCCAGAGTTGACCAGTTGCATAAATGAAGGAGTGGGAGTAATGGTTAACTCTTGCATTAGAGAGTTGGACAGATAAGGGATAAGAGTTTGCTGCTAGACGAGTGCTATGCGCCCGTCGTAGAGGTGGAGGCATGGAAGCAGACAGTTCAGAGGAGCAGTGACCATTGAAGTAGCGATAGAAAAGAGATAAAGATGCAACAGTGTGACGAAGAGACAGAGGTTGAAGGAAGTCAGTAAGAGGAGGAGAGTTAATGAGAAGAAAAGCCTTTGAGTCCACCCTACTGAGAAGAGCTGTATATGGGGAACCTCCCCACACATGCGAGTTGTACTCCACACAGGGGCGGATAAAACCGGTGTATATATTCAACAATTGTGCAGGGGTAAAGAAGGAATGGAGTCGGCTTAGCACACCTCATCTTTTGGAAGCAGATTTTACAAGAGATGTAATATGATCTTTCCAAGATAAGTCCCGAGTAAATGAAATCCCAGACATGTTCAAGGATGATGCAGGATTAAGCTGAATATTAAACACTAGTGGGTACGAGTATACCAGTGGAAGATTTTATCGGGTTGATAGGTGTAAGAACTGAGTCTTTGATGCATTAAAAACAACAATATTATATTTACCCCAGCCAGAGATAAGAGCCAAGTCAGACATTAGGTGTGCCATAGCCTCATCCCTTGTTTGTTAAAGTAACTGCTGAGATAGGCGTTGCGGAAACCAAATGGAAAGGTGAAGGGTGGAGTCATCAGCGTATGAGTGGATAGGTTAGATGTACAGCTTAGAAGGTCATTGATGAATAAAAGGAAGAGAGTTGGTGATAGGACAGAGCCCTGAATAGCACCACTGTTAATACATCTAGGAGAAGAACAATGGCCATCTACAACAGCAGCTATAGAATGACCAGAAAGGAAGCTAGAGATGAAGGCACACATAGAAGGATAGAAACCGTAAGAGGGCAGTTTGGAAATAAAAGATTTATGGCAGACTCGATCGAAAGCCTTTGAGATGTCAGGTGGAATGGCAAAACTTTTGCCAAAGTCCCGAAAGGAGGATGACCGGAGTCTGAAAGATAGGTGAGAAGATCGCCAGTGGAGCGTCCCTGACGGAACCCATACTGAAGATCATAAAGAAGGTTGTGATAGGAAAGATGCTTTAAAAGTTTTCCATTAAGAATTGACTAGCAAACTTTTGAGATACAGGATGTCAAAGCAATTGGACGATAGTTAGAGGGTTGGGAGTGGTCACCCTTCTCTGGGACTGGCTGAATGAGAGCAAACTTCCAGCAAGAAGGAAAGGTACAAGTTGATAGACAAAGGCGAATGAGTTTGCCTAGGCAGGGTGTAAGCACAGAAGTACAGTTCTTGAGAACAACAGGAGGGACTCCATCAGGCCCATACGCCTTGTTAGTATTAAGGCCAGTGATGTCAGAAATTACATTAGCTAAAGTCATTTTAATGTCCGCCATGAGGAAGTCAGAGGGGGAAATGATGGAGGAACAGCACTGGAATCGTCTAAGGGGGAATTAGAGGAGAAAGTCTGAGCGAAGAGATCTTTATCAGAAGAAGAAATAGCTACATAGCCATCAGTGTTGAAAAGATGAGGGAAGGATGATGAGGTAAAGTTGTTAGAAAGGTTTTTGGCAAGGTGCAAGAAGGAGTGGGAAGAATTCGAGGCGGAGAGTTGAGAGCATTTAGTACGGATGAAATTGTGTTTAGCAGAGCGAAGAACAGACTTAGCACGATTTCGGGCAGAAACGTATAAAAGATGTGAGTTAGGGGTGGGTTGGCTCCAATACCTTTTATAGGTTCTCTCCTTGTTGCGGACAGCATTCGTACAAGCGTGATTAAACCAAGGCTCTCTTGCATTAGTCAAAGGATATGAGAAAGGAGTGCATGCTTCCATGCCTGAGAGTGTAACCTCCGTAATGCGCAAGGCACACTCAGATGGCTCTCGGCCACGGAAGTAATAATCATTCCAGGGAAAATCAAAGAAGTACTGCCTGAGGGCCTCCCAATCCGCAGCTCCAAAGTCCCACAGACGACATTTCTTTGGAGGGTCCTCAGGCTGTACCGGAGCAATAGAACAGGTTAAGATGATAAGGTTGTGATCGGAGGAGCCCAACGGAGAGAAAAGATTAACAGTGTAAGCAGATGGATTAGTTGTAAGGAAGAGGTCAAGTATGTTGGAGCTCTCTCCAAGGCAGTCAGGGATATGGGTAGGGTGCTGTACAAGCTGCTCTCGGTCATTAAGGATAGAAAAGATGTAGGCTTGTTCGCCAGGTGGATCAGTGAAAGGAGAGGAGAGCCAAAGGTGGTGGTGAACATTGAAATCTCCTAGAATGGAGATATGAGAGAAAGGAGAAATGGATAGAATGTGTTCCATCGTAGAAGTAAGATAGTCAATGAATTTTTGATAGTCAGTAGAATTAGGAGATAAGTAAACAGTGCAGATATATTTAGTCAGAGAATGACAGGAAAGCCGAAGCCAAAGTGTAGAGACATCAGACGAATCGAGTCCAGGAACACGAGAGCAAGATAAGTCGTTGCGTATATATACACAACAGTCAAGTTTGGCTTTGAAATGAGTATAGAGAAAGTAGGAGCATACAGAAAAGGGTTTGCTCTCAGTTGCCTCAGATAGCTGAATCTCAGTAAGGAAGAGAAGGTGAGGTTTAGAGGAGGAGAGGTGGTGCTTAGCAGAGCGAAAGTTGAAGGAAAGGCCATGAATGTTGCAGAAATGAAGAAGAAGTGAGTCAGACATTGGTTCCAGGCAGCTCGAGTCGTCATTGGGAGAGGGGCGGAAGGTGGGGGCATTTATGGTCCCCCCCCCCCCGGGGGACTCCGAGGCTATGTATTTCGACGCCATGATTACTTTTTTGGATTTTGAAAAGGAAGTGTAGTGTATACTATGCATGATGTTTGGTGCTGATAGTTAGAGAAACTTGTATTGGAGAGCATGCTGGCCTACTCTCTGTGTTACTGAGACACTGAAAAAGTTCAGCAGAGGGGGATGGTCGGGAACTAGTCCCGAGGGCTGATGAAACTGACTGAACCTTGATTAACCGCTTTGCATTCTATGTACGCATTAAGTTGTTTACTTAGTCAGCCACAATACAATGTTATTCCAGTGAGTGAAATTCCTAGGATTTTCCTGCGATAAGTAAAATAGTCTTGATGCAGCCTGAACAAAATGTTCAAGTGCGTCCATGATAGGATGGCTTACCTAATACAAGCCCTCCAAAAATGACTACCCATAAAGTGACCAGTGGAATAACTGGCAACAAATTGTTTCAGTAAGTAAACTATGATACATTTTGGCGCTTTTTCTGAAGACAACAAACTCTGATAATGGTAGTATCTTTTCTTTTTCTACTTTTCTTACTTATTTTCAAAATCATACTTTGGTACTGATTAGACTGGGCAGCAGTCCTCCCCGGCACAACATGATCAGGTACTGTCACACAGGTTTCACCGCGTGCCAGAGAAGGGCCAGGAGGATCATACTGACTGCTGGTACTATATATTGTCCAGCTCTTGCAGTTGGCTGGAGATATTTCCGTGTTGTGGGGACGGCTCTGTCAGCGTTACCAGTGTCTATCCATGATCGCTTCTACCTTCCATAACCTTTTTCATGATTTATAGTGTATACTGCAATATATTCATTCACTGAGTGGTTGATAACCATTTTCATGAAATACCTCAAATATCTGTGTTCCTTACAACACCTGATAAAAGACAATTATGTATGTACATCTATTTATCTATATATCTATCTATCTGTCTGTCTATCTATCTGTCTATCTATCTATCTATCTATCTATCTATCTACATCGATCTATCTATCTATCTATCTATATAAATTAGAGAGAGAGAGAGAGAGAGAGAGAGAGAGAGAGAGAGAGAGAGAGAGAGTTGATTGACTCATAGGAAGGGTTGCAAAATATCCTTCCACAATAGATTTACTTTGCTCTCCCTTTGAAGAGGTGAATACACGAAAGGACTTGGGATATATCGTGTTACCTTTTTTCTTGTAGAGATCAGCATATCCATGGATCACTGGTTGTTATTTATTTGCCTTATCTATCTACCTGTATATACAGAATATATACTGTATATATATACATATATATATATATATATATTGCCTTATCTATCTACCTATATATACTGTATATATATATATATATATATATATATATATATATATATATATATATATATATATATATATATATATATATATTGCCTTATCTATCTACCTGTATATATATATATATATATATATATATATATATATATATATATATATATATATATATATATATATATATATATATATATATATATATATATATACAGGGTGTAACGCGACGTATGACAAAAACTTACACCAATGATCTATCATGTAATTCTGAGCATATTTTGTTCTATAAACATAAGCTCTCTGCGACCCCAGTTCAGTACCCAGCATTCGGCTGTTTTGTGTAAAAGCTTCGTCGCTTGCATGTGCCATTGAGTGAGAGCTTGGCAGGGCGACGGGAGACGAGTATTATTAGCTTATACTGTACTATACATGAAAATCCTATATCCTATCAGTACACACGAGTTTTATGAAGAAACTTTACGTAGTCTACTGATTCTTTAACATCAAGTCATGCATTCATGCAATTCTTTAGGACAAATCGACTGTAATTAAGGATTAAATTCGAATTTTATAACTTGCAAGGGAGTAGGGAGGACAGGCTGGTGTGTTGTTGCCAGTTATGTAATATTTGGTTTGTAGGATGTTGCTACCAGCATTATCATAACACCCACAGCTCATTCAGTGAAAAGCGTTATTCTAAAGGGAGATTAGCCTCACTTTAAGTCAGGAAGAATAAAATGCCCGCCGTGCCCGCCGCCGGACCTCCCACCTCACCAACCCCCACGCCACCACCGGGCCGCCACCCCACCACCACCCCAGGAGGACACACCGGTGAGTTTAGTGACCTCAGTCAAGAGGGTCATCAGGACATTACGGTCCTAGGTCCTTATTCCCCGCAATTGCCCCAACCCCAGGTGATCAGGGGAAGTAAACTACATTGCGGGCGGAGCAGTGATCACTGATCAACAGAAGAGGGGTGGGACTGAAGCAGAATCAGTCCCAGGTAGCACCGTATTGACGGCTTTGTTACACCCTCTAGGGCAGGAGACCCAAGGGCAAGAGGCCCAAGGGCAAGAGGCCCAAGGCTACGGCCTGATACAGAGTGTGAAGGGGAAAGCAACCCCAGGCTCCGGCCTTAACACACCAGAAGGAGAGAGTTGCCCCAGCGCATCTCTCTCTTGCTGTTCTCCCCTTCAGGAGCAACATCCCGTCGTCGGCCCTAAGCCGTGGCGTGAGGGCGACCCCGTTCGCCCAGCAGATGTTCCTGCTAGGGTAGATCAGCTACTGGCTGCGGCCAGAGTACGGATCAGGGTAAAGAGTCCCTGCTACCGTACGTGTAGCACTTCCCAATTACGGAAGCAACACCCCGTCGTCGGTCCTAAGCTGTGGCGTGAGGGCGACCCCGTTCGCCCGGCAGTTGTTCTCCGTACGGGTAGACACTCGGCTCCAGCCGGGGCACGTACCAGGGTAGAGAAGCCTCTGAAGGTAGACTCAATCCGTATTGGAGGGAGTGTGGCTTCTGTGCCCCTCACTCTGACTTGTCTCGTACTACGGGAACTACACTCCGCCGGCGGCCCTCAGCCACAGCGCAAGGACGGCCCCGTACGTCCGACAGGTGTCCCCCGTATGCCGGGCAAGTACACAGCTACAGCCAGAGTGTGTGACAGGGGAAGGCGACCCCAGGCTCTGGCCTCCAGACACACTCGAGAGGACATGGGCAACGTGAGTCCTCCTCTCGCCTCTTTCCCTTCGGGGAGCCCTTCGTCACCACCCGCGAATATAGCCCCAGAGGAGACGCTAGAGTGGTGGCAAGGCCCGATATCGGGCTTACCACCTACACCCGGGAGTTCCTTGTTCCTGTTGGAGCCCCGTAGGAGACGCTGCCGCAGCCCAGTCCTGACGGCGCCTCTCCCCCTCGGTGCCCGCAGCCCCAGGACGCCCCAGCCAGACTCTCCAACCCTCGATGAAGGCGACTCAGGCTCCCTCACTCCCCGGAGTCGGAAAAGGCAGGCCCGACTACTCCGGCTGTTTGGCCCCAGTCCCGAGGGCCACCTATCAGGTCGAGGCTCCCAGACCAAAGGGCCTCCCTGCACCCCACCGGCGCGGCCCCGGTACGAGGGCCGCCTCCCAGGTCGAGGCCCCCAGACGGGAGAGCCTCCCTGCACCATACCTCCTAGTGAAAGATAGAGTGACTATTACCCAGGAAACAGGGAAAACAGTGACAGTGACTCCGTAAGAAAACGTAGTCCATAGTGGCCCATCAGAACTCAGTGTTAACAGGGCAGAAAGTGAACTTTGTGAATTATCCTAGTCCCTCCCCATATAAGAGAGTCAGAGAGTTTTCTGCGAACATCTGAGGTAAGGGCGCGGGCTAGTCAAAAGCTAAGTGTACGTGTCTCCGTGACAAGGTGACAGAGTCGAGTGTCGCTGTCTGCACCCTACCTCTTTTATAGTAATATTCCCAAACTAGACTCCCAACCTTGTTTATTCCTCATGTGAACAATCCTATTTATATCCTGCCTCCAAGTGACGTGTAAACCATATTATAGATAATTCACGATCTCCCTGTGTGAACATTGTAGTGTATATGACTGCTTTGTGGAGCCAAGTGTTAACTCTGTATCTCTGTGTCCCTGTATCTTAAATATCATTCTATGTGTATTGTTACGAGTAGGATTAAGGTAATAGATGTGTTAAGGTATACTGCCTGGTTTTTATGTCCTGTTCCTTTGTTAGTGCTTTGCTTCCGGTCTAGAAAGAGGACCCTGCTTCAGTAGCTAGTGTTTTTACGACGAGAAGTCGCCTTAAAAACACAGCATTACACTGGTGGCAAGCGGTGGTTCTGGATCCGAGTAAAAGCACGGAGGAACGAAAAAAAGGAAACTTGCACAATGGCAGCCAAACCGCACATCCAATTACCGAGATTCAACCCGGACCAATGCGACATAGAAGTGTATTTAGATATGGTCAAACCCCTCCTAGACATAGGGTTCGACTCAGACAGAGAAAAGATTGCAGTCACACTACCTAACCTTGGGAAAATAATCGCTACTGTCGCACCAAAAATCGTCCCAGAACTGTCATGGGATCAATTCTCACAAATAGTGAGACAGGCTTTTACGCCATCAATAGGCAGAGTTGTTGCTCTCTCTCAACTTGATGCCCTCACCTACGATGGGAACCTGGACGATACATTCATCCAGGCTCGGCGCCTCGTCAGCGCTGGCTATCCCGAGGCACCTACAAATGCCCGGGATATACATACATTTAATGCTCTACTGAGGATTCTCCATAGCACAGTCAGGGAGCACTTCTCAATCTACGATCCCTCAAGGGACATGGAAAACGACCTGCAACTCGTCAGACGTCTCCTCGCCGCCCACCCCACACAACAGCCACTCCACGCGGTGATACATTTCTTGACAAAACAAAACCCTCCACCCAAACCTAAGCTGCCGCCTCACCAGCCAACTACAGAGCCATCTCCCACTGTGCCTAGAGCTTACCCACAGAAAGAACGCCCCAACCCCAGAGAACAAGGAAATCTCATCACGATAAATCCCTGGGAGTTCACGGCTTGCAGTCGCGCCTGCCCCTTGCACGACATAAGGGAACAGCTAAAGGCTAGCAGGCACAGAAACTTTCACCAAGGGTGCAAGAAAGTCTCCTCAATAGACGACGACGCCCCGGAAGACGACACACCGCCAACACACTACTCGGGAACGGACGACGACAACCACGATGACTCCACTCCGCAACAGATGGATTTTTAGGCCCGCCCCCGCACCTCCCCACGGTGGCGGGGGCCACCTCACATAACTACAGACCCCCAGTCTACAACAAGATTTGGCTGAACAGGGTCAAGGCACGATTACTGGTGGATACGGGACCAGCCAGATCGTGCCTCTACTCCCACTTCTACTCCCGCCACGCCTCTGCATTCGGCCCCCTTCTCCCCACCTCAGCCAACCTCGTCGACGCGGGGGACGGCCCCCTGCCTATCCGTGGGGAAACATGGGCCCTTCAAACCCACACCCACCAACAAATATCCAATAACCACCCATTCATCATATTCGACTCGACATGCAATCAATATGATGGATATCTCGGGCTGGACCTGCTCCAGAATCTCCACGCCACCACTGACTGCCATCAGCGCTGCCTCCACTTCAGTCCAGCCTGTCCCAACCAAGCATCAATCAACAAGAAAGAAAAAAAAAAAATCGAAGAAAAATCAGGAACACCACCCCTCCCGCACCACGCAAACACACACTACCCTCAAACACTCATCTGTCCCAACCCACTCGTACACCTGACCCCAACCCAACCTCTCACACTGACTCACCCCATCCCCTCCCATCACCACCCCCCACCACACATCATCTGGACCCCTCCCCATCTTTTCCTGCCACTATCGCCTCCTCAATCACCATTCCACCCCACCACAAAGCTTGGGTAAAGCTGAACAAACCTTCACATACCTCCGTCCTCTTCTCACCATCCATCCCCACCGGACCACTCTCCTGTTTAGTAAGCCCCACCTTCCTCCCCCCACATGCCCACGAAATCCGTATCGCCAACCTCGCCACAACCCCACTAACCCTACCAAGAGGACTCATCATCGGCAACACAGAAGAAGCTGAACCATGCCAAGCACCACCCCCAGACCATCCCACTCTCCCCGACCTACCATCACACCTATCCCCTGCCCAAACCAACAGCCTCCGACAACTCCTCCTGGACTTTCAGGACCTATTCTCCTCCGGCCCAACCGACCTTGGCCATACCACCTATCTCAGCCATGAGATACACACGACCGGACCTCCAATTTGCCAACCATCACGACGAAAGAATCCAAAGCAACGGGCAGAAGAAGACAGGCAGATCCAGGATATGCTCGATGCCGGAGTGATCTCCAACTCCACTAGTCCATGGTCCTCACCAGTGGTACTCGTACGAAAAAAAGATGGGACAATGCGCTTTTGCGTAGACTACCGCCGAGTCAACGACGTCATAGTCAAAGATGCAACGCCCCTACCCCTAATCGACGACTCACTGGACTCCTTACATGGCTCGACGTGGTTCTCCACCCTAGACCTGCAATCGGGGTATTGGCAAGTCCCTGTACACCCCGACGACAAACACAAAACCGCCTTCTCAACATCAAATGGGAAGCATTATGAATTCAACGTTCTTCCTTTCGGACTCTGCAACGCCCCTGCCACATTCTCCCGTCTGATGGAGTCAGTTCTCAGTGGACTAACCTGGGAGACTTGTTTGGCGTATCTCGACGACGTCATCGTCTTCAGTCGTACCTGGGCCGACCACCTCCACCGCCTCAAAAAGTGTTCCACCGCATACACCAAGCAGGGCTAAAATTAAAACCAACAAAGTGCGTCTTGGCCGAGAGATCTGTTTCTTTCCTTGGACACCTAATTAACGCTGAAGGCATCTCACCAGACCCAGATAAACTACGTGCCATCGCCGACATTCCCCTACCTCGTGACGTACATGAAACTAGAGCCTTCCTAGGCTTAACATCATACTACAGGCGGTTCATCAAAGGATTTGCTGATATTGCCAAACCCCTACATGACCTAACAAAAAAGGGCGAGCCGTTCGTGTGGACCGAACCAAGGAAAACTGCATTTACCACCCTCAAGTCCAAGTTAACCTCTGCCTCAGTAGTTGCTTTCCCAGACTACAACCTCCCATTCTGCCTGTATACTGACATATTGCTCATCGCCATAGGGGCTGTCCTTGCACAAGTACAAGATGGGCGGGAGCATATCATCGCTTGTGCCAGCCGCACCCTGAATCCTGCAGAACGGAACTACGCGGCCACCAAACGCGAGTGCCTGGGGATCGTCTGGTCCCTAGAATACTTCCGTTCCTACATCTCAGGCACCCATGTGATAGTCATTACAGACCACCAATCCCTGCAATGGCTACGGCAATCAAACACCACTAACGCGCAACTGATACGGTGGCGAGAGACACTCGAAGAGTATGATTTCGAAATCTCATACCGACCAGGCAAACTCCACACAAATGCTGACGCCCTGTCCTGTCTTCCAATCAATGCAATCTCGACAGAGCCAGACCTGGTCCAAATGTGGCACAACAAACAACGCCCTACCTTGATCCCACCGAACACATTCGCTAAACTCCACCCACACGGCGAACACCTGTTCGACCCAAACGGACACATCGTCCTAAGCCCCACCACTGCCCACGACACTATGCTCCACCTCCATGCCCATAACGGCATCCACCTGGGAACAAAGAAACTGCTACAAGTCTTTACTGACATGTACTGGACCCCTAATCCATCCACCATCGCTAAGAACATTATACAATCATGTCGAGCCTGTGCTTTAGGAAAGGACATCACCCGAACACCAGGCCCTGCAGGAAAATTAACAGCACAAAAACCATGGCAACTACTTTCCTTAGACGTCATCGGCCCCCTCACACCCAAAGCAGGGTACAAGTACATAATCACCTTCGTGGATGTATATTCAAAGTTTATCATCGCATGCCCCGCCAAAGATCACAGTGCAGTATCAGTTGCTGATGCCCTCACCCGACATGTATTCCCTTATTTTGGTATTCCCCAAGCACTGCACTCAGATAATGCCCCAGAATTTACGGGAAAAGTCTGGGAAGAACTGGCAAACATATTCGGATACCACATCTCCCACTCATCCCCCTACTGGCCCCAGGGTAACAGCATCTGCGAGAGAAGCCATCGCTCCCTTATGAACCAGGTCCACACGCATTATGCAAACAGGAAACGAAGACTGGCCTGCCCACATCAAGATCATCCAATGGGGTTTAAATACATGCCCATGAGAAGACGGAATAACTCCACATGAAAGAGTTTTCGGGGAATCGTCGCTACTCCTACCACTCCGCCACCACCTACAGCCACCCACCCCACCCTCCACTACCGACCCTCTCCACCACCTCAAATGCCGCCTCCACCATCTACATTCACAACAAGACCTAGCACCCGACATAACCCACTCCAACCCATACAAACCTGGTCAATCCATAGTCGTCTCAAACCTACCTACCCCATCCAAAACCTCCCCCCGATTCAACGGACCTTACAAAATTGTTCAAGTACCCAACCCATACCAACTCATTATAGATCAACAGGGACAGCACCGCACATACAGGAATCGCCACGTGCGGCCCTTCCACCCACCCGACACTGACCACCCCCACGCTAGGCCTATCTGCACCCCTGCCTGCACACCTGTCCACCCCGACCTTTCTCAGAGTTACCCCCCAGACTCCTACTCCTACTCCTTCTCACCCCCTCCCTCAAACTCACCAACAACCAGCCCACCCCCCGACACCCCACCACCACAGGCCGAAACCACCACCCCTTCACAACTTACAACTCACCTACCTAACACCTGTCCACCCACCACCTCCCAACCCACTCTGCCCATGCCGCCCACACCACCACCACCGCCCAAAACCACCCCCCCCGAAAACCGCACCACTCACCACCCCACCACCTCCACACCCACCACCACCCTCCCCCATGACCACTCTCATTATACGCGCCACACCGCGCCCCCAGCCATCGCCCACCCTAACCTCCGCACACCCTCACCACCACCACGAGCACAACCACCATCGCCACCCACACCCACCATCACTACTACCACCACCAGATCAGGACGCCTCTCACGCCCACCCGTGAGGTACACCCCAACACCTCCACCCATCGCACACCCATCCCAACACCCACCCCCTCCACATACCCCCCAAAACACCTCCCCCATAACCCTCCCCCTCCACCAAGCACAATGGAATTTTCCCAAATCCCAACTCCCCAAAAGGACAACGCTCCTCCCACCGAATTAGTCCCCATAAAACTACCAACCTCCCGTCACTCTCCAGCATTCAAATTTCATCTCTCCACCAGGCACCATTCTCCGAGATGAAGGTGACGAGAGTGCATTGGAAACCCTACAACCGCCCACAGACAATAATCAGGGGCACCCACCACATGCTCCAGCTCCTATGCCGGACCAACCATCCGTCCTCCCTCCACCTCACGCTCAACCCCCATCAGGAGCCCAACACCTTCACCACCCACTGGGCCAGCCTCACCCAACACCTTACCCTGGCCCACCAGACATCCACCTCCACCACCTACCACCTCCAGTCACGGGGTCGTGACTTCAACAACGCGGAGGCTGGTAAAATGCCCGCCGTGCCCGCCGCCGGACCTCCCACCTCACCAACCCCCACACCACCACCGGGCCGCCACCCCATCACCACCCCAGGAGGACACACCGGTGAGTTAAGTGACCTCAGTCAAGAGGGTCATCAGGACATTACAGTCCTAGGTCCTTATTCCCCGCAATTGCCCCAACCCCAGGGGATCAGGGGAAGTAAACTACATTGCGGGCGGAGCAGTGATCGACAGAAGAGGGGTGGGACTGAAGCAGAATCAGTCCCAGGTAGCACCGTATTGACGGCTTTGTTACACCTCTAGGGCAGGAGGCCCAAGGGCAAGAGGCCCAAGGCTACGGCCTGATACAGAGTGTGAAGGGGAAAACGACCCCAGGCTCCGGCCTTAACACACCAGAAGGAAAGAGTTGCCCCAGCGCATCTCTCTCTTGCTGTTCTCCCCTTCAGGAGCAACATCCTGTCGTCGACCCTAAGCCGTGGCGTGAGGGCGACCCCGTTCGCCCGGCAGATGTTCCTGCTTGGGTAGATCAGCTACCGGCTGCGGCCAGAGTACGGATCAGGGTAAAGAGCCCCTGCTACCGTACATGTAGCACTTCCCAATTACGGAAGCAACACCCCGTCGTCGGTCCTAAGCCGTGGCATGAGGGCAACCCCGTTCGCCCGGCAGTTGTTCTCCGTACGGGTAGACACTCAGCTCCAGCCGGGGCACGTACCAGGGTAGAGAAGCCCCTGAAGGTAGACTCAATCCGTATTGGAGGGAGTGTGGCTTCTGTGCCCCTCACTCCGACTTGTCTCGTACTATGGGAACTACACTCCGCCGGCGGCCCTCAGCCGCAGAACAAGGACGGCCCCGTACGTCCGACAGGTGTCCCCCGTACGCCGGGCAAGTACACAGCTACAGCCAGAGTGTGTGACAGGGGAAGGCGACCCCAGGCTCTGGCCTCCAGACACACTCGAGAGGACATGGGCAACGTGAGTCCTCCTCTCGCCTCTTTCCCTTCGGGGAGCCCTTCGTCACCACCCGCGAATATAGCCCCGGAGGAGACGCTAGAGTGGTGGCAAGGCCCGATATCGGGCTTACCACCTACACCCGGGAGTTCCTTGTTCCTGTCGGAGCCCCGTAGGAGACACTGCCGCAGCCCAGTCCTGACGGCGCCTCTCCCCCTCGGTGCCCGCAGCCCCAGGACGCCCCAGCCAGACTCTCCAACCCTCGACGAAGGCGACTCGGGCTCCCTCACTCCCCGGAGTCGGAAAAGGCAGGCCCGACTACTCCGGCTGTTTGGCCCCAGTCCCGAGGGCCACCTATCAGGTCGAGGCCCCCAGACCAAAGGGCCTCCCTGCACCCCACCGGCGCGGCCCCAGTACGAGGGCCGCCTCCCAGGTCGAGGCCCCCAGACGGGAGAGCCTCCCTGCACCATACCTCCTAGTGAAAGATAGAGTGACTATTACCCAGGAAACAGGGAAAACAGTGACAGTGACTCCGTAAGAAACCGTAGTCCATAGTGGCCCATCAGAACTCAGTGTTAACAGGGCAGAAAGTGAACTTTGTGAATTATCCTAGTCCCTCCCCATATAAGAGAGTCAGAGAGTTTTCTGTGAACATCTGAGGTAAGGGCGCGGGCTAGTCAAAAGCTAAGTGTACGTGTCTCCGTGACAAGGTGACAGAGTCGAGTGTCGCTGTCTGCACCCTACCTCTTTTATAGTAATATTCCCAAACTAGACTCCCAACCTTGTTTATTCCTCCTGTGAAAAATCCTATTTATATCCTGCCTCCAAGTGACGTGTAAACCATATTATAGATAATTCACGATCTCCCTGTGTGAACATTGTAGTGTACTGTATATGACTGCTCTGTGGAGCCAAGTGTTAACTCAGTATCTCTGTGTCCCTGTATCTTAAATATCATTCTATGTGTATTGTTACGAGTAGGATTAAGGTAATAGATGTGTTAAGGTATACTGCCTGGTTTTTATGTCCTGTTCCTTTGTTAGTGCTTTGCTTCCGGTCTAGAAAGAGGACCCCGCTTCAGTAGGTAGCGTTTTTACGACGAGAAGTCGCCTTAAAAACACAGCATTACAAAGAATAGTATTTATCACAATTTTTCTGCTGCAAGTAAACGTGGCGCCCTTGGGTATCTCCACCTGTATTCGTCTCTGCAGACTAGCATTACCATCGCAGAATCCGTAAAAAAAATACACGATGTCTGCATATTGTTCACTGCTGAACGTACGTAGCATGCTGTTTCATGAACATGTGAAGCTGAAGCCGGTGAGCAACAGAACGCGGAGAACAGTATTTGAAGCATGTACCTCCACTGCAAATGTTCCCGTTCAAATGACAGTACTAGGAGGCAGAGTTGCCAAGGCGGTGGCTCAATCGGTAGAGAGGTGGCCTGCAGTCCTTACGGACCCAGGTTCGAATCCCGGCTGGGGCAGGGAACAGTTTAAGGATTTGAATTTCATTAAATCAGGCTTTACTGATCTACCAGAAGACCCGCCGACATGTCGTAAAAATACCCCCGCTAATACCAATACACCAGTCCTGTATGAGACAGCCCTAGCATGTATTCAATATGGACGGTGGGTGTTAGCGCCGAAGTGGTGACATGTAGAGGTGTATGGTATGTAGGAGGACTGCTGGGCCTTGACAGCTGGCTGTGAAGCCTATGCCCAGAGTCGGACACATAAAAAAAAAAAAAAAAATCTCGCTAGTTTAGCCTGTAACCTTGCTAGAATGCCGCTAGATAATAAACACTGCAAAACATCGCTAGAAAATACGATAAAATCTTTAGAATATCACCTAAAAATGGCAAAAGTATCCAGAATGTAGCTAGATATCATGTTGCCAGATGTTAGTGCTGCAAGTAGAAGAAAAAAATAGGTCTAGCTACATAGTCGTTACGTTGGCAATCCTAGCTGTATCAATGTTCTCACGTCAACATCATATGAAAATAATGGTGCCACGTTTACTTGCAGCAGAAAAATTGTAATGAATACTACTACTACTGATGATTTAAAGTGATGCTAGTCACTCAGTACAGTAATGTTCTTTCACTAAATGAGCTGTGGGTGTTATGATAATGCTGGTAGCAACATCCTACAAACCAAATATTCAACACACCAGCTTGTCCTCCCTCCCTCCCTCCCTACTCCCTTGCAAGCCATCAAATTTGAATTTAATATTTAATTACAGTCGATTTGTGCAAAAGTATTGCATGAATGCATGACTTGATGTTAAAGAATCAATAGACTACGTAAAGTTTCTTCATAAAACTCGTGTGTACTGATAGGATATAGGATTTTCATGAATAGTAGGCTACAGTATAAGCTAATAATACTCGTCTCCCGTCGCCCTGCCAAGCTCTCACCCAATGGCACATGAAAGCGACGAAGCTTTTACACAAAACAGCCGAATGCTGGGTACTGAACTGGGGTCGCAGAGAGCATATGTTTATAGAACAAAATATACTCAGAATTACATGATAGATCGTTGGTGTAAGTTTTTGTCATACGTCGCGTTACACCCTGTATATAAATCAGCCATTGCAAGTCCACTGCTGAACAAAGGCCTCCCCCAGCCACCTCCATGAATTCCTTGACTGACCCAATCTCTGCCACGTCTTGCCTGCAGACGTCTTTATCTCATCTCTCCGCCTCTTGTATGGCCTTTTTCTGCTACGCCTGCAATCTTTTGGAGTCTATTTAGTCAGCCTCTTGCTCCATTGGTTCTCCCTTATTCTTGGTACAGTCGGGGAAAGTTCCGCATTACCCACCTCCCGAAACACTGGTGTGAGACAGGTGAATGTGAAGAGGCAGCCAGATCTCACATGTCTGGTAACTCTGAGTGTGAAGGAAGGGGAGGCGGGGGATTGGGGGCAGGGGAGGGTTTAGTGATAGATTGGGAATCACGTGTAGGTCAGCAATGTATGACTTGGACGGTGTGTTTGAGTTACCGGTACTATAGTAAGGGTAGATAACAAAATAATGCTAGAATTTTATGGAAAAGATTACATAGATGTCGGTAGACTTAGTGTTGTCAGGAAAGTTATGGAAGTTTGCTGGTTTCGGACAGAGGTTTGAATGCTTTCATTCCCTCTCGACTTCAACATGAGACGTTTCCCCAGGAGATATTCGTAACGATATAACATATATTTATCTTATGTGTTGACTCGATAACTAAAGCTATATTATCTATCTATCTATCTATATGTAAATTCTTTTAAATTTATTTACAGTATTTATCCTTTGTCATCCCGCTGTAAACATCCGCTTGCAAACATTTCCAGTGTTATTTTGGTAATTATTCATCTCGATCTTAGAGTCTAATGTAGTGTGTAATAATAATAATAATAATAATAATAATAATAATAATAATAACCTATATGAGCGATTAACAGGTTTTTCGTTTTCCTTTAGACAGAATGACATGGTAAGTCCCAGCTATAAGATCGGTCTCTGTAACTATCATTCCTATCGAACATTACAAAACGAAGGCATAGAAGCATTCCTTTGACAGTAAACATGTATTGATAATGTGACATGAGCAACTCTCCAAACCCTCCCACCCCCGGCCACCCTCCCTCCCACTCTGAGTTACCAGATAAGTGGGTCTGGCTGCTGCTTCGTGACTATACGTCGACCGCCAATGCTCCGAACAGTGGGTAATGCGGAACTTTCCCTGTTTTTACGTGACCTGCCCACCTCCATTTCTGTTCCTTTATAACATCTATAATGTCTTCGACTTTGCTCTCCCACCCAAGTTGACCTTTTCATGTCTCTTAAAGATAACCCTAACACTGACTTTTCCATCACTCTTTGATAACGGATTAGTTGATTTTCCGTTAATTTTGTTAGTTTCCAGGTCTCACAACCGTGCGTCATAGCTGGAATTATACATTCGTTACACTTCATTTCATATATATTGATAAGCTGCTTTTCATGATGTCTCTATTTTTACCGGAACCTTTCCATCCAAGTGTAATGCATCGTTTTATTTCACTGTCGTGGTCTTTTGTTAGGTTTAGTATTTGCCCCATGTAACTGTAGTCCACAACTTCAAGAATTTCATCATTTATTTTGATGACTCTTCCGTGTATTTGGATAAAACAAAAGTTTACTGTGGATCATCTTTAGTCCTACTTTGAAACTTTCTCTGTTGAGGTCATTTAACATTTCCTGCAATGTCTCTGCTGTGTCCGAGATTAGGGCAATGTCATTTGCAATTCTTAAATGGTTTAAGTATAATTCTCGATCTATGTTTACTCCTTTGTTCTTCCAGTCTACCATGCTGAAAATACTCTCAAGGCATTTTTGAATAATTTTTAGTGAAATCTGACCTCCCTGACGCACTCCTTTCTCAGTCATAATTTTCCCCGAGTCATTGAGTAATTTTACTGTACCAGTTCCCTTTTTGTATGCTTTCGAGTAGTTTTACAATGCTCTCATTTACGCCTTGTTCCTGCAATGAATTTATAATTGCTATGTGTTCAACTTAGTCAAAAGCCATTTCGTAATGAACAAAATCTAAGCACAATGGCTTATTATATTCAGTAGTTTTCCCAGTTTCTTGATTCTTTGTGTGTATATGACCAGTAGTCGAATACCCGCTTCGGAATCCTGCCTTTTCATGAGGTTGGTTTTCTTCCAAATTTGTTTTTATTCTGTTCGTAAGGACTTTAGTTAAGAGTTTGTAAATAGCTGAGAATAAGCTAAATGGTCGATAGTCACTAGAAGATTTCCAGTCGCCCTTCTTGTAAAGCAAAATAACTATCTTCTTATACACTGAGTGTGTAAGTGGGCTAGTCGGTTTTGAACTTCTGCTTCTGCATCTATCAGTTAATCTATCATTATTTCATCTTCTCCTGGGGCCTTTCCTTTCTCCATACTTTTAATAGAGAATTTTACTTTATCTGGTGTTACCTCTTGTATTTCACTTGTGTCAACTGAAAAGTTACCTTTCGGTATTGTTGTCTTTGATGCATACGGTTCTTTGTAAAATTCCTCAACTCTCTTCACCATATTCTCACTGCATTTAATGACTTCACCTTTTCTGTCTTCCAGTGATACAATTTTTTGCTTTCCTAGCACCATTTTGCTTTAAACCTGTTTCAGACTACTTCGTTTTTTGATAGTTTCTTTGATCTGATCCATGTTTCACTTTTCGTCACTCTGTCTCTTGTTGGGAAACTCATTTAATTCGTCCCTTTCTATTTAATTTTTGTTTTGTTTTGTTTTCACGTTCATCTCCTTTTTTCTCTTCATTAGCTCGACGGTAATTTTTGAATACTTGTTGGCTTTTCTAGTATCTACGTTCCCTACTACCTCCGCTGATTCTCTCAGCATTTTTGTCAGTCTCAATCAACTCATCAGTGCCACGCTCAGCATAACTTAGAGCCTGAAACTTGTTATTTATTTCTAACTGAAAGGCAATTTTGCTGTTGCTTACTTTCGATGGGCATATTAGTCTATTTTGGTGGCAGGTGGTGGTGACCATCGTCCACTCACTTGATGTAGTGCTGCCTACTTCCTCTCTCACCTATATCATTCTGTTTTATGTGTCTGGCAGCCTGGCTTCATGTTTCTCCCATCTTTCCTCTCACATTTTATTGCTCCTCTTTACTTTTCAGGTGGCGATACATTGAGTGACAAGCCTAATGGTTTCCTGTAAGTCAGAACTCTCTCTCTCTCTCTCTCTCTCTCTCTCTCTCTCTCTCTCTCTCTCTCTCTATATATATATATATATATATATATATATATATATATACACACACACACAAAGGAGAAAGGAATGACAGAGGTGAAATGGTGGTAAATTTTACCGAGATGCACATGTGAATGATGAACATTTTCCATCACAGAAGAACAGAGAGAAAGTGGACCTGGGGAAGCCCAAATTGAGAAAAAAAAGAATGAAGTCGACTTCATTATTGCAGAAAAAAATCAAAATTATCACTAATGTCAGAGTTTTGAATGAAGTAAAACTGTATAGGAAGTGACCATAGAATGGTGGACTGTACAGCCAGGTTCAGTTTCAGAGGTGCAAGAAAGAAGCGCATTAAAATAAAAAAGATCTATCTATCCATCTTTCTATCTCTAGCCAGACACCACAATCCCGTACGGGATGGCTAAGTCAGTCGTCACAGTCCCGAAAGGGATGGCTGTTTTCTTTGAGTTTCTTTTTTGGGGGGAGAGAGACGCTAACCCTCCGCCAACACACTTGTTGTATATATATATATATATATATATATATATATATATATATATATATATATATATATATATATATATATATATATATGATTGTGTGAAGGATGTAGATGGTAGATTATTAACCCATGGGGATGAAGTAAGGACCAGATGGAAAGAATATTTTGAAAGCCTTATGAATGGGAATAGAGAGAGCAGAGAGGCTGTAAACATAACTGGTTTTGGGGGTGTGCAAAGAAGGAATGCAGTGCCAGGAGATGTGATATAGGGGAAGAGTGCTGTGAAGCGGCTGAAAAATGGGAATGCAGCTGGGGTTGATGAGGTGTATGCATTGATGATTAATTGTAGTAGAGAGAGTGGAATGAAGTGCTTGGTGGAGATATGTAAGAAGGCATGGATGAATGAAACTGTGCCAGCAGAATGGAAAAAGGCTATGAGTATAACCCTGTACAAAAATAAAGGTGAGCGAAGTGAGTGCAAGAATTACTGCGGCATAAATTTATTGAGTGTGGTAGGGAAGGCATATGGAAGAATTAATATAAAGTTAGAGAGAGATCAGAAGTCCTAGTGAGTGATGAACAGGGTGACTTTGGATGTGTAGATCAAATATTTGCAGTGAGACAGCAGAGAAGACTTGTGAGAATGACTATAAGGTATTCATGGCATTCATGGATCTGTAAAAAGCATACTGCAAAGTGGACATCTCGACTGTGGAAAGTTTTGCGCATGTACGGTGTAGATGGTAAGCTGCTAGGTGCCGTCAAGAGTTTTTATGATGGTTGTGAAGCATGTGTAAGGGTTAATGGGCATCAAAGTGAATTGTTCACGATCGGTGAGGGCGTGCGACAGTTGTGTGATGTCCCCATGGTTGTTCAATATATATATGGATGAGGTGATGAGAGAAGTAAAAGCAGGAGTAATGGAGAGAGGGACAGCGTTGGTAATAAATGGTGTTGGATGGAATATCTCAAATCTGTTTTATGCTGGTGATGGAGTACTGCTTGCAAATACAGGACAAGAACTTGGTATGCTAGTGCAGAGTTTTGCTGATGTCTGTGAGCGTCGTGCCTTGACAGTAAATGTAGGAAAGAGTAAAGTTATGGTTACTGAGAGAGAAGGTGACTCTCAGTGCGATATTACAGTGAATGGAGAGAGACTGGAATTGAAGAGAGAGTTCAAATACCTGTGTACAGTGAAAGAAAAGAGAGAAAAATGTGCAAAAGAAGTTGAAAGTAGTGACACAAGGAAGAAAAGTAGCTGGTGCAATGAAGTCCTTGAAAAGAAACAGAGATTTGAGTGTTATAGTTGCACGAGGCTTACATGAAGGAGTGTTAGTGCCATCCTTAACATATGAATGTGAGACTATGGTGTGGCATGAAAATTAAAAGTCAAGAGTAAGAGCAGTGGAGAGTGGACTGCTGAGGACTGTATGTGGAGTACAGAGGGTCAATAGGATACGAAATAATGTGATTCGTGAAAGATGTGGAGTGAGAAAGTCGGTGGACAATATAATCGAAAAGAGTGTATTGAGATGGTATGGTCATGAGGAAAGAATGGATAACAGTAGAGTGGTGAAAAAAGTATAATTGAGCGAATTTGAAGGAGGGAGGAGGCGAGGTAGGCCAAGGAGAAGATGGAGAGATATGGTGGATGAGTGTGTAAGGAAGAGAGGTTTGGAAGTCTGTGAGGCTAGGGAACTGACAAGAGATCGAACTGGCTGGATGAATGTTGTAAGAAGTGCATGATCAGGGATTTGGCACCTCATTTTAACGTTTCACCGTCCGGTCTGACTCTATCGGATACGTTTATGTGAAGCTAAAAAACGTGGTGAATGTTTCTGGCGTATCCGATAGAGCCAGGATTCCGTGAGCTTGAATGATGAGTGAATGGAAGCATGGCCCATTCGATTGAGCAAATTTGGGCTGTCTGGACATTGCCACTCCTCACCCTGCCCTAGGGTGGGAAAGAAGGTCCGGATGCTCATGATGATAAATAAATAAATAAATAAAAATTATATATATATATATATATATATATATATATATATATATATATATATATATATATATATATATATATATATATATATATATATATATATATATATATATATATTCCTTTCTGTGGATCATTGAGCGACTTATATATATATTTTTTTTTACCTCGGAAGAGCATTGTAATCAGGCGTGTATCGTCGGTGGTTGTGCCCTTCAAGGCTTGTTCATTCACGAATGGCCAATGTATGGTACGAGTCGGTAAAAATCCGTTGATAATAAACTGATTCCCGGATATTGAAGTTCAGTTGATGCACTATCGTCATATGGATGTTAATGGACGGTAATTCTTGTCAAATGGGCATCCCGAATCAGTTAATCACTTTTGTTATCTCCTTTAACATGTGTAATGATGAGAGTGGTTTTAATTCGATGGGCTGTTGGTTTGAAGCAATTTTGTTACCCCATTCAAGACTTTGATACTCATGAACCTACATTACTGTTAATGTTGCTAGCCATATACAGTACGTAAACATGAGCATAATTATATATATTAATAAATAAAGTAGATTTGCTGCTTCATCCTGTGCACTCAGAGATACCATGGAAACTGCATACGTAATCCTGAGGTATGCATGCACATTTCGTTGAAATTCATGTTCTCAAATTCCTCTATTTCTGATCCTTTCTGTACTACCGGGAGGGGGCTGACACCCCCGAATCATTGCGGGGGTCACGCTTCCCAAATATCGTATTACGGATGAGTGTCCATTGTACAACATGTCCAACATGCTACCATTATGCCAGGAATCGAACCCGGGTCTCTCAGGTGAGAGCCAGGCAGCAAACCATTACGCCACGACTAGGTAAAAGTTATCTCACATTGTCACAATCTTACAACCAATGTCCCTCCGCCCCCACTGTGGGCCAAAAGAGGATGAGATAACCCTCTGGCACTCAGGCAAGTGGATGCTTTTATATATCCCAAGCACTTATGGCAAGTCAGAATGAAGAGAGAAACCTGTACCTTACACAGGGAAATCATCCAACATTACCATTATCCAGTGGTGCAGCCAGGAGGAGGGGACCACTGGGCCCCCCCCCCCAAATTTCTACGTGTGTTCGAAAATAAACTGCGAATGTTAAATGTCGAATACTTGTTTAATCCAGGGTGTAATACTCGGTATGTCACATATTTGGAGAAGTGAAAAAATACGCAATCTGAGTAAAAAGTCTTGTATACACATATACTTTTTAAGACTTTAACATTTACAAATGATAATGTCATGCCATGAACTCTACATAACTGTAGTTGCACACAGAAACTGGAAGCCAATGAAGCAATGATTACTTAAGATTATCCTTGTAATATATTTCAGGCTTTAGCTACCTGTGCCTTGTGTGGCAACCATCAATGAAGTAAACTAATTATCACTGAACTAAGTGAATTATTTAACAGATGATGGATTTTCATTGACATTAGCGTTGAGTGTGGTGAGTTGGGACAGTACGGAACACGGGGTGAGTTGGAACAATGGGCACTGCAGTACCAAATGCCAAGACATTTTCATTTTATGGTGCCCATTCAATAGCCCTGACCCAACTTTACAAATGTTGTTAATACTTGTTTTCTATAGAAACACGAATAATGCATGAAAAATGTGCAAATATGAATGGGTAGCATTTTGACTTTTGCAGAACTTCATTTTTGAAAATACACATTTTGCGAATTTTCCTCTCCCACAGTCAGTTTTAGAGCTAAAGGTCTACTTTTTGGTGGGTGAAATCTTCAATTGTTATAGTTTTTTGTAATTTATGCAGAAAATGCATTGGGACAACAATTTCATTTGTGATTTTCGCAAGGAAAAACTTACCTTTCATGTATTATATACTACTATATTTTATAGTTTGCTGTATTTATGGTGGTTTTGGGTGTCAACAAGTAGATATTTCTCACTTTCTGGTTGATTGAATGTCCTAAAGGGAGAAAATACTGTGATGTGGATTATGGCAAAAAAGCATATATTGGTATAGTGTTAACAGTAGGGAAAAAGAGTTGTACAATTAAACTTTTGGAAAGGAGAGGAACTGAGAAATGCAACTGGCCAGTTTGTGATGATATATTGTATACTGATGATCATTTTCGGCAGCATATCATCGGTAGACCTGTCTTATTAGCAGGAACTGTACCTTTTATGATGCAAGAGGTGGACAAAACCTTTCATGATTATAAAAAGCATGTTTCTCAGTGAAATTTTTCAGCATAAATAGCTATAGGCAACTTAGTGGAACTCTTAACTACGGAATATGTATAGTGCAGTGCGTCCTTAAGTGCGAGGCGTGGGAGGGTGGGGAGCTAGGTATATGATGGAAGGGTTGTAAGGTAGGATGGGATTGGAGTGTATTAGTGTCGTGATGAGCAGGGGTAGATTGAGATGGTTTGGGCATGTGGAGAGGATGGGGGATGATGCATTGTGTTTTTATATTTCTCATGGTTAGTCTTTGTGCCCCCCCTCCCCAATTATATTTCTGGCTGCGCCCTTGCCATTATGCCGGGAATCGAACCCGGGACTCTCAGGTGAGAGTCAGGCAGCAAACCACTACGCCACGACTAGGTAAAAGTGCCGTGGGGTTATCTCATCCTCTTCAGGTACACGGTGGGGGCGAAGGGACATTGGTTACAAGAGTGACAATGTGAGATAATTATAACTTGGTCGTTGCGTAGCGGTTTGCTGCCTGGCTCTCACCTGATAGTCCCTGCTTCATTTCCTGGCATAATGGTAATATGTTTGATTATTTTTC
Source organism: Coenobita brevimanus (assembly GCF_032717465.1). NCBI lineage: Eukaryota > Metazoa > Arthropoda > Malacostraca > Decapoda > Coenobitidae > Coenobita > Coenobita brevimanus. The sequence continues at coordinate 53,830,152 of NC_136954.1, read as the reverse complement.
CTGTGTAAAGTACAGGTTTCTCTCTTCACTGTACAACATGTGCTAAGTTATCAGAGACACATCTCTCCTCTTATCACAGTTTCTGAGAATACCTAATCAGGTACGGGGGCGCTGACTCCCAATTATGGTTGGAGAACTGTATGTGACTGAAGACCTGCAGAGTAACCAAACGAACTTAACTGGGAAGTTTTATTCAAATCACTATTTCTCATTGTTTTTACTTTTGGGAGGGATGCTGACCCCGAAGAATCACTGGAGGGTCACACTTCCTAAATATTGCGTAAAGGATGAGAGTTCATTGTACAATATGTACTAAGATATTTAAACATTATCTGCCGTCTTTCACCTATTTTGTATCCTTTATAGGTTATTGAGGCGTATGACCCCCCTAAAAACAATGGTCTTTTTTTTTTTTTTTTTTTTTTTTTTTTTTTTAGTGTAACACATTATCAAGGAACCAGACGAACTGACCTAAAAAGCGTCGTTGAAATCCAAGTGCTCACTTTCCCTTATTCTTGATGATTCTTAATATTGGGAGGAGGCTGACCCCCCAATAAACATGGATGAAGTCACGCGCCTCAGTATTACATTACGGACGAGAGTCCATTATAAATGTTGTACTAAGATGTCAAAGCCATATCTGTCATCCTTTCACTATTTCTGAGAATTTTTAACTTGGTGAGGGGGTGCTGATCCCCCCGAAAAATCATGGTTGGAAAATTGTATATAATGGAAGACCTTTCCAGTAACCCGACAAACTCACCAAGGATGTTTCATTCAAATCTTTCAAATAGCCTGGAGGAGTTAAAACACACACACACACACACACACACACACACACACACACACACACACACACACACACACACACACACACACCGCTCGCTGGCTCAGTGGTAACGTTCTCGCTTGCCATCTGGTAGAAGGGAGTTTGCTCCTCGCTCAGGTTGCGAAAAGTTTCACTGACGAAGTGGGCTGTTACTGCCCCCCTTTGAGCAAGGGGATGGGTGTGTACTTGTGTGAAGGTCACAGCCTTGCCCTTAGATCGGGCTATATGAGCTCTCAGCTCCCTTCCGGGAGGGTAAAAGCTGACGATCACGACCATCAAGTGATACTGACTGACCCAGTGAATTACACAAGATGAATCTCGCGCAGCGATATACGGCGTGTTGACGAAAATGATACCATTTTGTTTCTCAGGATTGATAAGTGTATGTGAATATAAGAATAAATAAATAACTAAATGTTTACGTATTACACACACACACACACACACACACACACACACACACACACATATCTATGTATGTATGTATCTATGTATCTATCTATACACACACACACACACACATATATATATATATATATATATATATATATATATATATATGTGTGTGTGTGTGTGTGTGTGTGTGTGTGTGTGTGTGTGTGTGTGTGTGTGTGTGTGCAAATAAATCACTTGGTTATGCGTGATTCAGACACGTTGATATCCACAAGGAAAAGGAAAGACGAAATGTCTCGAGCGCTGTCGTTCGTTCGTTCGTTTACAGGTTTCAAGGCCGAGCCATACATTAGCCCGGTCAGTGGGGTATGGGCTGATTAAAAAATAGTAAGAGGGAAGACAGGGCCTGGGGATTGCCCAGCACATACACCCTGTCTCCTGGCTGGCTTTGTGGTGTGTGTGTGGAGCGCTATCGTACACTCACATCTTCAAGGAAAAAGTCGTTGATCTTCAGTACAACTGACGCGTTATAGAGATAAAGAAAAGGGAGGAAATTCCCTAGAGACTTCATTGCTGGCCAGTCCTTATCACATACGAAGTTGATTAATATATATATATATATATATATATATATATATATATATATATATATATATATATATATATATATGAGAGCAGCGTTGTTTGTTTGCTTGTCCTTCAATCGCGCCCAAACCAAGGGCCAGAGATCCCTAAACCCATATACATTCTGATTCAGGGAGACCGAAGGATAGTTTTAGGGGGGTCAAAATTAAGATCTGGGACATTTGAGGTAACTGGTAGAGTGTTCACCTCTTTGGCCCTGGCAACGCCGGGTACCCCTGCAGCTCAGTTTTTTTGGCATGGAGACTCACATGACCTCCAGTTCAGACACAGGCTAGGTGAGGTTGACCTCCGAGGTCATTTGAGGTTACCGGTAATACACGCTCGGACGACTGGACCCAGCAGCTCAATTTTTGGTATGGACACTCACATGACCTCCAGCTCAGAAATAAGCTATGTGAGGTTGACCTCCGAGGTCATTTGAGGTCACTGGTAATAGCAAACAAGCGCGCACAAATATTGTGCGTTAGTCTGCGAAAGCTGCAATAGAAAGTTCCTGGACCTCTGATCTTCAAAAGCATAAGAGGTAGCATATGGTCCTTCTGCAGTATAAAGAAAGATTGAACTAGAACAAATAGGATTACAGTGTTCATCTTTTTTGGCTCAGCATCGCAGGGTGCCCTTGCTAGTAATCTACTTATCTGTCTATCTATCTATCTATATAATATATATATATATATATATATATATATATATATATATATATATATATATATATATATATATATATATATATATATAATCAGCCATTACAAGTCCACTGCTGTTCTCCACGAATTCCTTGACTGAGCCAATCTTTGCCACGTTTTCCGTGCAAATTTCTCTATCTCATCTCTCCACCTCCTATTTGGTCTTTTTCTGCTACGCTTACAATCCCTTGGTGTCCAGTCAGTCAGCCTCTTGCTCCGTCGGCTATCCCTTATTCTTGTTACATTTCTGTTCTTTTATAACTTCTATAATATCTTTGACTGTAGCTTGCTCTCTTCCTGAAGTTGATCTTTTCCTGTCTTTTAAAGACATTCCCAACATTGACCTTTCCATTGCTCTCTGAGAACGGATTAATTTATTTTCCATCGATATTGTCAGTTTCCAGGTCTCACAACCATACGTCATAGCTGGAATTATTTATTCGTTATATACTTTTCGCTTCATACAGACTTGCAAGTTACTGTTCTTAATGTCTCTATGTTTATCGAAAGCGTTCAGTCCCATTGTAAAATGTCATTTTATTTTGCTATCATGATATTTCGTTAATTTTAGTATTTGTCCCAAGTAATTGTACTCCTCGACTTCGTCAAGTATTTCTCACTTATTCTGAAGACGCTCTTTGGTGTTTGTGGATTAAACATTAGTTTTACTCTCGTTTATCTTTTGCCGTACTTTGAGACTTTTTCCGCTCAGGTCATTTAACATTTCTTTCAATGTCTCTGTTGTTTCTGAGATTAGGACAATGTCATCTGCAAATCTTAAATTGTTTAGCTTTTCTCCATCTATGTTCACTGCTTTGTTTTCCCAGTCTATTTTTTTTAAATACTTTCTAGGCATGCTGTAAATAACTGTGGTGAAACTATCTCCCTGACGCACGCCCTTCTCAATCTTAATTTTGTCCGAGTCCTTATGTTATTTAACTGTAGCAGTTCCCCCTTTATACATGTTTTCGAGCAGTTTTACAATGTTCTCATTCACTCCTTGTTCTCGCAATGAATGTATAATTGTCATGTGCTCCACTGAGTCGAAAGCCTTTTCGTAATCAGCAAAACCTAAGCTCAGTGGTTTATTATATCCAGTAGTTTTCTCAATTAGCTGATTCATTGTGTGCAGATGAAGAGTAGTCAATTAACCGCTTCGGAATCCTGCTTATTCACAAGGTTGGTTTTCCTCCAAATTTGTTCATATTCTCTTCGTCAGGATTTTAGTGAAGAATTTGTAAGTGACTGATAATAAACTAATGGATCGATAGTTAATAAGGCCTTTTGAGTCACCTTTTTTTTTTTTTTTTTTTTTTTTTAAGTAACTACAGTATTGCATTACACCATGTTCGGTGAATTTTCTTCGTTTTTATACATTGAGTATACAAGTGAGAAAGACTGTTTTGTACTTCTTCTCCTGCATCCAACGGTAAATCTGCTACTATTCCATCTTCTCCCGGAGCCTTTCCTCTTTTCATATTTTTAAGAGAAATATTTAATTCGTCTGGTGTTACTTCAGGTATTTCATTTGGGTCTACTGAAAAGTTAGCTATTGGTATTACTATCTTTGATACATACAGTTCTTTGTAAAATTCTTCAACTTTCTTCAGCATCTTATCTCTACATTTAATGACTTCACCATTTTTGTCCTTCAGTGATGTAATTTGTTGCTTTCCTAGTGCCATTTTACTTCGGATCTGTTTCAGACTTTTTGCTTTCTTTTTTTTTTATGGTTTCTTTGATCGGATCCATATTTCTCTTTCTTTTTTCTTTTCTTTGTCTCTTGTTGATAAGCCTATTTACTTCCACTCGTTTAATTTCCTCTTTCTTTGTTTTTACTTTCATTTCCTTTCTTTTTTTTCATAAGCCTGAGTATCTTTTCTGAATACCTCTTGGGTTTGGTTGTGCAGTATTCTTTTGGCACTTTTATTAGTCTGTCATTCAGCTCATCAGTGTCACATTCAGCATTACTTAGAGCCTGAATTTTATTCTTTATTTTCAGTCTGCTTTGTTTTTGTTTGCTTTTATTGGGCATATCTTTTTATCTTTAATCATCTTTCTTTTACTTCTGAAATTGAATATGGCTGTGCAACCCACTGTCAGGACTCCATATTATAAATACAAATCATAATAGATAGCATGATGGATAGATAGATAGATAGATAGAGCACCAGACAAGGTATGGGAAAAGGAAATTAGCTTGCAACTCTTTAAGTGAAGGAATGCTGGACGTGCACCGGAAGCTGTACATACACACAGACATACAGTGTTCTAGAAGCTTCCACAATAGTATAGCCCACGTGACACAACCCCTGCTAAACTAGAATGTAGGAATCAGAGCCCAGAGCGGGGCAAGCCATAGAACCGGCAGGTAGTGGAGAGATCAAATAAGAAAAGGGGTCCGACTAGACTTAGTTAGTAATACATACGCTGCTCAACTTAGACTTTCTTTGAAGATAATAAATCAAGATCAACTCCCTGTATTCATCTTTAACTCCTCCTGCTCTTCGATTACCAAAATAACTTTAACCAAAACTCAAGACTTAAATATTACATGACTAATAAATGGTGGCTACGAAGTTCCAACAATAAATGGTGGCAGTAACAATCGACTCTTCGCCTACGAATCCTCATCTCTACAAAAGCAGGCAAAACTGTAACCAAGATCAGCTCCAGTTCTACAGCTGATTCTGCATTACTACAATTCTACGATCAAATAACCACAAGCGAGTATACAATAAGAAGAACGAGTCTACAAGTCTACGAGTCTATGAGCATACATTAACAACGACGAGTTACGAGTGAGGATCAACAAGCACTACGATTAACAACAAATAACAAGTCTACAAGACAACTCTATAATCTTCTTCACGCAACTTCAAGCAGCACCAAGAAGAATAAAAAACAAAACAAGTAAATGAAAAGCAAGAATAAAGCAACTAGCACTAGATCCCCAACACTCTCCTACCACCCCCCAACCTCCATCGCTGACGCAGAGGTCAAGACGACACGGCAAAAACCAGAGCCACATTTATAACGCATCTTACTCACCTTTCCTCACTCAGGTGACTCATCGCTACTCAGTTACTCACCACAGCTACCAGTGTGGGAAGCCGACGTCACCATGTGTATCTGCTGAGACGACGTCACCATGCGTGTTCGCTGAGACGACGCCACGCCAATCAACGTGTGACTGACACCAGGCACTTCTCACCCACTACTCATTACTCCTACTCCTACTCATACTCATTTATTTCCACGGGAATTCGACGTTCTATGGTGAGGTTCACCTGTGAGTACAGCTGTTAACCACTACATTCATCAGGCCATAAAATTTCCTGAGTAATATCGTCCATCAACACAGCCCTAGAATTATCGAGAGGAGATCTTCATTCAACTCTGCCTTTATCTTCCAAGATCGACAGCTACTTTCGACTCGCCTCTCCGAGTGACCATCTGTATCAAATGGGTGTAATTATACTTACTCATTTCTTCTCAGTGCTTTAAATTAGGTACAATCACCTCCTTTACTTATTTTTATATATACACTTATACACTCCCTATCTATCATTCATTACAACTCATTTACTCATCTATTCAGTTGGGACATAAAAAAAAGACGTATTTCATAACACCATACCTTAGCAACATGAATTCTTTTTAGATGAGTGATAATGACAGGAATATTTTCACCTCCACCCGTGTTACTACCAGATGATACACAGTTAGCGCCCAGTGCGGATACACAATTAGGAGAGCACCAGGGCAACACACCCACCCTACAAAATTCACCGCAAACTAAAGATAAAGAAACTAATACCTCAATTCTAGATGATAATGATGATGACTGGCAAACCCCCTCTGATGTAGTGAGTGAGAACTTTGTCTCTGACTTGCATACCTATGAAAATATACTTAACAGAGTTCATCGTTCAGGGAAAACCTATTCCACTATTCCCTCACACAATGATAAACAAGTCCAAGTTAAATTAACAGAGCAACCATTGAAGATGAATACCACGGATCAAACTCAGATATACGTTTATCATGAGGATAAAACTGTCCCGAAATTCTCTGGCACAGAAAAAGACCATATTGATGTCATTTCACTGGTTAATCAATGCGAACAGATCTTCGTAAAAAGGCACATTACAGATGAACAAGAGAAAATTGCTATTTTTTCCTTTTGGATAAATCAGGAAAGATGGCCGGCGGGAAACTTGTTTAAGTCAGACAAGCTTCTCCGACCTAAGACATATGATGACGATAGTGTACACCCCATGTATGTGCTTACTAGACTTAATGAACGAGGTCGGGATGCAGTGTAGCAAAGCAGGGGTGATCGAAACACAATCACATTCTAGCAGAATGAGGGTGCCTGAGACAGTATCAGCTGTGAAAACAGCTACAACTACCCCAAACAAAGAAAAAAATCGATCGCAACCCGAAAGCAGGCAGAGCAAACAACCAAACGCGTCGAGGCTACGATCACAAACACCAGGCTACAGGCAGTTTCGTAAGTTTTCGCGCAGTCCAAGCAGATCTCGCGCCACAGACACCACTAAATATGGGAAGTCATCTTACAGATCACAGTCATGAGATAGGTCCATTCTATGTCATTATTGTGCAAAACCAGGACACACAAAGAATGAATGCTATATCAAAACAAAAAAGGATAGACAAAAGACACAATGATTTGGTCCCTACTGTAGGCATCATCGGTGCCAAGGGCATTGGACCAGTAACTGAAAAGCAGTAGAAAAATTAGTGTCTATTTTCAAATCGGAGGAAGACCAAGTTACGACAAAAAACGAACAAACGTAAAGAAAAGCAAGTCTAAAATTCACATAGGAGGCATGTTGGGAAACGAGTGTATCTTGATACCAGCTGTATGTGAGGATCAAAACGTTTCCTTATTTTTAGACACAGGCTCTCCAGTGACCTTAATAACACAAGAAGAAATAAATAGAATGTTTAGAAATGAGAAGAAAGTAACTTTTCTGGAAGAATCTGATTTAGACTTATGTACAGTAGATGGAAAACAAATCACAGTAAAAGGTATGATACGGTTAAACATCAGTTTCAAAGAGACTACAAGACCAATCTCTGGATTTTTTTTATATCGTTGAAAACTTAGCAGTTAAAGCTCATAAGTTACTGGGCTTAAGATGCATGAGAACAGAGAAAATAACTTTACTCCTACAAATGAATGGAACAGACTTTGATAATGAATTCATAGAGGAAATACCATCAGAATCCTCACCGATTAGTAAAGCAGAACCAAAAAGACTTGGTAATATTAAAAGCTTAAACAAACATACAGAAACAGATGAGTGTATAGATCCATTCACTCCCCCCCCCCCCAGCCTCCAGGACTAGAAACCCAGGTAACGGTACTAATTTATCAGTTTTTCCCGCTCATCTCACCAATGATCTAGTTATACCACCTAGCTCCTATATGAAAGTTACCATAAAGAGCAAGTTACGGAATAGTTCTGTTCTTGTCTTGGAAGAATTATGTAAAGTAAAAGGATTGTCAGTAGAAAACGCATTATGTCAGATGAACGACGAAGGGCAAACTCAGATATTTCTAATTAATCACATGAATGGGGAAGTAGAGTTGAAAAAGGGGACTTGTATAGTTAATATTGAAAAATGTCTCGCCCCTGTAATGGAAATAGTTTTAGCTGGAGTGACAAGTGAGATAAAATCTACGGATAGAGAAAGCATAAAAGAGAATTTAATTCACTCAGGTGAATTTGATGAAGAAAATGTTTTGTTAACCCTGTTGGAAAAACACTGGGACACCGTAGCATTACCCGGAGAACAATTAGGATGTACTAACCTGATTAATCACAAGATTAATGTGCATCCAGATACACCACCAGTTTTCGTACCTGCCTACCGAATCCCACAATCTCAACGTACACTCGCAAATCAGTATGTCGATGAAATGTTAAAACTTGGAAATATTGAGCCATCAGTCTCCCCGTGGAATGCCCCATTATTCTTCGTGCCCAAACGAAATGAAGAAATGCGTGCGGTAGTAGATTACCGTAAACTAAACAATCACACAATACCAGACCAATTTCCCATGCCATTGCTCAGCGACATCCTACAGAATATTGGACCAGAAAATAATATATTTTCCACGATCGATTTCCTAAGTGGTTATTATCAATTTCCTGTAGATCAGGAGTCACGTAAATACACTGCCTTTTCCACAAATAGAGGACACTATCAGTATAGAAGGATGCCCATGGGACTGAGGACAGCCCCAGGTACATTCCAGTGTCTTATGAATTACGTATTGTCCGGAATTTTAGGACAAGGAATATTTGTCCATCTTGACGACATTATCATCTCAACGAAAGATATCACAGAACATCTCCAGAAATTAGACCTACTCTTACAAAAGCTTGGTGACGCTAGTTTAAAAATTAAGCTTTCTAAATGCAAATTTTGCTTTAAGGGAATAAAATTCATAGGCCACAGATTAAGTGCTAATGGTATTCACACCACTGATGACAAAATACAGGCAGCGAGAGACTTTCCTGAACCCACTACGAACGACGAAGTTAGACAATTTTTAGGTCTAGCTGGGTACTATAGGTCATTCGTACAACAATTTTCTCATATAGCCTTTTCTGTATTCCAACTACTCAAAAAAGATGCTATATTCCAATAATACCACTACTCTACAGTCACTTCCTATATTTACTTTGGTGATAACTGTGACATATGTGATCACGTTATTCTTATCTGCTATAATGAAGTCGATTTCATTCTTTGTTTATCCATTTGGGCGTCCCAGGTCAACTTTCTCACTGTTCTTTTGTGAAAGAATGTGTTCATTATTCTCTATCTATCTATCTATCTATTGCCAGACGCCTCAATCCCGTTTGGGGTGGCCACAAACAAATCGCCTCCAAGTCGCCCTGTCCCCCGCCATTTCACTGCCCTGCTCCCAACTCACACCCCCCTCTCTCATATACCTCTCCACCCCATCCCTCCATCTCATCCTCGGCCTCCCCTCCTCTTCCCCCTCCACCTCACTCACATACACTCTCTTCGTCAGTCTTTCGCCCTCCATCCTCTCCACATGGCCAAACCACCTCAGTGTGTTCCTCATAACGCTTCCTATCACATCCACATCCACACCACAACGCTCCTTTATATCCTCATTCGTCAGCCTGTCTCTCCACGTGACTCCACAGGCTCCTCTTAAATAACTCATTTCCACTGCTCTCACTCTTGACTTGTGTCCTTCCAACAATGTCCAAGCTTCACTTCCGTACGTTAGAGTTGGTATCACAATACTGTCATGTAGTAACTTTTTCACTTCCATGCTCACTTCCCTGTTTTCATCACTGCTTTCAAGGAACCAGCAACCTTTCTTCCCTGCTGTACCCTTTCAAGCACTTCACACTCCAAACCTCCATCCTTACTCATCACACTACCCAAATACTTAAACGTACTCACATTTTCCAATTCCTCACCATCTAACCTTGCTGTACATTCACTAACTTCACCTCTCTCAAAGACCATCACTTTACTCTTCCCTACATTCACCTTTAGGTTCCGTTTCTTACACACTCTCTCAAACTCATCCACCAAGCCTTGCAGCTCCCCTTCGTCTTCACTCAACAACACAGTATCATCTGCAAACAACAGTACAGGAGTTTCCAAACACTATCCTCTCTCACCAGGGCCACTACAACATCCACTACCCTACCTTGTACCTCTTTTATTACCCATCCATGTACAGATTGAACAACCATGGAGACATGACACATCCTTGTTTCAAACCAACTTTCATAGAGAAAAATTCACTTAGTTCACCATCCACACGCACTGCAGCCTTCTTACCATCGTACATACTCTTCACAGCATTCAACAACTTCCCAGCTACTCCATATATTCTTAACACTTTCCACAATCCTTGTCTATCCACCCTGTCATATGCTTTCTCCAAATCCATGAAAGCCGCATACAACCTTTTTCCCTTCTCTAGAAACTTTTCCACTAAAGATCTAAGAATGAATATCTGATCTACACAACCTCTTCCCTTCCTAAAGCCTCCCTGTTCTTCTCCAACTAATTTCTCTGTTCTTTCTCTAACTCTGTCTATAAGTATCCTACCATACACTTTTCCTATTATACTAAGAAGACAAATGCCCCTATGATTACCACACACTTCTTTTTCCCTTTGTACAAAGGAATAATTATACCTGACTTCCAATCCTCCGGGACTCTACCTTCCTCCCAGGCCAACTGCACATCATTCACATCCATTCTACTACTATCTCTCCCATGCTTAAGCATTTCACCACACACTCCATCAATTCCTGGGGCTTTCCCCGATTTAACTTTCTTCATTGCTTCCACAACTTCTATCCTACTGATTTCTTCCTGTGTTCTCACCTCCCTCCTTCTCCCAGCCATTCCCCAGCCACTTATACTTGCATTACTTCCATCCTCTACGTTCAACAATTCCTTAAAGTGTTCTCTCCATCTGCTCACTTTTTCTCCCTTCTCCACTAGTAATCTTCCATTTTTATCTTTCACTCCACTGCTAACTTCACTTCCACCCTGTCTTACTCTTTTCACTTCTCTCCAGAACATTTTCTTACAGTCCCTCCACTTTACACTCAAATTCCTTCCAAATTCCTCATCCACTCTCTTCTTACTCTCTCTTACTAATCTTTTCACTTCTCTCTTCCTTTCCACATATAACTCTCTCTTCCGCCTCTCAACTTCTTCCACGCCCCTATTTCTCACCCATTCATTGTATGCTTTCTTCTTTTGTGCCACAGCCTGTTTCACCTCTTCAGTCCACCACGCTGTTCCTTGTACCCCCTCCGCCTTCTCTTCCTTCCACACACCACATCACATGCTGCACATATTTCTTCTGTAAATATCTTACACACACCTTCCACGTCTCCCATCTGCTCCAATTCATATTTGCCCAATCGTTCCTCCACTTCTCTCTTATACTCTGCCTTTTTCTCATCCTCTTGCAACCTTTCCACTCTCCTTGCAACTACTCCTTCCTCTCGTCTTTCCCTTCTTCTATTCCTCCATCTCACTTGCATCCTAATTCTGGCCACCACCAAGTAGTGGTCAGAAAGTCCACTCCCCCAACCTCTATACACTCTTGCATCCTTTACACATCTTCGCATCCTTTCATCCACACACACATAATCAATCATTGCCTTCCTTTCATTCAGTTCACCACCCACCCTTCTCATCACTCGCCATGTATACCTGTGGATCATTTTATGCCTGAAGAGGGTATTGGCTATCACCAACCCCCTCCCAGCACAAATGTCCACTAACGCACTCACATTCTCATCTATCTCGGCAGGCACACCCCACTCACCAACTATTCCATCCACCTTCACATTCCCAACTTTACCATTCATATCACCAATCAAAAACACTCTCTCATTCCTTCCAAACTTTTCCATGCACATTTCCACATTTGTCCAGAACTCTTCTCTCACTCTTCTAGCACGATCTTGCGTTGGCGCATACACACACACAATCGCCCACATTTGTATTCCAACTTTCAACTTTACCCACACAATCCTTGACCCAACTGATCCATACTGTCTTATGCTCTTCTTCCATCTTTTACTCACAACTATACACACTCCTTCCTTTGCCCTCTCATTCTCATCTACTCCTGCACATATACTCCATCCATACTCCCATTCTCTCACACTTTCTCCTCTCCATTTTGTTTCAGTTATTCCACATACATCCACTTTCGCACCCTCAAGCACCTGGACAATCTCTCTCTCTTTCACCTCATCATTCGCTCCTCTTACATTCCATGTACTCATTACCAAGTCCTTTGTCCGGTCCTGGGTCGTCATCGTTTGGTCAGTCCTTGTCCGAGGCTTCTTGTTTGTTTTTTTAGTTAGTTGTTTTCCGGGGAGGGGCACTAACCCTCCGCCAACCCTTTTAGTAGCCTTTTACGACAAGCAGGGATACTGGGGGAGTATTCTTGAAAACCCCCCTACCCCCATGTTATACATTTCAGGAAAATTTATCACAATTTCTCCTCTTTCATACCTTTTTCCCACTCCAAATTTTCCCATACATTTTTTGATTTCCAACTTCCGAGCTTCGTAGCTATAATAATTTAGCGTTTTCTTTTTCTTTAAATTTATGACAACTTACTTATTGGATCGGCTACATGTTGAAACGATGGAAGTCTGACTCTGCCAGTATAAAGTAAATGGAATAGATCGGTGTTTCAAGAATAAATGCGGGCGTAATGGAGTGTATGAAGAATCCTTAGGAAGCACAGAGAGCGAAATTCTAAGAAAACGCAAAGAGAAAATGCATTAGGTTTTTCGAGAATTGTTGTGGCATGCGCGCGTGCGCGTGTGTATGTGTGTGTGTGTGTGTGTGTGTGTGTGTGTGTGTGTATGTGAGAGAGAGAGAGAGAGAGAGAGAGAGAGAGAGAGAGAGAGTTCACCCATAGTGTCGTTTTCCATAAAATTTTGCACACGCACCGGATGAGCCAAAAAACATCGAAGGGCCTGGCCACTTGGGCCTGCTTCACAGACCTAAACAGCTAGTACATACATACACACACACACACACACACACACACACACACACACATATATATATATATATATATATATATATATATATATATATATATATATATATATATATATATGGGGGCAGGATCCCACTGTTACCTGACAGATCACCGGGTGACAGATAGGGGAAGGCCTTGCATATATACTGGACGAGGTACCATCCTAAACGGCGCGGACCATGGGACCCCCCCTACAGATATATAGAGCTCTACTGAATATACTGAATAAGGCAACACAAAAACTATATCTCATCAAAAAATATGTGGCAGGCAAGTGAGATTCTTTGTCACAATCCCCCCAGCCAAACATGAAGTCTACTGTTAATGATTTCACGGGCTTTCCTGTCGGATCATCATCTACTAATGGTCCAACTGCACTGCCTCCTGTACTTGCTGGCAATGTGCCACAGAAAGTGTGTAAGCACCGTCTCGGCAAATCAGAGACCAGGATATTACATAAAATGAAATCCATGTTCAATGTAAGAAGCCTAGCAGAAAATTACAGACCTGATACCTTAATGACTGAATTAGAAAACATTAATTGGGATGTTGCAGGACTGAGTGAGATCTACAGAAAAGACGACAAATTAATTCATCTCCAAGACAGCAACCACCCATCTTCCTACAGAGGAATGAGAAATGTAAGAGTTAATGGTGTAGGATTTCATTTTTTTTTTTAATGCAAGGAAGAAGGAACCAAAGGCCAGGAGCCCGCAAACAGTTCCCTCCAAGAAAAATAAAAAAGCAAAAACAATACAATAGAGAGCCAGTTTTAAGATCCGTTCAATTCGAGATGCCTGGACACACTGCTTTTGAAAAACTGGAGATCATAGGAAGTAGGAAATACAGACAGAAGGAGACAGTTCCAGAGCTGACCTGTTGGATAAATAAAGGCCTGGGAGTAACGGTGAACTCTTACATTAGAGGGCTGGACAGATGAGAGATGAGAGTTTGTTGCTAGACGGGTGCTACGTGCCCGTTGCAGAGGTGGAGGAATGAAAGCGGAGAGTTCAGAGGAGCAGTGACTCTTGAGGTAGCAATAGAAAAGAGATAAAGATGCAACAGTGCGGCGACGAGACAAAGGTTGAAGGGAGCCAGTAAGACGAGGAGGGTTAATGAAACGAGAAGCCTTTGATTCCACCCTTTTAAGAAGAGCTGTATGTGAGGAGCCTCCCCACACATGAGAGTTGTCCTTATCACAGGGACGAATAAAACCCGTGAATAAAGTCAAAAACTGTGCGGGGGTAAAGAAGGTACGGAGTCGGCTTAGCACACCAAATCTCTTGGAAGCAGATTTTACAAGAAATGTAAAATGATCTTTCCAAGATAAGTCCCAAGAGAATGAAAACCAAGTATGAGTATGTTTAAGGATGATGCAGGTTTGTGCTGGATATTATTAAACATTAGTGGGTATTCCGATGGAAGATTTTGTCGCATTGACAGGTGTAAGAACTGAGTCTTCGATGCATTAAAAACAACAAGATTACTTTTACTCCACTCAGAGATACGAGCCAAGTCAGACATTTGGTGTGCCATATCCTCATTTCTTGTTTGTTGAAGTAACTGATGAGATGGACGTTGTGGGAACCGAATGGAGAGGTGAAGGGTTGAATCGTCAGCGTGTGAACGGATAGGGTTAGGTGTACAACTTAGAAGGTCATTAATGAAAAAAAGGAAGAGAGTTGGTGATAGGACAGAACCCTGAGGAACATCACTGTTGATAGATCTAGGACAAGAATGGTGGCCGTCTACAACAGCAGCTATAGAACGACCAGAAAGGAAGGTAGAGATGAAGGCACAGATAGAAGGATAGAAACCGAGAGGGCAGTTTGGAAATTAAAGATTTATGCCAAACTCAATCGAAAGCATTTGAGATGTCAAGTGCAGTTGCAAAGCTTTTGCCAAAGTCCCAAATGGAGGATGACCAGGAGTCTGAAAGGTACAGTAGGTGAGAAGATGACCAGTGGCACGACCCTGATGGAACCCATACTGACGATCAGAAAGAAGATTGTGATAGGAAAGATGCTTAAAAAATTTTCTGTTAAGAATAGACTCATAATCTTTTGAAACGCAGGATGTTAAAGCAATTGGGTGATAGTTGGAGGGTTGGGAATGGTCACCCTTCTTTGGAACTGGCTGAATGAGAACAAACTTCCAGCAATAAGGAAAGGTACAAGTTGATAGACAAAGGAGAAAGAGTTAGAACAGACGCACAATTCTTGAGGACAACAGGAGGGACCCCATCAGGCCCATATGCCTTGTTAGTATTGAGGCCAGTAATGACAGAAAATACTGTACATCAGTTGAAGAAACTTTAATGTCAGCCATGAGGAAGTCAGAGGGGGGAAGTGATGGAGGAACAGCACCTGAATCGTCTAAGGTGGAATTAGAGGAGAAAGTCTAAGTGAAGAGATCTGCTTTATCAGTAGAAGAAATAGCTACAGAGTCATCAGAGTAGAAAAGAAGAGGGAAAGATGATGAGATAAAGTTGTTAGAAAGGTTTTTGGCAAGGTGCAAGATGGAGCGGGAAGAATTCGAGTTGGAGAGCTGAGAGCATTTAGTACGGATGAAATTAGCTTTAGCAGAGTGAAGAACAGACTTAGCACGATTCTGGGCAGAAACATAAAAAAAATGTGATTCAGGGGTGGGCTGGCTTTTGTAGGCATTCTTCTTATTGCGGACAGCATTAGAACAAGCATGATTAAACCAAGGCTTTTTTGCATTAGTCAAAGGATACGAGAAAGGAATGTATGCTTCTATGCCTGAGAGAATAGCCTTCGTAATGTGCAAGGTATGTTCAGATGGCTCTCGGCCATGGAAGCAATAATCATTCCTGGGAAAATCAAAGAAGTACTGCCTGAGGGATTCCCAATCAGCTGCTCCAAAGTGCCACAACCGACGTTTCTTTGTAGGGTCCAGAGGCCGTACTGGAGTGATAGGATAGGTTAAGGAAATAAGGTTTTGATCGGAGGAGCCCAATGGAGAGGAAAGATTAACAGTGTAAGCAAAAAGATTAGTTGTAAGGAGGAGGTCAAGTATGCTGGAACTCTTTCCAAGGTGCTCAGGGATATGGGTAGGGTGCTGTACAAGTTACTCTAGGTCAATAAGGATAGAAGAGATGTAGGCTTGTTCACCAAATGGATCAGTGAAAGGAGAGGTGAGCCAAAGGTGGTGGTGAACATTGAAATCTCCTAGAATGGAGATTTCAGAGAAATGAAAAATGGATCGGATGTGTTCCATCACAGAAGTAAGATAGCTGGAGAATTTTTCATAATCAGTAGAATTAGGAGATAAGTAGAGTGCAGATATATTTAGTCATAAAATGACAGGAAAGCCAAAGCCAGAGAGTAGAGAGTTCAGAAGAGTCGAGTTCAGGAACACAAGAGGAAGGTAAACCGTTGTGTACAGTACATATTCACAACAGCCAAGTTTGGCTTTGAAATGAGTGTAGAGAAAGTAGGAGGACACAGAAAAGGGCTTGCTGTCAGATGCCTCAGACAGCTGAGTCTCAGCTGAGAAGAGAAGGTGAGGTTTAGAGGAGAAGTGGTGCTCAACAGAAACTTAGAGGGAAGGCTGCAAACGTCGCAGAAATGAGGAAGTGAGTCAGACAGTAGTTCCAGGCAGCTCGTTGAGTTGTCACCGGGAGAGAGGTGGAAGGTGGGGGCATTTATGGTCCCCCTCCCCCCCCCACGGGGACTCCGAGGCTAGGTTATTAGACGTCATTTTAATTTTTGTTGAAAATTTTGAAAAGGAAATGTAGTGTGTAATGTGCATTTAGTTTGGTGTTGACAGTTAGAGATACTTGTATTGGAGTGCTTGCTGGCCTACTCTCTGTATTACTGAAACACTGGAAAAGTTCAGCAAAGGGGGATGGTTAGGAACTAGTCCTGGGGGCTGATGAAACGGGAGCTCCAGCTCTCCCTGTCATCCACTTTTCATCCATCTTGGGAGTACTGCCCTGCTCGACTGGTGCTACAGTCTATTCCTCAGGAATCTTGCAGAGAACATTGTTAAATTCAGCAGTGTATGTGACAGAGTAGCATGGATTGTAATTATTTTAGGCAAAAGATACACCCTGAAAGTAATACAAGTAGGGTGTAGACTGTAGCACCAGTCGAGAAGGGCGGTACTCTCAAGGTAGATGGAAAGCTGAAGACAGAGAGAGCTGGAGTTACCGTTTCATCAGCCCTCAGGACTAGCTCCTGACCATCTCCCTTTGCTGAACTTTTTCAGTGTTTCAGTAACACAGAGAGTAGGCCACCATACTCTCCAATATAAGTTTCTCTAACTGTCAACACCAAACCACATGCACATTACACACTAAACTTCCTATTCAAAATTCAACCAAAATGGCATCTCATAATCAAGCCTCGGAGTCCCCACGGGGGGTGGGGGGAGGACACCATAAATGCCCCCACCATCCTCCCCTTTCCCAGTGACGATCCAGCGAGATGCCTGGAACCACTGTCTGATTCACTTCTTCATTTCTGCAACATTTGCAGCCTTAACTCTAACTTTCTTTCTGTTGAACACCATCTCTTCTCTAAAACTCACCCTCTCTTCATAAATGAGACTCACTTATCCGAGGCAACTGATAGCAAACGCTTCTCTGTAACCTCCTACTTTCTCTTTACTCATTTCGAAGCCAAAGGTGGCTGTTGTGTATGTGTCTGCAACTACTTATCTTGCTCTCGTGTTCTTGAACTTCATTTTTCTGAATTCTCGACTCTCTGGCTTTGGCTTCCCTTTTAGTCTCTGACTACATGCTGCTGTTTACTTATCCCCTAGTGTTACTGACTGAAAATTTCTTCCACTATCTTACATATATGATGGAGCATACCCTATACATTTTTCCCTTCTCTGAAATCCCCATTTTAGGAGATTTCAATTTTCACCACCACCCTTGGCTCTCCTCTCCTTTCACTAATCGATCTACCTTTGTAGACACCTATTCCAAAATTTCTAGTTGCCTGCCCTGCCAAGTCCCACTCCACTGCGTGAGTCATGGAGGCTCTCATCACAGATGTATTTCTCTACTTCGGACTTCAGCAGGCCCCCTTTCAGGTAATGCCTCTGAATTCTCAGGCCAAGTCTGGGAACAACTGCTCCAGCTGTTCGGGTACCGCCTCTCTCACTACTGTCCTTACCACCTCCAGAGAAACACCATCTGCGAGAGGAGCCACCGGAGCCTTGCCAACCAACTCTGGACCCGGATAGTAGCCCTGGATACCGAAGACTGGCCCTCCCAAGTAATAATCATACATTGGGGGATGAACACCTGCCCCCGAGTGGACAGTATCATGCCCCATGAATTCATCTTCGGAAAGCCCTGGCTACTACTCCCATTTCGGCACTTAACCCCGTCACTTACCAGCTCCACCACCCAAGATCCACTCTCACACCTCAAGAACCAGCTCTGCCACATGCAATCCTGCTAGGAGCTACCAAAAGATGAGACACTATTAGACAACCCCTATCAAGTAGGCCAGAGAGTCATGGTTGCTAGTTTGCCTGTCGACCACAAGTTGCAAACCAAATTCTTGGGCCCTTTTGAAATTACACATCGTTAACTTTCATGGTGAAGCCAGAGTCTACCATAACCAGCATGTAAAAAGATACAACCCGTGTCTGAACAACCGGACCAACACCGAGACTTGCAAAGTGTAAAACCCCTACATCACCCTCCACTGTCACCAACTGACTCTGATACCCACACTCCCCCTCAACTTTTCATCCAGTCCCTCCCCACCTGGCATCACCACCACCTCACTCCCTGCCTCCCTGCCCACCCCATCTGCTCTGCTGAGATCTAGTCCTACGACCCCCATGCCACTAGGATTGCCGCCCCCATCTATCTCACCCCCAACCAGCTTTTCTGTCCCACAAAACCCCAGCCTCCCACCCACACCAAACAGCCCTAAATTCCCAATCCTGTGCTCCCCGTCAACCACCCCCTTACCCCATCCCTTCCCCAAAACCACCCCCACACCCCATCCTTCCCCTAATCCCTCCAGCACTGCCTCATCCCCGTCTCAACTCACCACCACTCTGCCCCGCTCTGTGCTTCCATTCAGGGGTTTTCCCCCCTCCCTCACCACAAGTTCAACCACACCTGCCTCCTCAAGGCCCCCAAGGCCTTCCTTAATCCCATCTCCATCCTATCATAGCCCCAACTCAACCTTCAGCTCCACATCCTCCTTCTCCCGCATGAACAACTAACAGAGTCGCATTCCAGTCTTCACCAGATCGGGCCGGCAATCGCGACCTCCAGATAGATACAGCTCCACAACACCACCACACCCCACAACCCTATCCACAGCATCTCCACCAATCCCCACCACCACTCCCCTACCCTGCCTAACGCCACAACCCACCGAAATCCAGTCCCTCACAAACACATACTCACACCCAACCTTCTTTGACAATACCTCCTCCCTTCATAGCAGTATTTTTGCGTCTGCTGCCATGAATGGCAAGTCAGTCTCCAGGTCAAAGGTCACCATCTGACTCCCTGCCACGACCATAGCCACTACCACCGCCGCCATCTTCTTGCTCCAGCCACAGCCTAATCAGTTCAGCATGTTCACCAGATATGCCTTCTGGGTCTCACAAGAGGGCCAACAAAGAAGAATTCAGAGGCCCCAGCACTTACCCCGATTGTTAGCCAGCTATTCTCACCCTACCTCCTTCCTCCTTATCGAAGACTGCACCAGAGAACCTGATGAGCGATCCCTTTCCTGGTACCGTCTCCTCCACAAGCTCAAACCAACCACCGTCACCAGACAAGAGCAAATATTCGACCTCCTGCAACGAGGAGGTGGCTTAACCCTTTAACTGTGGGTATTGTTTTGGTCTGACTGTCCTCTCCCGCGGGGGTTTCAGCCAAATGTAAACAAACCTTTAAACCTTAATAACTCTGCACAGAATAAAGCTAGAGAAAAAAATAAGGTACCATTAGAAAGTACTAACCTTCAGCTTTCCATTGATGTAGGTTTCATGACTTTGTTGACTTTCACAGGACGGGGAGAGCCGTTAGAAGTGAGGGGTGTGAAATAACTATTTTACGCCCCACACACCAGTACCAAATGCCAACCACTCTCTCATAATAGTAATATAAACATATATGAACACTGTACATACGATAAACACCCACTCTGTGTTCACTGAGGTAGGTAAAAGGCACTTCCCTGCGGCTGCGCCCGCTCTTCACTGCGGCTGCGCCTCACTTCACTGCGGCGGCACCCACTCACTGACGTTTCATGCGATCTTTTCATTCTTTCTAACTTCTAATATTATTTTACATATAATATGGGCAATATACATTATATTTACAATGCACTTATTACTATATTGCGTCACTGGCGCATCACAGAATTACATAAGTGCCGCAGAATTCCACAAGTGCCGCAGATTCTCTTATTACAATATCACTTATTATACTGGCCAATATTTCCTTTTTTTTCTAGGCAAAATATCCCTTATTACTACATTATCCATTATACAATTATTGGCAAAGCACGTCACTGTCGCATCACTATATATCACTGTCACTTTCAGTATTTACTCAGAGAGTGGTACTCGGCAAAGCACGGAGTTACACATAGAGCGACTTGGCATTCAAGGCACTGGTGTGTGCTCATTTTTCTCGTCCTAGGCCTCCGTGTGGTGGTAGAACATACTCTGCAGCGGCCCTGTGACAACCTGCCGCCCGCTGTAGGAGGCAATTTCACAAGCTGGTGCCGGCTCATGTAATTGCGGCACTCAAGACGGTCAGGTTGTGTGTCAGAGTGTCGCCTCAGGATCAATGCCGTCACCTGACCAAATCGTGCAAGTAGCTGCTGCACGACAGTCTTGGAAAACTGTCTCAGTGATGGTTGCCTTATGCCCCCGACTTGTGTCTTGTAGAGAATGAAGGCGTTGAGCATGCACATATCGAGCATGTGCAGGCAAGCCTTCCTGTACCATCGGGTGTTTCTCCTGAGACAGTCGATTTCGCCAATCATCATATCAGACTTATCAACAAGTCTCATATTTACATTATAATCAATGACGGCATCAGGCTTCATGATTGGCTCTCCCGTCCTGTAGCTGACCTTCCCAGTTCTCTTCAATTCCCCCTTGTGGATGGTGCTGATCATATTCACGACCTTCTTGTCATGCCACCTGATCACAAGAAGCTTGTCTGACTTCTTCAGGTGAACATCTCCTGGATGATGATGATGCTTCGGGGAAACTAGGCCACTCTTTCCTATAGCTCCGTACAGTGCCAACAGTGCCAATGCCGTGTTCAGCAAGGTATTTGGAGAGTTTCGGTGCTGTGTAATAATTGTCTGTGTACAGCACATGATTACCACCAAAATACCTCTCCATCAGCACTTTTACAACGGAGCCAGAGAAGCCAAGGGGGTCTTTCCTGTTCACATCCATTGTGCTAGCCGAGTAAATGACAAAATCCAGGATATACCCCGTCTCACAGTCACACAGCACAAAGAACTTTATCCCAAAGCGGTGGCGTTTGCTGGGGATGTACTGCATGAATTTGAGACGTCCTCTGAACAATACCAGGGATTCGTCTATGACGACTTTCTGCATAGGCCTGAAAAATCGCATAAATCGATCCCTAATCCTGTTGAGAAAATCCCTCACTTTCCACAAAGGGTCAGTTTGGGACTGGTTGTCATTGTCAGCGAAGTGCAGGTATCCAAGCAGCTGTCAGAACCGATCCCGTGACATATACTTCCCGAATATTGGGATAGTAGTTATGTCATCCACGAGCCAGTACTCCTCCAACTCATGTCTCTTTATATGGGGCATCAAAAACATTAGTGCAAAAAACACATACAGCTCTCTGATCCCGACAGGCAACCACGACACTTGCTTTGGTGAGCCAATAGGTCCCAGCCCTTCTGCTGCACACTGAGCTGCATACCTATTGGTCTCATCGCTGACATGCTGCACAATTTCATCATCCATGAAGGCCAGGAAGTAATCAACAAAGTCATCACCTGCGTTGCATGGGAAGGCAGGCTGTATTCCAGCATTTGTCATATCAAACGGTGGATTGTGTGGCTGGAAATCTCCACCGTCAGACCAAACAAATGCATCCACTTGGCTTGTGCGTGGTTCAGTGGCAGGGGCAGGTTGCATTCCACTCGTTTCCCCGTGAGAAGGAGCTGAGGTGGAGGCAATGGGTGAGGCAGGAGGTGAGGCAGGAGGCAAGCGGGAGGTGGGTGAGGCAGGAGGCAACAGGGAGGGGGGTGAGTGCGGGGGCGGTGAGTGGGGGGGTGGCGCGGGTGAGGGAACTGAGCGGGGGGCAGGCAGGGGGGTTTCTGACCTGGTGCGTGGTGAAACTTGACCCTTTCTACCCCGCTTATCACCTCTCTTATCGCCTCGCTTATCGCCCAGCTTTGCCCTCCAACTGCCACGCATCCCCTTTGTTCTAGGCCTGCCTGCACGGCCTGCACGGCCTGCCTTCCCTTGCTTTGCAGGCTTTGGTAATTCGTACTCCTCAGATGATGTAGACTGAGGAGAGGGCACGACAGATGATGATGATGATGATGTGAGGGCAATAGGGCTAGGGGAACGGGAAATTGATGGGAAATGCATACTAGGGCCTGGTGTGGGAGACGTGAGCCTGCGCTTCACTCCCTTCCCACGTGCAATACCAGATTTGCCCATAGGAGCCTTTCCTTTCCCAGAGTAAGTTGGGGGTGGTGGTGGGGAATCAACACGATCACTTTCACCACTGTCACTATCAATGGAAAATGGTTCACCACCAATCACTGCCAAATCATCACTGCTTGCTGTGAGTGTGTCACTTTCACTGCCACAATCAAGAGTAGTACTTACAGTTTTGTCCAGCTCAGTTCTAATTTCAGGAGTGCTCAACCCCTTCTGCCTCGCCATTGGCAGTTCCTTTACCGGTGTAGAGGTAGAGGGAACACTAGCACTAATCATTGTAGAGGAGGAAGTGAGCGACGATGAGTCGGGACGGAGCGCCATTATCACGCACAGAGCTGGACAGATACTGACTGACGTGGGTCAGGGCAGGGGTGGGGGGGGCCCCCTCGGGGTTGGAGGAGGGAGGTGTGGGATGGCTGGCGTGAAAGAACTCAGCAGCTACTCTTGCGTGAGACTATTTGCGCGCTGGGAAAATGCGCGGTGTTCAAAATATTCACGATCATTCCAGAATGACACCAGCGGTTTGGTCCAGTTTTGTCATTGTCATTCTGGAATGACACCCGCGGTTAAAGGGTTAACCCGTACTACTCTGGGCAAAAAAGAAAGTGATATCCCTGTATGCCGGCCGATTCTGGATTTTTTTTTTCTAGCTATATCGGCTTAATACATCAGTATATGATCCCTGGCACTAATAAAAAGTAATCACTAAAGCCAGAAAGTTGTTTGAATCGAGTCAGGTTTGTGCCACTCTACCTCTGAAACTTCGTGGTTACTGCGAGAGCAGATAGGTTGTGAGCCTGTGAATCGATTATGGATTTTTTTTCTGGCTAAATGGGCTTAATTCATCAATATAAGATCCCTGACACTAATAAAAGTATTCACCAAAGCCAGAAAGTAAATTGCTAGATGCAGCACGCCCAAGCTTTCTAAAGGCAGCTTGGCAATGCAGGAGTTCCAGACCACGCACTCCCTCCACTCTGGAAGGCTTCCCCACCGTGATGCTGAAGCTGGAGCCAGTCCCCCCCAATAGACACACATACACACACATCTCCCCCCATGGGTAGAGTGTGCCCTCCTGCTCGTGGAAAAGAAATCTTGGCCTGGTGACATTAGCTTGTTGTCCTGACTTTCTTGGGTCATTTCTAACTTCACTGCTAGACCCACCCTGGGCACAAACCACACAACCCTATCGCCAGACTAAGAAGGTGAAACAGCCAGACATCAAAACCTCCACTTTTCCGGAGCCAGGGTAGTAGCCTATCTCCCCCTTAGCCTTACCACCACTAATTCACCACAGCACAACACCCACACAGATGTAAAGTTAAACCTTGACCCCCATCCTTTTCCAGAGAATACCCCGGCGGTGAGTTTGAGTGTCATATCGGGGACATCTCCCTCCAGATTTCTCCCCTCCCTAATACCCCGTCGCCCCAGTTGGTTATTTCCTCCCAGTAGATCTCACTACCTCAGATATAAAGCTGTGTATAAAAGCTAGTGTCATAATAAATCTTTCGCTTTGTGCTTACCCTGTACTCCAAAAGTGTTTTGAGTCCTACTTTGGTGTTCCTCGCTGTTTAGAAGAACACCGCTGGGGTAGGAAAATCCTAGTTTAACAATATGCTTTCCAATGACGTACACCCACGCACCAAAGATTCTGTACCCCCCTCGGTGGAGGGAAGTGGAAGTCAGGGTTAGAGGGCAGGCGAACGGACAACCGTGAGTGGTAGTTTGGACCTGAGCTACGAGGCGAATGGTGAGAAACCTAATGACACTGGATTCGAAGCATTTCCATGCTATTCACCTGCAAAACATTATACGTTCGTAACATACATAGCACATATTATAACACTGACTACTATGTTATCATGGGGTCCTGTGAAACTGGTCCAGACACGACCCATATATATTTGAGTCCTCATCATACAAATAAAGCACCGAGCCAGTTGTAGCCTATATAAGCTGCAACTTGTCATTATCACTGCAGTGATAGTTTTTGTGAATATTTTATTCCTGGATTGTCTATAGCTGTAATATAGAATGGTTGTGAACTTAATGCTGATTCCCACAGCAGCTGTGCGGATGGTTACAAATGTTGCCGTTATTTTATGTGGACGAATAAACCACATTCTGATGGGCAGTGGAGAGCATTCACCAGTAACCTACAATAACCAGATGAAATTAGATACAAACAACACAAAATATGAGACAATGAAGATACAACTGTGGTATCCTGCTACGCCACATTATCCAGGCCTTAACTGTTGCTTCACCTCATACGTGCATTATTTTCCTTCAGTCTCTGCCTCTTTTATTACTCTTACTTCCCGGTATCCTCTTACTGGAAACCGTCATATTCCTTAGGGGGTTTCTTGTCGTCCGGTCCTATGATCCCTACTGTATTACATTACTCCTCACATCATCACTCCCACACAAACAACGTTAGCACAAGCCTGTTAAATCTGTTACCATCATTATTGGCACTGCCATTACTAATCCCCCCTTTTCCCATTGTGTCTAATTTCCCTCACAATACTACTACTGCTGTTCCTGCTACTACTCCACTGTAAATCTGTATAATAATACTTATGATTGTCCTTATGTCTGTGTATCTGTTAACCACATTGTCCTTGTCCCACCGTCGACAACTCGTCACCTACCCCGCATTGCTACCCGAGTTGCACCCCCCCTCCCTCCCACCCACCATGGACTCTACTCCTCTCCCACTCCAACACCGCATTGCCCCTCACCTGATCCTTGGGTCACCAGGCCTGTTGTTCACCATTTACTGGTGAATATACGTGGTATCTACTTATGATAAAAAAAAGGCATTTGGAAGCCGAATGCTAATTGCCCGCCAGAATGTGCTGTTGGCCAATTCCAAAATTTAGGTAGCTTATCAGATATAATGGTGCTAAAGTTGGCCGAAAATAAACTAGTTGACCTTTGGCAGTTATTTTTGTGACCTTGACCCTGATCCCGAGTGTCCATTTTCGAACTCGTCCAAGATTTTGGCCATATCTTGATGCGCTGAAGGTTTCATGTTGATTGCTCAAGCCGTTCATGAGATATAATGGGGACTCACACACACACACACACACACACACACACACACACACACACACACACACACACACACACACACACACACACTCACTCACACATGCAGGCAAAAACATAATCGCTCCGCTTTCTAAAGGTGGGCGATAATAAAATAATAACAACAACAACGTAGATGCGTAGTGTTCCTAACATTAAAATTAAAAACTGCAGACCCAAACGTGTCTATATTACGGCGCTCTGATATATTAACCACAGAAACTACCACAGACAGTTCATTTCATTACCACTGGACCTTCCCTAAAGCACTCCACCATGGTAATACAGTCCATTGTAGTCCTTTGTACAGTCACTACAGCTGTTTGGGAAAAATAACATAGGGCACGACATGCCTACAGACCACTAAAATACACCTACGACGTCTCACTGACATCCATGAAATAGCCTAGGAGAAGTTAGGACAAACAAACAAACGACTGGACATACAGTAGACAGAGGCCGAATGTCTTGCATCGGTATATGACGACCTGACAAAACTTACCATCCTGCTTTGCAGGTTACATCATAGTTATATCTATCTATCTATCTATTCCCAGACGCCTCAATCCCGTTTGAGGTGGCCACAAATAAATCGCCTCCAAGTCGCCCTGTCCCCCCCCATTTCACTGCCCTGCTCCCAACTCACACCCCCCTCTCTCATATACCTCTCCACCCCATCCCTCCATCTCATCCTCGGCCTCCCCCTCCCTCTTCCCCCCTCCACCTCACTCACATACACTCTCTTCGTCAGTCTTTCACCCTCCATCCTCTCCACATGGCCAAACCACCTCAGTGTGTTCCTCATAACGCTTCCTATCACATCCACATCAACACCACAACGCTCCTTTATATCCTCATTCGTCAGCCTGTCTCTCCACGTGACTCCACAGGCTCCTCTTAAATAACTCATTTCCACTTCTCTCACTCTTGACTTGTGTCCTTCCAACAATGTCCAAGCTT
Source organism: Coenobita brevimanus (assembly GCF_032717465.1). Classification (NCBI taxonomy): domain Eukaryota; kingdom Metazoa; phylum Arthropoda; class Malacostraca; order Decapoda; family Coenobitidae; genus Coenobita; species Coenobita brevimanus. The sequence goes on along the minus strand of NC_136954.1, from coordinate 53,803,241 downwards.
CACTTCCGTACGTTAGAGTTGGTATCACAATACTGTCATGTAGTAACTTTTTCACTTCCATGCTCACTTCCCTGTTTCTTATCACTGCTTTCAAAGAACGAGCAACCTTTCTTCCCTGCTCTACCCTTTCAAGCACTTCACCCTCCAAACCTCCATCCTTACTCATCACACTACCCAAGTACTTAAAGGTACTCACATTTTCCAGTTCCTCACCATCCAACCTCGCTGTACATTCACTAACTTCACCTCTCTCAAAGACCATCACTTTACTCTTCCCTACATTCACCTTTAGATTCCGTTTCTTACACACTCTCTCAAACTCATTCACCAAGCCTTGCAGCTCCCCTTCGTCTTCATTCAACAACACAGTATCATCTGCAAACAACAGTACAGGGAGTCTCCAAACACTATCCTCTCCCACCAGGGCCACTCCAACATCCACTACCCTACCTTGTACCTCTTTTATTACCCCATCCATGTACAGATTGAACAAGCATGGAGACATGACACATCCCTATTTCAAACCAACTTTCAAAGAGAAAAATTCACTTAGTTCACCATCCACACGCACTGCAGCCTTCGCACCATCGTACATACTCTTCACAGCATTCAACAACTTCCCATCTACTCCATATATTCTTAACACTTTCCACAATCCTTGTCTATCCACCCTGTCATATGCTTTCTCCAAATCCATGAAAGCCGCATACAACTTCTTTCCCTTCTCTAGAAACTTTTCCACTAAAGATCTAAGAATGAATATCTGATCTACACAACCTCTTCCCTTCCTAAAGCCTCCCTGTTCTTCTCCAACTAATTTCTCTGTTCTTTCTCTAACTCTGTCTATAAGTATCCTACCATACACTTTTCCTATTATACTAAGAAGACAAATGCCCCTATGACTACCACACACTTCTTTTTCCCCTTTTCCTTTGTACAAGGGAATAATTATACCTGACTTCCAATCCTCCGGGACTCTACTTTCCTCCCAGGCCAATCTGCACATCTTCCACATCCATTCTACTACTATCTCTCCCCCATGCTTCAGCATTTCACCACACACTCCATCAATTCCTGGTGCTTTCCCCGATTTAACTTTCTTCATTGCTTCCACAACTTCTATCCTACTGATTTCTTCCTGTCTTCTCACCTTCCTCCTTCTCCCAGCCATTCCCCAGCCACTTATACTCGCATTACTTCCATCCTCTACGTTCAACAATTCCTTAAAGTGTTTTCTCCATCTGCTCACTTTTTCTCCCTTCTCCACTAGTAATCTACCATTTTTATCTTTCACTCCCCTGGTAACTTCACTTCCACCCTGTCTTACTCTTTTCACCTCTCTCCAGAACATTTTCTTACAGTCCCTCCACTTTACACTCAAATTCCTTCCAAATTCCTCATCCACTCTCTTCTTACCCATCTCTTACTAATCTTTTCACCTCTCTCTTCCGCCTCTCAACTTCTTCCACGCCCCTATTTCTCATCCATTCATTGTATGCTTTCTTCTTTTGTGCCACAGCCTGTTTCACCTCTTCAGTTCACCACGCTGTTCCTTGCACCCCCCTCCGTCTTCTCTTCCTTCCACACACCGCATCACATGCTGCACATATTTCTTCTGTAAATATTCTACACACACCTTCCACGTCTCCCATCTGCTCCAGTTCATATTTGCCCAATCGTTCCTCCACTTCTCTCTTATACTCTGCCTTTTTCTCATCCTCTTGTAACTTTTCCACTCTCCTTGCAACTACTCCTTCCTCTCGTCTTTCCCTTCTTCTATTCCTCCATCTTACTTGCATTCTAATTCTGACCACCACCAAGTAGTGGTCAGAAAGTCCACTCCCCCAATCTCTATAATAATAATGATAATAATAATAATAATAATAATAATAATAATAATAATAATAATAATAATAATAATAATAATAATAATAATAATAATAATAATAATAATCACATTAGGCACGATACAGAGGAGGACAAGCGCTGAAATAGTATTTTTTTTATATATAACAGAACATAGGAAGGAAAAACAAATGAAAAAAAAAATCCATGCACCAGATTACTGGTGTCCTCTGTTCATAAAATATCTGTAACAGTTAGACTTGAACAGCAGTAGGTTGAAGTTTGGAGGGAAACAACTCTGGGGAAGCGAGTTCCAGAGAGATGCAGTTCGGAGAATGAAAGAATTCTGATAGGCAGAAGTTCTGCAGTATGGCTGAGTGACATTCCAGTCATGAGCGCTGCCAATTGCCCGTGTAGCACAAGGGAAGGCATGGAGAGGTGGCACCATGGACGCAACGTCGTCTGAGCATTGGCTATAGAAATATCTGCAAAATAATGCAAGGGAGGCAACATTCCTGCTTACGTGTAGAGGAGGTAGATTATTAGTAATAGCAGGGTTATTAATAATTCTAACAGCTTTGTTCTGAATTTTGTCCACTTGTTTTAATGCAACCTCTCCACATCCACTCCACAAGAGTAAGCAGTATTCAAGCTGAGAGCGCACATGACTCTTATAAATTATAACTAACTGCTCGTCAGTGTGTAAACGCAATGCAGAATCTGTTTGCCATGACAGAAGGTTGGGTTGCTGTCAAACATTAATTTAGTATTACTATAACCCTACCATTACAGCATATTATGGCACTGATTGGTTTCATATGTCAAACCTGTGGTCACGTGTTTTGTCAGGGAGTTAATGGTGTTTGTCCTCCTCTGTATCATGCACAATAACATGTGATTACTACGACTACTACTACTACTACTACTACTAATGATAATAATAATAACAATAATAATAATAATAATAATAATAATAATAATAATGATAATAATAATATTATTAGTTTGGAAGGGTGTGTGAAAGGAGGAAACTGAAAGTTAATGAGAATAAGAGTAAAGTGATGAAGTGTACGAGGTTGATAGATGGTAGGGGGATGAATATAGTTTTGAATGGTGAGTTGCTTGAGGAGGTAGATTGTTTTAAATATCTAGGGTCACATGTTCCTGTGGATGGAAGAATAGATGCGGAAGTGAAGTTTAGAATAAATGAAGTAGGGAAGGTGCTGGGAGGAATGGAAAAAGTGTTTAAATGTCGTTCGCTTAGAATGGATGTAAAGAGAAGGCTGTATGAGGGTGTTGTGGTACCGACTGCGTTATATGGGTCTGAAACATGGAATATGGGTGTAGCAGAGAGGAAAAGTTTGAATGTAATGGAGATGAGGTGTCTGAGGAGTATGTGTGGAGTGACGCATATGGATCGGGTGCGAAATGATGAAGTGCGAAGGAAAACTGGAGTTGTTCGGGAGATGGCTGGTAGAGTTGAGCAGAGGGTGTTGCGATGGTTTGGGCATATGGAGAGAATGGATAATGAGCGATTGGTGAAAAAGATAACTAGATCTGATGTGAGAGGTGTAAGGCTGAGAGGAAGACCACGAATAGGATGGACGGACAGTGTGAAGAGAGCGCTAGATGCGAGAGGGATGTCTGTTGAGCAAGGAAGAGTGGCTGTGCGTGACAGAAATAAATGGAGAGAAATTGTGAATGAATAAGTGATGACGCAGCCCTGAGGGGATATTCTCCTGCACTGGGTCTGATCAACTAGTCAGGTCAGGTGCGGGTAAGGGGATGGGTCTGTTATGATGTGGCAGGGGTAAACCAGTTCTGCTGTCGGGCCCTGCTGCGGATGTCACTGATTGCATTGCGCAGTTGACCCTTGTGCGGTGTGGTGCGGTGAGGATCTGTCCGTTCTCCCCTTTGGGGCAAAGATGCGAATGAATGTGTTTGAATGGATGAGTAAATGGGGAGTGTGTCGTCCTGTCTTGGCTACCTCCCTTTCCTTGGGGGAAGCAGCCTAGGTATATAGATAGATAGATAGATTATTATTTTTATTATTATTATTAATTATTATTATTATTATTATTATTATCATTATTATAACTATGATGACACCTGCAAAGCAGGTTGGTAGCACTTTTGTTAGGTCGTCATATACAGATCCGAGACATTCGGCCTCTGTCAGCCTATGTCTAGATGTTTGTTTGTTTATCCGCTAACTTATCCTAGGCTATTTGATGGATGTCAGCGAAACGTCACAGGTGTATTCTACTGTAGTGGGTTGTAGGCATGTCGTGCACTATGTTACTTTTCCCAAACAGCTGTAGTGATCCCACAAAGGACTACAATGGGTTGTATTACCATGGTGGAGTGCTTTAGGGAAGGTCCAGTGGTAATGATAAGAACGGTCTGTGGTCGATTCTGTGGTTAATATATCAGAGCTCCGTAATATAGTCACGTTTGGGTTTGCAGCTTTTATAATTATGTAATGTTAGGTATGCTACAGATCTATGTTGTTGTTGTTATTATCATAATTACTGTAGTATTATTAATGTATACCACGTATATTCACCAGTAAATGGTGAACAACAGGCCTGGTGACCCAAGGATCAGGTGAGGGGCAATGCGGTGTTGGAGTGGAAGAGGAGTAGAGTCCATGGTGGGTGGGAGGGAGGGGGGGGTGCAACTCGGGTAGCAATGCGGGGTAGGTGACGAGTTGTCGACGGTGGGACAAGGACAATGTGGTTAACAGATACACAGACATAAGGACAATCATAAGTATTATTATACAGATTTACAGTGGAGTAGTAGTAGGAACAGCAGTAGTAGTATTGTGAGGGAAATTAGACACAATGGGAAAAGGGGGGATTAGTAATGGCAGTGCCAATAATGATGGTAACAGATTTAACAGGCTTGTGCTAACGTTGTTTGTGTGGGAGTGATGATGTGAGGAGTAATGTAATACAGTAGGGATTATAGGACCGGACGACAAGAAACCCCCTAAGGAATATGACGGTTTCCAGTAAGAGGATACCGGGAAGTAAGAGTAATAAAAGAGGCAGAGACTGAAGGAAAATAATGCACGTATGAGGTGAAGCAACAGTTAAGGCCTGGATAATGTGGCGTAGCAGGATACCACAGTTGTATCTTCATTGTCTCATATTTTGTGTTGTTTGTATCTAATTTCATCTGGTTATTGTAGGTTACTGGTGAATGCTCTCCACTGCCCATCAGAATGTGGTTTATTCGTCCACATAAAATAACGGCAACATTTGTAACCATCCGCACAGCTACTGTGGGAATCAGCATTAAGTTCACAACCATTCTATATTACAGCTATAGACAATCCAGGAATAAAATATTCACAAAAACTATCACTGCAGTGATAATGACAAGTTGCAGCTTATATAGGCTACAACTGGCTCGGTGCTTTATTTGTATGATGAGGACCCAAAATATATGGGTCGTGTCTGGACCAGTTTCACAGGACCCCATGATAACATAGTAGTCAGTGTTATAATATGTGCTATGTATGTTACGAACGCATAATGTTTTGCAGGTGAATAGCATGGAAATGCATCGAATCCAGTGTCATTAGGTTTCTCACCATTCGCCTCGTAGCTCAGGTCCAAACTACCACTCACGGTTGTCCGTTCGCCTGCCCTCTAACCCTGACTTCCACTTCCCTCCACCAAGGGGGGTACAGAAACTTTGGTGCGTGGGTGTGCATAAATTTGACGTAGCTTTAATTATCTCTAAAACAGGAACACTTTCGGTGCTGACTGGTGCTCAGAATGACGTTTCTTGTCATTATTTTCAGTAATATGGTTGAGAAATCTTGAAAAAGCCATTTAGATACCACATATTAATTTTTCATAAGTTTTTAAAGTATATGGGTAGATCTGCTGTAGCTTCAGTAGTCTCAGAAATAACACTGTTTTGTTGCTGTGCTGCATATAGGCAGAACTCAGTCTTCCTGACAGCACTCGGACTCGCTACTGTTGCTCGGACAAAAGTCATCTGCTACTATCAAGTAAGATTGAAATTACAGTCGTCCACATTTGAAAGTGTGAAATGTGTTCGAGTGAACAAGCTTGTTAAAGAAGAGTGCCATCCATCTTGAATGATATTAATGGACACTTTGAAATCATCCACCTTATTTCAGTATGTCCATACTTTAGGCAGTTTGGGATGTATTGGCTCTTATGAGCAGCATGTTGGCCAGTACTAAGAAAAGCCACCTAAGGAGCACGTAACATTCTTTTACCAGATTTCCAGCTATGTGCGTTGGTCTGGTGTACCTTTAATATTATCAGAGATGGCCCAGTTTTGGTGTTGAATTCTGTGTTGTTTGGTTATTTGTAGCAATGTGACGAATTTTGTGAAGTCACTTAAGAAACATGAATTTCTTTTTCAGTAGCTTTCCAGTGACGTGGGTAAATCTGCTTCAGCTTTGAGACTTTAGTAGTACAGTTTTGGTGTTCTTTGCCCTTTCTGCACAGCAATATTTTGGGGAATTTTGAGAAAAAAAGCCCTCGTAACACATTTTTTTTTTTTTTCCCCACAAGCTTTCCAGCTATGTGCACGGATCTGCCGTAACCTTAATAATCTCCTAAATAAGCACAGTTTTGGCACTGTTTCGTGCTCAACTTGGTTCTTTAGGCTTTTTTCAATAAAATGGAGACGATGTTACTGAAAAATTACGTAAGAAACACCTACGCCTCCAACGATGTTCATAGATCCAGTGTTCCTTAAACAGGGGCCCCCTTAGCTGCAGTCTCCCGACCCGACTTAAGATGCGCCGTAGCCTAACAATGGGGCGTAAAAGATGACGGGGGTTGGGGAGGGGGTGGGGGGAGGAGGAGTTAAAACTGCCCACATTCACCAATGATCATAATTCTGCTCATAGCAAATATGCTTGGTAATGGTTAGCGAAAAAGTAAGCCTGAAACCCAATGGCAAGCATAATTTATTGGCGCATGAATATTTTTGGGTCGGGCTGCAACGGCAATGGACTTTTTTTCGAGCCTAATATAACATACTTTGGGTGCAGAGAGTAGTAGTTGTGAAACTTGGCCTATTTAAACAGTTTTCGCCTGCTTCAGTCAATTGCAGAAATAAAGATGTTCTTGGCCAGAGAGAGAGAGAGAGAGAGAGAGAGAGAGAGAGAGAGAGAGAGAGAGAGAGAGAGAGAGAGAGAGAGAGAGAGACCTGGTATAAAATATATTAACACCATCTCTATACTGCGTTGAAATTATAAAATTCCTTTGTTCTATTAGCCTGTGATTAAAGTAAGATGTGGGTAGGAGAAGTGGTAGTGGAATGCATACTTCAAATACTGGATTTGATACGAGAGGCGTCACGTCATTTCAATTTTCCTTGGGGGAGGGATAGGCTATTTAGCAGGCCCCCCTACTCCCACCTCCACACATGGGTGGGGTGGCGAGCGAGCATTTTGGAGCCACATGCAAAGCTGTATTTAGAGAATTAAAGCAGTAAACAAATATATATACTGTATATAATTATTTGTTAAACCAATTACTTCCTGAAAGACACACTAATGGATATTGTAGCATTGGCAGTATTTCTGTGTGAAGTTTAATATGTAATTTAAAGTGCATGGTAAAGTACACATCACCGCATTATATGCTAATGACCATGGATAATAGACCAAACAGCAATTATAATATCTGTATTGGTGAAAGCTTAAACTGACTTCATTCTTACAGCCTAATGAAAAGATAATTAATATTGAGAATGAAAAGATGTAAACTTGTAACTGAATTAAAAATGGAAAGCTTTTAGCTTACTTGCCCCCAGAATACCATGAACCATATAAAGTAATGTGAAAAAGTAAGCTGTACACTAAGAGGTGGGAGACATAAAATGATGGTTTTTAAATTTGGAAGAGGCTCACGTAAAAAGAGTACATGAATTTAAGAATTCATTAGAGGAAATTGAAAATTAAACTACATATATTTATTTCATTGATAAATGAATAAATTAATGCAACAGTGGATATCTCCGCGATCTCTGCTTTGCAAAGTTATCAACCAGGGTGTTAAAGTTAAGATTTTTAACGTTCCTTTTCGGAGGCCATAAGTAGCAAGTCACTTAACGATCATTTCTCATTGATGTTCTTAGATATGTCTTGATTAAGCAAAGTACTAAAAAAAGTCGTTACTGGAAGGATGCAGTAGTTACTGGAAGGATGAGAAGAATTTTGATAATTTTCACCATTTCTGAATACGCACAAACACATGGTTTGGGTTCATATAATTAAAACAGATTCTTTGGCTTGCCACTCTTACTTAGAAAATGTCTTTTTGCAACAGATATTTGGGAAACTAGAAGAATTTCATCTATGTATATATCTTTGTAAGACTGTAGCCTACTATAATAGAAAGCTTCTCATATTCTAGAAAGTTTCTGGAACTGCAATCAAGTGCATTCTTTGCTTCTATTAGGGGCATGTTTTGTGTGTAGCGAATATCAAGCTCTGAGAGAAATCTGTCAAAATGGGTTCTTTTGATTTCAGTCTTTTGAAAAATACAAGTATTCACCTCATTTCTCCCTAGAGCTGAATCATTTAAGAGGCTCTTTAGTCCTGATGATACCTTCTGAATTCTCTTAGGCTTAGGTCTGCTCAACTGATTTGAATTTTCCAAGTTGGTATCTGCCTCATATGTTGAAGCAAAATCTTTAACTTTGTCGAAAATATGAGAGAAAGCCTCGTTTGTTCTCAAGACCTGCAATTCCTTAATAGTTGACTGTATGAGAGAGCAAGCTTCAGATAGTAAGGCTTCCTTTGCTTGAAGCTGATCTGACAAACTATTGGTAACTCTCAGGACTAGTTCAGTAGTATGTAGATCCATTACGATCCTGAAAGACTAACTTTTTGTACAGTCCATTTGCTTCTGCTGCACCTTCTGAATCAGAGCCTTCTGAAACTGAATGAAGCACTGATAGCAAACTTCCATAGTGAAGCTTAACCTTTGATATTGACCTATAATAGTAAGACCATCTACTAATAGCAGGTCTTTCTAATGTCAAAACCTGAAGATTTTTTGCTTTCTGTGCCTCTGTGAAAAGTTGGTTCCCTGTGTTACTGTTTAATAAATGTGTGAAGTGTGTTAATAATTATAAAAAATGAACAGAGGTCACTGGTATTCTTTATGCAGTCACCCAGTACTAAATTCAGCCTGTGTGCATGACAATGTATGTACGGTAATACCTCGATATATGATGCCTCTAGATGCGATACCCCAGCTTAACAATGGGGGTAGATATTGCACCATACCCCACCTAACGATGGCCAAACTCCAGTTTAACGATGGGTTTTGATTTTTCTTACCGATTTTGATGATATTTTAGTCTAAAACTGTGTGTTTAGGTTTCTTTATAAACTGTTTTTTAGACTTTGATTAATGTGTTTTAGCCATAGGTGGGGTGAACATTGTCATTTTGGGGTACAGTTTACTAACCTTGATTTTTTCCAGACATATTTGACCATATTAAGATTTTATTTGTTGGTTTTTAGTGAGTTATTTACAGGTGTTAGGCTTAGGTTAGCTTCCTTGACAGCTGTTAGGCCATTTAGATTGCTTTTAAACCTGTTCTTAAGCTCATCTGGGTGGGTTTTGCATTTGATTTGGGGAGAAATCCAAGGCTGGTAAATGGTCCACATTGAAATACATGTTAAAAGTACCCTGATATACGATACCCCGCCTAACAATGGGGTTTTACCTAACCAATTAGATCGTTAAACCGGGGTATGCCTGTATAATGCTTGGGGAATTTCATCCCGTAGTCTTGCTTAAATCCCGCTAGAGCATCCACTCATTACACCATTACAACACTGAGCCACACACCAATACAAAATTAAACCAGATTGTTCTATCTCCTTATATATAAATTCAGCTAAACTTGCAGCATCAACCTTTTCCATGTGATAGGTTCCAATGACACGTTCCTTCACAATACTCTCACTAAAGTACAGCACAAGAATAGCCATCTGTTCCTTTTTTAATAAGTCTTTCCTTTCATCAACCATAACTGAAAAGTACTTGGCTTCCAGTGCTTCAGCACGAACTGGGTCCTTGATATGTCTTCCAAACAACTGATATCAACTCATTCTATTCTGGTCGATCTAACTTTTGTTTTAAGAGAGGGGTTTGATTCAACAATTAGGTGAAGAATTTCTACAAAATTTCCTGAATTTAATGTATCACCACCCTCATTATGTCCATGAAAAGACACGCCTTGCCTTCCCAGTAATGCAGTGACTTTTAAAAGTAACTTTACATGTTCTCTGTTGTTGTAGCTTAGCTGAAGGTAGAGAAGATGCTACAAACTGAGTGGACCCTGACAGAATACCCTTGACATTTGACCAAGCGATCATACTATTAATGTGTCATTCACTTTCCTGATGAAGTTTGAGAAGGGTACTGGTATCTTTCCATTTCCTTGTTCCAACATCAATAAACGGTGTCTACCTAATCTTTCCCTCTTACGAACAGATGCTCCAGCAAAGTGCCTACATGAGCAGTGACACGCATCGTGTAAGACTGAGTAGGCTATTCTAACCCAGGAAATATATCAAAATAGGAGCTTCCAAATTTCCTATTATTCTGATTCCTTGGGTAGTTTGGCAATTTTGGTTGACTGGGTTTATCATAGGGGGACTTAGATATATCAACAGCTTGAGTCGCTGGAGTTTGTGATGTGGACGGATTGTCTTATGTGTCTTTTTGATCTTGGTTCATTTCAACAGTATGTGCTAATGTGACTTCTGCTTCATCAGCAGAAATAAGATCTGAGTCTTGACTAGGGGATGATGTAGTGGATAAGTCAGTATTGTTAGTTGCTTTACTGGTTGAGTACATATATATATATATATATATATATATAGTGGGCTCGCACAGTGCTCGTCACCGCAGTGCGTGATTCGCCTTGTGCACGAGTGACCAAAAATCATAACCAAAAACCCTTTAATACGCGAGTTTACCGCACAGAACACGAGGAGGCAAGGAGTGGCTCAAAAATGCCATTTTCTACTAGTGCGCGACCACCCCTCACAAAGCGCGTCACGTGTTGTCATGTTGATGCACAGAAATTTCCGGGCATTCTACTGCGCAGCTTGGGGTACAAGGGAGCGGGCGCGCCATAACAGTCCCGGCTCATGCACTGTGCGGATCCGCTCTCTACAGCTAACCTATCGTGTACAACGTGTGGTGTTTTTGTGCTGCCTGTACTTTGCCGCACCATGGCTCCAACCCCAAGAGTTAAGAAACTTCTGATGCATGCCACCAAGTTAAAGATAATTAAGATGAAGGAGGAGGGTCAAGGAAACACGGCTATCGGGAGAACCCTGGGACTGGCTGAATCTACAGTGAGAACTGTGTGGAAGAACCGTGAAGCCATAAAGGCTGTAGTGAAGACGTACGGTGCCTCTGACCTAGACGGCCGTTCGCGGGTGGGAAATCATGCTATGATACTAATGGAGCGCTATCTTGCCACCTTCATAATGCGGAAGAAAAAGGAAGGTGTTCCACTCAATGGAAGATTTATTTGGAACCAAGCCCAGCTCTTTTACAAGGCTGCATCTCGAAGGTTAAAAGTGGAAAAACCGTTCAGGGCATCGGTTGGATGGCTGGACCGTTTTCTCAAGCACAAGGAACTCCGTTACGTGAAATTGTCTGCTGAACGTGCTTCTGCTGATATGCTGGCTGCGAGAGACTATCCTGCAATATTTAAAACGATTGTTGAAGAGGGACAGTACACCAAGGACCAGATCTACAACATCGATGAAACGTCCTTATATTACAAGGCCATGCCAAAATCAACTTACATTGGTAAAAGACAGAAACAAGCCCCTGGTCGCAAGCTCCAGAAGTGTAAGATGAAGGTAATGTTCGCTGTAAACCTGTCTGGGAGCCACAAGATGAGGCCAGTTGTTGTACACACAGCTTCACATCCAAGGTGCTACAAAAACCTCACGAACATGGATGCAAGTGCCGTGTATTGGTACAAGTCCGTAAATCGTTGGATGACCGGGGACATTATGGCAGACTGGTTAACAAGGCGGTGTGTCCCTGAAGCGAGAGCCAAGTGTCAGGAACTGCCACAGATGCCATGACTGTTGAGGCATTTTGTCATAACTTTACGGTGAAGGACGCAGTTGAATTTCTCCTACAAGCCTGGCACCAGATTACACCTGCAACGGTGAACCATGCGTGGCGAATGCTCGTGCCTCACCTGTGCATCACCCAGGAAACGGCCATTCAACCACTGGCCGATGCTGAGGTAGCAACGTTGACAGCAGCACAAGCTGTACCAGGTTTTGAGGACGTTACATTGGCGGACATACAAGAAGTGCACACTGCTGCTGAGGAACAGCCTCCCGAGGAAGTGTTGCAACGGATAGACGAGGCTGACGCAGAGCCCAACACCAGACAGAGTCAAGTTGAGCAGCCTAGCGTGATGGAAGGCAGGACTGAGCTGTGTATGTCAAACATTAGCAAGATCCTTGCTGCTGTGGATAAGCTCAAGGAAGAGGTGAAGGCACAAGAAACCTAAGAACGGAGTAACTTCTGGTTGGTATCGACAAACTCTTCTGTTTCTACACAGACAGGCACAGGGAAGAAATAAACAGGAGAAGACAGACGCTCATAACAAGCTACACACAGCGGGTTCAAGTTGGTGAAATAGCGGAACCATCGACATCGTCTGCTCCTGATCCTTTTGAGGATGAAGAGGATGCAATGTCAGAAGTGTCAGCATTGGACTTTGAAGGGTTTATGGCCGAAGTGAGTGACTTTGATGCTCCTGGGGAAGGTGATCAAGAGGAGTCTGCGGAGGGAAGTGTTGGTGCGGTGGGAGGTGCGGTGGGAAGTGCAGTGCTGTAAGTGTTGCCGCGCCTTGGAACCCCTGTTATTTAAGGTCATCAGGCCTGTTGTCTACTGTTGTTAAGGTGACTACCCATATTTTTGTTATTGTAGCTATAGCTTTAGTACAATGTCTGAAACATATGACCTTTATTATGTCTCTAAGGGCCAAAAAATGTCCAGGTATGAGGGGGTACTGCCCATATGTAATTATTGCCATAAGATTATGTATTCCTAGTACGCGAATTCCCAGTGCGTGAGCTCGTGCACCGCCCAATCTCTTGCTCACTATGCAAGCCCACTATATATATATATATATATATATATATATATATATATATATATATATATATATATATATATTTATCAATCAATCAATCAATCATTTCCTGTGGCACCCTCGGTGATGCATAGGGCCTCGATGAACTCACACCACCACATCCTATCTTGTGCTAACTCCTCAAGATCTCCCCAACACTCATCTCCAGCTTCCCGTCTCATTGTCCTCACCCACGTCTCTTTTGGCCTTCCTCTACCTCTCCTACCAAGTGCCACCCACCCTGGTGTACCTCGTACTATTCCCTGTCTCCTATACACATGTCCTAGCCACTTCCATCGTGAGAATCTAACATATTCATCGATCAGCTGCACTCCCGTTATGTCTCTAATTCTACTATTTGGTATCCTTTCCCACCACTTAACTCCTAATATTCTTCTAAGTGCTTTATTTCCAAACACCAAGAATTTATTTTCCATAGTCACTGTGCTGTACCAAGACTCGTGTCCATAAATTAAGATACTCCTAACCATTACCTTATAAAGTTTGATTTTTGTATGCACAGAGAAATTGTTATTATTCCAAATATTTTTAAGCATTCCCATTGCCTGATTAGCCTTCTTTAACCTTTCCTCGAATTCAAAGTTCAAAGAACCATCCTTGGCTAAATAAGTACCTAAATATTTAAACCTATCAACTTGCTTTACAACCATACCTCCAATTACACATTCCTGCGCATTTTCCATATTCATATTGATTATTTCAGTTTTTCCACAATTAATAACCAAACCCACCTTGCGACCTTCACTCACCAAACAGTCCAACACTCTCTGCATCTCTTCTGGCCCATCACAAATCAAAACTATATCATCTGCATAATCTAAATCCAAAAAGTTTCCTGTTCTCTCCCCAAAGTATACCTGCACCGGTTTCTGTTCCAACGCGTTTCATAATGTAATCAATGACCAATATAAATAGTAAAGGCGATAGAACACCACCTTGAATTACTCCGGACTTGACTTCAAACGAATCACTCAGACAACCATCAACCATCACTTTACAAAATGTGTCCTCATGCATGTTCATAATGACCCTCACAAACTCCTCTGGTATTCCATAATGTCTCATGATCTTCCCCATAGTCTCTCTCGAAACACTATCAACAGCCTTTTCAAAATCAACAAAACAAAGACTTAACGGTACTCTCATTTCATTAACTTGCTGCATCAAATGCCTAACTATAAAGATCTGATCATTGCAACCACGTCCCTTTCTAAAACCAGCCTGTTCATCCCTCAGAATACCCTCAACCACCGGCTCCAACCTATTTAACAACACTCTACTGAAAACTTTCAAAGCTATCGGTGACAAAGAGATTCCCCTCCAATTACCACATTCACTCAGGTCTCCCTTCTTCGGAACTTTAACAATTACACCATTCTTCCAAACTGATGGTAGTAACCCCGTCACCCATATCTTATTGAATAGCTTGGTCAAGATCATTATTAATCTATCCCCTTCCACTTTAAACATTTCCGGAAATAAACCATCCTCCCCTGGTGCCTTATTATTCTTTAACTGTTTTACTGCTTTCTCCACTTCTGCAAGCCTCAACTCTCCTGTTTCTATATTTAAATCTTCCTGAGCAGACGGTATATCCTCTCCTGGTGGTACTGGTCTATTAAGAACTGTCTCAAAATGCTCTTTCCATCTATTTTTAATATCTCCATCTTTGGTCAATAAATTTCCTTCCCTGTCTCTAACTGGTATTTCCTTGCGTTTACCTGCATTACCACTCAGTTCTCTAATCGATTCATATGCTATTCTTTGACTGTCCATCATTTTTGTTTATTAAGATTTCAGTCTCTGCAACCTTTTCATCCACACATCTTCTTTTATCTCTCCTAGTTAACCTTCTTACTTCTGAATTCAAACTCCAGTACGCAGCTCTTGCTAATTCAATCTGTCGTTCATCAACGCATTGCATCTCACTCCTCAATTTAGCCTCACCTCTCTTTTTTATCATATCCCACGTTTCCTCTGATATCCATTTCTTTCTCCTGAAGCTATGTCTCCTTCCAATTGTACATTCAGCAGTCTCATGCAAAACTTTGTTCACATCCTCCCATATCTCATCTACACTTCTCTCCCCCTCTTCCAACGTTTCCAACACCAAAAACCTATTTCTGCATTCTAATCTGAATTCCTCCTTTTCTTCTCCTTCCCTTCTAAGCTTAACAATATCGTATCTACCAACACCAGATTTTTCCTTCTTCTGATTTTTAAGTTTAAACCTTATTTTTGCAATGCTGAGTTGATGGTCACTACCAATATCCGCTCCCCGTTTAACATGAACATTTAGCAGAGAACTTCTATGCCTCCTACTGATAGCGATGTGATCAATCTGATTTTTATATTTTCCACACGGCGACACCCAAGTTGTCTTGTGTATATTGCAATGCTGAAAGAGTGTGCCCCCGATGACTAAGTCATTTGCTAGACAGAAGCTTCCAAACCTCACTCCGTTTTCACTCATCCTACTACCAACTCCCATCTTACCCATACATGCCTCAAATCCCTCATTTGAACATATATATATATATATATATATATATATATATATATATATATATATATATATATATATATATATATATATATATATATATATATATGTATAGGCTGATGATGCCTGTAGAACTTCCAGTTCTTCAAACAGTAAAGCTACACCCACTTTGGGAACCACTGATCTAAATGAACTCTCAAGACTCCTACCTACAGGTATGTACTTCCTAAGATGAATAAAAGCTATTAATGATAGCCAGAATACAATAAAAAAGGCAGCTCGATACTGAAGTTAACAGCGGGCTGGAAACATATTTAAACTGACATCATTTAATATACCTAGTATAATATTGTGATTATTACACACACACACACACACACACACACACACACACACACACACAATATATATCTATATCTATCTATCTATCTATCTATCTATCTATATATATATATATATATATATATATATATATATATATATATATATATATATCACTCAAAACATATTGAGGCTAAACACAAATTATTTTTAATTTCATGGTGTTAACCTTATATGTATATATTTTTTCATTAACTGTAGTTGAATTGGAGGCCCCCTCAGAAAGCTTGGGGGGGGGGGCCGAGCGCCCCTCGCTGCCCCCCCACCAAATGACGTCCCTGGTTGATACAGGATGGTTCGTGTATTATGCCCCTTGCCACACTCACATGGCGAAATCTCCTGTGTTATCGGGACGGCTGTCTGCTGGATGCTTTGTTAAATGTCTTATTAGGCCTTGGAATCAGTGGACGTAATAAAAGAGTTATGGAATATGGAAAATGCTGCAGAGTAGACAATGGTAATGCTGACTGGGCCGTTCCCGCAACACACGAGATACTGGCCAGTAGGAGAGGTGGTTGAATCTTTGCTTTGGTAGCTTGTCCTGTAGTTTTGATTATTTGCAAGAAATGTATAATTATATATCGCCATGCTGTTAAATACAAAGAAATAGTTCACCAATTGTCTGCACAGTTTACTTTACAATATTTTGCCACTGTTCTTCACTCTGATAACGGATTTGTCATTATATATCCTTGTTACATCCGGATGATTTTATTTAAGATGGGCTAGGCTTTTGGTAGTGAAAGTGATAATGAAGACTGTATTCAACCTTTCCCAATAAAAAGATCCCTCTAAAGATGAACAAAAGGATTTGGCCATGGCTATGTAGGAGAAAGTATGTACACACGACCAAAAAACTATCTTCACACAGGTGATCGATGGTTTCACAGTAAACATTGTTGCTGCTTGTGTTTTCTTCTCATGGCAAACAGTTTTGAATGACAGCTTTTAATACATATTGTATAAACTTCATACTATTCAGAGCTGACAGTAATCACAGGCATTCATATAGATGGAAAGTGACTGAAGACCGTTCGTCCATGGTATCAAAATGAACAGGGGAATATGTAAAGATATTTTTTTGATGGAGTATTTATGTACAATATGAACGTGTGTATGTACGCATGTGTCATTCAGTCCTCTATTGCCCCGTCAGGATTGTTCAGACCCAGGGATAAGCTACCAAGTATATACCTTTATGGCTAGAATATCCAGTCTCGAGTGGTATTATGTTAGCAATTAGCTCCAGGCATCATCCATGTTACCATCCCTTTGTGCTCGTTTACGCGATCAGTGGTCATAGCTTGTTTTCAAAGCATGGTAACGAAATCATGCTAGGGCAATGATCGTGTATATAACAAAACTTAACCATTAGGCCTTCCCAAACATTCACACGTGGAAACCTTAGTCTGTCGTCACCTACACAACCCATAAAGGCACCACTTTTTCATCCAAGCAGTCAGTTTTTTTTTTTTTCCCTCCATTCTCACTAATGGCCATAACACCCACAGCAGCGCGGCTGTCCGTTGGCGACCCTTCTGCTTGGATGCCACGAACCTCTTGCCTAGTAGTCTTCCACATTCTGTCTGGTAAAGCAATGTGGTAGTTCCGGATAAGCACGGAATCCACTGAGCAGTAGTCAGTTCCTTGCTCCTTCCCCATACTTCATTGATCCGACTCATGCACAATGACCATACTGATCACGTAAACGAGCCCATACATGAAAACTCTCATGGACCACATCCAGTTGGAGTGGTTTAACCACAGGACCACCACTGGTTCATTTGGTTATATTGTTATTACCCAGCGCAATGAGTAGGTTCCCGGATTACAGGAGACCATTTGGCTTGTCACAGTGTAAATTCCCTGGAGTAAGCACGACATAGAGTGAGTGGGTGGTGGGCGACCCAGAAAGAATATCCTACAAAATACGTCATCGGACCGATCGGACAGAAATATAATTGCAATAGTTTATCCTTTGCTCCTCAGTCTAGTTTATCGTTAGTATAACACTGTTAAACATAAAGGAAATGGTGTATCGTTTGTTTGACAATCTAGTCCGCTTCTTATGCTGGTAGCATAACCACCCTTGAAATATTCTTGGGTGTTCCAGATTTTCGTGGGATTACCATCGGATCTCCCAACACAGTTGTCTGGGCCATCCCATAGTAAGGCTTGGCCACCCTTTGACCACCATACTCTTCAGTGTTTAGGGACGACCTTGGTTATTTGACGCCATATTTAGTTAAATATCACTGAAACAGTTTACCTCTTGCAGTACGTTCCAGGCTAGTTTATTTTAAGCGTTACTGCTGTTTAGGTAGTGGAATATTATGGCGTTTGTCACACATTTGAAGAGTATCCTTTGTATGAGTAGCCGATTCTACAGTATGCTTTGTATGCTAACTTCATAACGCCATAATGATTTAAACGGAAATGAATTAGTTTACATTTTGCTTATTTTTACACTGCTGTTAATTGGAGTGCGTAAATGGTGTCATTGTTAAAAATACCTGAAATAGTTTATCCTTTAACAGGTCGTTGCTTAACCTGTATAATATTCGAGTTTCTGCTCGTGACATCAGGGCCAACATAACCTAGCGCCTGAGCCTCCTAACACCAAAGACACACACAAACCCGCAAAGTTCTCGCAACGTACAAACGGCCGACTCTCGTGTGTTGGACATTTAATTAAAACTTCCATAACTAATGCCGTCACTTAGCGTCCTCCTCGACCTTCGCTTCAATGATAACGACAAGGAACATTATTGCTGCAACCCAAAGAGGAGCTGGTGTTTCGGCAAACAAGAAAGTTTAGTAACCTTGAATTGTTGTTGAAAATATTTAGGTAGTGCAACTGTCTCTGGCAAGAAAGTTCGGTAACCTTGGATGTTGCAAAGATACGTAGATAATGCTCGTATTTTCTGTTGTGAATTTGAATGCTATTTATTTCCCCTCTCATGGAAGGAACATCAATTGTAATCCACTCCAGCTGAGGCCAGATTATTTCATTCAGCTGAGCATGAGTTACAAGAGTCTTAGTGTTAATACTGGTAATACTGAAACTTGAAATTGGAACAGTTCCAGTATTCTATTCCTGCAAATGAATGATGGGTCTGTTCAGGTAATAGAAACTTAAAGGATCCTGAGAGCGATAATGATAAGAAATATTATTATTGCACCCCAATGAGGCGATGTTTTGGTGCACAAGAAGTTTTGGTAAGCAGGAGTGTTTTTAATGATATTGACGCAGTACTTGTGTTTCCATTATGATCCTAGTTATTATTCATTATTGTTTCAGAGCTGTGCACTTAGTTTTTTTTTTTTTTTTTTTTTTTTAGTCAATACCAGGTCATTTTGCCTACATGAGAGATTTCCCAGTAGTCAAAGGTTTCACTGTCTTGAGTAACCCTTTATCTGCTGGTGTTACGCTGCACCCTGGAAATTTGCTTAGGACAACACCAGGCTGCTTTCCTCAGAGCAGCGAAATCTCAAATGGTATGACATGAGTATTACAATCCACTGAGGAGAGTATGTTTAGGCGCTTAAGAAAGTTTGCTAACCCTGAGTTCTTGAAAATATTTAGGTGGTGCCATTGTTTTCTTTTATGAATTTAGACTAAATATCCTTTAAGAGAAGGAATGTTATTACTACAGCTCAAAGAGGCTATTAGTGTTTTATTAAAAAAATAATGTTTGCTAACAATGACTGCTTATATATGAGTATATAGTACAGTATAAATATCAATCAGTCTCTCTCTCTCTCTCTCTCTCTCTCTCCCTCTTTCTCTGTATATATATATATATATATATATATATATATATATATATATATATATATATATATATATATATATATATATATATATATATATATATTGTTACATAGCCTATGATTTCATCATCCTTTGTATAATTCTAACGTACAGTATGCTGCATGTTTAATCACGATTCGCCTCGTGGCTTCCATAGTGACCAAGCTTGCTTGTTCTACCTCACTCCCCCCTTCTCCTCCCTTACAGTAGAGTAAGTCGTTCTTTCTGTTGTTCAGAACAGGATTGTCAACTCTTTGTCCCCTATGGCTTCATTTGCGCATCCTTCTTACAAGTTGTATCAAGCTCTGCCGGCCCCTATATAATGAGCTCAGTCTCTGCATTAATTGCCACTTAGATCTACTCCTCATTTTGTTCACATCTCTGTCCTCCCCTGTACAGTTGTTATTATTTTTGTGAGTGCTCAGGAAGTCTCCAACCATCTGGCTGCTGTATAATTTGAGTATAAGTGTTGTTGCATTTTTTCTTGTACTGTATAGCATATGGTGTTAATTCGTAGGCCTGGTAAGGTTTCTGTGATTCATGTGGAGTTTTTGATGCCATTGTTAATAATATTTTGTATCTGTAATAATATATCCTGCATTAACTGAGCATTATCCGGTTTTCTCATTTTTTATCAGGGCTGACTTGGATAAATTTACTCTTGCTAATTTCGTGTTAATAGAGGCTATTGCAGTTAACCATATATTTAACCTGTTTTTTGCCATTACATTATCCTTATGAGTCCTGAATGTTTAGTTGTTAGTTTGAGCATTAAACTTTAACTTGTAATTTTACCTAACTCTTTTGTTTTGAACCTGGAACTTTGCGGGGCAGTAGTGATTTTAGTATTCTCACTTGAAGTGTTCATTATCTCTGTTCCGTAACATAAATTTGGCGACCTCTTATCAGGATATTCAGGATATTATCATAAGGATATTGGTTGATATTTTGTGACTGTGATTTATTCATGATGTCTACTATTACTACGCTTGATGAAGCCAAAGATTTTTTGTCAAATGTGCAAACAGTGTGTGATGTAGAAAACAGAACAAAGAATGAACTTAAGCTTGTTGCTCAACAATTGGGAATTGCTGTTCGCTCTCATCATTCTAAAGATCAAATTGTTGACATGATTAATGAAAGCTTGTTTAATGTAACTCCTCCAGATGAGCAAACGCAGATTGAAATAGCTAAGTTACAGCTAGCCCTACAGGAGGCTCGTGCTAAGGAGGCTGAGTTTCAGGCAAATGCTAAGGAGGCTGAGTTTCAGGCTCATGCTAAGGAGGCTGAGTTTCAGGCAAATGCTAAAGAGGCTGAGTTTCAGGCTCGTGCTAAGGAGGCTGAGTTTCAGGCACAAGTTGAACTTGCTAGGATTCAGGCAGACCATGAGTATCGCATGAAACAAGGGGAAACTGGATCATCTAGCTCTGATGATTTCGATGTGGCTAAAAATGTTAAACTTGTCCCTCCTTTTAATGAATCTCATTTAACAAAGTATTTTCAGTTGTTTGAGAGGGTAGCTACAGGTTTTAATTGGCCCGAAAGGTATTGGCCAGTACTCCTTCAAACTGTTCTCACCGGTAAAGTTCAAGTAACTTATGCATCTTTGCCTCAGGATCAATCTGATAATTATGATGTAGTTAAGAGCTTGATTCTTAAGGCCTATGAGCTTGTTCCTGAAGCCTATAGAGTAAAATTTAGGACATCTTATAAGCAAGAAAAGCAATCCCATGCTGAGTATGCAAAAATCAAAGAAGATCTGTTAGAGCAGTGGTTAAATTCTAAGAATGTGGAGTCTGATTTTAGCAAATTTAAGCAGATGATTTTGCTGGAGGACTTCAAAAGGTGTATTAATAAAGATGTAAGCATATATCTTGATGAGAAAAGAATAGATAATTTGTCTGATGCTGCAGTTTTAGCTGATGAATATGTTCTCACTCAGAAGAGATATTCTAAAGAAAAAAGGAAAGCTGAGAGTAAGTACGTTGCCTCTACTCTGAGTACAGGTAACAGGAAAGAGAATAAAGATGATGTTTCTCAGGAAGTAAATACCAGCTTCACCACTAGATTTCAGAAAAATAAATATACTTATTGTAGTAAGCTTGGTCATACTATGGAGAAATGTTTCAGGAGACAGCGTGATGTGAACAAAAAGGAGTCTTTAAATATTCAGTCAATTGGTCTAGTGTCCACCCTTGAGAGTTCCCAGAATTCTTTAACCGAGTTAACTGAACCTGCTTCGAGGGTTAAATTAAATTTTCATGATGAAGCTCATCTTTTCAGCAGTTACGTGGGTGACACTCTCAATAGTTCATGTGCTAATTTCCTGTCTGATGATTTTGTCAGTCCTCTGGACAGATAACAGGAAATCAGTTAAAATATATCATGATACAGGTGCTTGCCAATCCCTTATGCTGACCAGTGTTCTAGGCTCTAATGTTAATTCCTCTGATGAAACTGTAATCTTACAAGGTGTAGGGAATAATTACTTCTCTGTCCCTCTGTGCAGAGTGAATTTAGAGTCTGGTTTTGTTAATGGTTCCGTTATGGTTGGGTTGGTTGAGACACTCCCAATGTCAGGTGTAACTTTCTTACTTGGAAATGATATTGGTGGAAGTCAAGTGTGTCCAGCTCCTCAGTTGTCTAGTGAACCAGTGACTGCGACCCAGGATTGTGATATCCCTGATGTGTTCTCTGCATGTGCTGTCACTAGGGCTAAGTCTAAAGTTACTGGTGACTTAGAGGATAATGATGATGATGAAGTTATCCTAGCTGACACATTTCTTGCTAATTTGGACCACTCACCAGATGAGGTAGTACCCCGTAGTGTTGATAATTTGTCTCGTCAAGAGTTGGTTGAGTTGCAGGTTGCTGACCCTGAGTTGAAAGGTCTAGCTAACTCTGCTTGCAGTGAGGAAGAGTCAGCTGGTGCTTCTACTTGTCATTATATAAAGTCAGGAGTACTTATGAGAAAGTGGAGACCCCAACAGCATCAGCCGACTGTGAATGAGAGGTTGTACATCAAGTTGTCATCCCTCGTGTTTGTAGGCAGGATATCATTAGAGTGGCTCATGATTACAGTTTGGCAGGACACCTTGGAGTGAGGAAGACTGTGGCATGCATATTGAAACACTTCTACTGGCCAGGGATCTTCAGAGATGTTTCCTGGTATTGTAAGTCTTGTCACACCTGTCAAGTTGTGGGGAAGTGTAATCAGACCGAAAAGGTTGCACCTCTAGTTCCCATTCCTCCTTTTGAGGTGCCATTCACCCGTGTGTTGGTGGATATTGTGGGCCCTCTTCCTAAGACTTCTTCAGGATTTTCTTATGTGTTGACCCTGATTGATATGGCTACTCGTTACCCTGAAGCCATTCCACTTAGAAATATCTCAGCAAAGAACGTGGTTAAGGAAATGCTAGGGTTCTTCACAAAGTGTGGTCTGCCCAAGGAGGTACAGTCAGACCGGGGAAGTAATTTCATGTCAAATGTTTTCAAGCAGTCTCTGAAAGAGTTGGGCATCACCCAGATCACGTCTTCAGCTTACCATCCCCAGACCCAAGGAGCGTTGGAGAGAAATACTGTTTGGAACATCAGAAAGACTGGGATAAAGGTCTTCCATTCGTTGTATTTGCCGCAAGAGAATCTCCAAATGAATCACTGGGCTTCTCACCCTTTGAACTACTGTTTGGTCATGAAGTAAGAGGACCCCTTAAGCTACTCAAGGAATGCTGGCTGTCAGAGGAAGATGACGTCAACCTGTTGGAGTATGTGATGAAGTTCAAAGAACGGCTGTCCACTGCTTTACAGCTGGTGAGAGAGAATTTAGGAGCTGCTCAGGAGAAGATGAAGACTTGGTATGATAAGAAGTCCAGGTTACGCCACTTTCAGCCAGGAGATCAGGTTTTGATTCAGCTACCGGTGCATGGGCAACCTCTTCAAGCCAAGTTTAGTGGTCCTTATTTCGTGGAGAAGAAACTCAGTGATGTCAACTATGTCATCGCCACACCAGATCGTAGAAAGAACAGGCAACTTTGTCAAATCAACATGCTACAGTTATATCACAGGCGGGACGAAAATAACCCAGTCTGCACTGTAGCTGTTCCACCCGTGTCTGCAAGTGAAGTTCTCCCATGCAGCATGAGCCTGAGTGATAGTTTGGGGAAGAATCCTGATATCATGAATGATCTCCAGACTAAGCTTTCTCATCTAGCTCCCGAGGATAGGATGGAGTTTTCGGCATTACTGCAGGAGTACCTGCAAGTGTTCCGTGCCACTCCAGGAAGAACCACTGTGTTGATGCATGATGTCGATGTTGGAGACGCAAAGCCAATTAAACTGCCTCCTTACCGTGTGAACCCAGTGAAAGTTCCTCTCATCCAGAAGGAGCTTGGCTACCTGTTGGACCACAAGATGATTGAGCCCTGTCAGAGCGAGTGGAGTTCTCCTGTCACTCTAGTCCCTAAGCCAGGTGGGTCACAGCGGCTTTGCATCGACTACAGACATGTTAATCAGATAACCAAAACAGACACTTACCCTCTCCCTCGCGTGGAAGATTGCATAGACAAGATCGGAAAGGCTAGATACATAAGTAAGTTTGATTTGTTAAAGGGATACTGGCTAGTACCTATGACTGAACGTGCTAGGGAGATCTCATGTTTTGTAACACTAGGAAAGACTTTTGCATGTTCTGTAATGCCATATGGTATGAAGAATGCACCAGCCACTTTTCAGAAGCTCATAAATGTTCTAACAGAGGGTTTGGCAGGGTGTGTTGTTTATATTGATGATGTATTAATATTCAGTGACAACTGGAAAGATCACCTATGCCATGTCAGTAAATTTCTTGAGCGTTTGGTTCAGGCTAATCTTGTAGCTAATTTATCAAAGTGTGAGTTTGGTCAAACTAAAGTTCAGTACCTTGGGTACGTAACTGTTGATGGACATGTTGCACCACCAGGAGGTAAGGTTCAGGTTATAAGTGATCTTCCCAGACCTAAAAGTAGGAAAGAGCTACAAAGATTTTTGGGAATTGTAGGTTATTACAGGAGATTTGTTCTTAACTTTTCAATTCTTGTATCACCACTTACAGACCTACCGAAAAAGGGAGTTAAATTTGTCTGGACCGATAACTGTGAATCCTCTTTCAGCAGACTTAAAGCTATCCTATTAAGTCAGCCAGTGCTCGCTACTCCAAATTTTGCTAAGCCTTTTAAGATGGCTGTTGACGCAAGTGATACAGGAGCTGGGGCTGTTTTGCTGCAAGAGGATGATCAGGGTATTGAACACCCTGTATCTTATTACAGTAAGAGGTTCACTCCACCTCAAAAGAACTACTCAACTATTGAGAAAGAGCTTTTGGCCTTGATTTTGGGTTTACAGCATTTTTCATTTTATTTGTGTTCTGGTTTTGACCCCATAGTCATTTATACCGATCATAACCCACTGAAATTCCTTAGTAAGTTTAAAGATAAAAATCAGAGATTGACAAGATGGAGTCTACTTCTTCAGGAGTATTCATTAGACATACAGCATATCAAGGGGAAAGAAAATGTTATTGCAGATTGCTTATCTAGACTTTAGACAGATTGTTTTAGAGTAATAAGAAATTTCCTTTTTAAATTTCTTTTTTTTTGTGGGGAGGTGTTACATAGCCTATGCTTTCATCATCCTTTGTATAATTCTAACGTACAGTATGCTGCATGTTTGATCACGATTCGCCTCGTGGCTTCCATAGTGACCAAGCTTCCGTGTTCTACCTCACTCCCCCCTTCTTCTCCCTTACAGTAGAGTAAGTCGTTCTTTCTGTTGTTCAGAGCAGGATTGTCAACTCTTTGTCCCCTATGGCTTCATTTGCGCGTCCTTCTTACAAGTTGTATCAAGCTCTGCCAGCCCTTATATAATGAGCTCAGTCTCTGCATTAATTGCCACTTAGATCTACTCCTCATTTTGTTCACATCTCTGTCCTCCCCTGTACAGTTGTTATTATTTTTGTGACTGCTCAGGAAGTCTCCAACCATGTGGCTGCTGTATAATTAGAGTATAAGTGTTGTTGCATTTTTTCTTGTACTGTATAGCATAAGGTGTTAATTCGTAGGCCTGGTGAGGTTTTTGTGATTCATGTGGATCATGTGGAGTTTTTGATGTCAGCCATTGTTAATAATATTTTGTATCTGTAATAATATATCTTGCATTAACTGAGCATTATCCGGTTTTCTCATTTTATCAGGGCTGACTTGGATAAATTTACTCTTGCTAATTTCGTGTTAATTGAGGCTATTGCAGTTAACCATATATTTATCCTGTTTTTTGCCATTACATTATCCTTATGAGTCCTGAATGTTTAGTTGTTAGTTTGAGCATTAAACTTTAACTTGTAATTTTACCTAACTCTTTTGTTTTGAACCTGGAACTTTGCGGGACAGTAGTGATTTTAGTATTCTCACTTGAAGTGCTCATTATCTCTCTCTGTTCCGTAACAATATATATATATATTTGTGCTTGTCGACAAAAATTTGGGGGAGTAAGTAATAGCCTTTTCACCACAAAATGCTTACAAATACCATCATCTTTGTTTCCATATTGTTATTGAGCTCACAATGATCAACTTTGACCAAAAGTCGAAAAAATTATTTTCGCATATTCTCGTACCGCTATTTCCGACAATTTCTCACTGTCACGTCGAGCGCGATTGCTTAAACTTTTGTATTTTTCTGACACTCCTTGGACTTACCCGATCTAATGCAAAAAGAAATAGATCAATATCTCTTACCGTTCTCGTGAAAGAGACGAACAAACGCACAGCAGGCACACACATACAGCTGATTTTATATACCATAAATATATATATATATATATATATATATATATATATATATATATATATATATATATATATATATATATATATATATATATATATATATATATATATATATATATATATTAATATGCACGCCTCTGCCGCTAGACCCCCCATCCCGCTACGGAGCCGCAGCCCTACCCCCAACCCAGGACACCACGGTGGGCCAGGTGAGTGTGGGACTGGCCCAGAGCAAGACAGGCACCGGGGTGCCCCAACCTTGTGTTCCTCTTCCCCTCAACCTACCCAACAGCTTCTCAGCAGGACCAGCCCTCGGCGGGATCGGGGTGGGACTGTTCCAGATACAGTCCTAGGCAGCACTGCAATAATGGCCACTGTACGTACCGGGGAGGGAACAGCCACTGTACGTCCTTCAGCTGTTTCCCCCTGCAGCCCCGTGACGATGGTCTCTGTACACATCAGGGAAGGAACGGCCACTGTACATCCTTCTGCTGGAGCCACATCTGGAGACCGCCTCGGTGTTCTAGCTATTGAGCACACACCGACAGGCAAAGGCAGGAGTGGAGCCGCGACGACAGCCACTGTGCGCGTCAGGGAGGGAATGGCCACTGTATGTCCCTCATCCACTTCCTCCTCCTCCTACGGGAGTAGCCCCGTGGTAACGGCCATCGTATGTGCTGAAGAGGGAACAGCCACTGTACATCCCTCATCTGCCTCATCCTCCTTCGGGAGCAACCCCACGGTAACAGCCACTGTACGTACCAGGGAAGGAATGATCACTGTACATCCTTCTGCTGCTACCCTAAGGGACTGTGGAACTGTGATGATGGCCACTGTATGCATGGGGGAAGGGACGGCCATTGTACGCCCCTCATCCACAGTCTCGAGGGTTCTCCCAGAGGGGAAGGTCCCTTGCGTGGCCAGCTCACTACCTCTCGGCTGCATGGGACGTCCTTCTCTCTCTCCCTCCAGGTGTGGTTCCCCGGAGGTGCTGCCATTCCAGGAGTGGTGGCGAGGTCCTGTCGCTGAAGGCAGGGTTCACGCTCTACAGTCTGCCCCTTGACGACGCCGGATCCTGATGGACGCCCTGTGGGAGAGGTGCCGCAGCCAACCCCTGACAGCGCCCCAACCTAGAGGCGACCGCGGCTCCAGGCCTCCCCGGGCCAGCCCGCGGACCCCAAGGCAGAATCGCTCCAGCCCCACTCTGTCAGCCCTCCGCCAGGAGTAAGAAGCAACAGGCCCAACTCCTGACACTGTTTGGCCCCAGTCCCGAGGGCCCCTTACCAGGTCGTGGCTGACACAGGTAAGGGCCTCCCTGCACCCCAGACCAGATACGCACTCAGGTCGTGATGTCCCCGAGAGCTGTCCCTTGCCTTCTATAGAAGGGCCCCCTCCCACTCCTAGGCACCACCTCAGTTATTCCCAGGCCTCAGTAGCCCAGTGACGACGCCTTCAACTCCCAGAGTTGTGTTAAAGTCTTTAACAGTGAAAGTGACTATAAGTGATAGAAAGAGTGAGACAGAAACAATACACAAAGTCTCTACTCTAGTTTATTCAAAGTACTGTGTTTATGCCTAAGCTCTCCAGAACCAGGGTAATGTACTAGTGTGCGGGCAAGAGACTAACCTACCAAGTGCAGTCACAGAGTGTGTGAACAGCATCACCAGGGCTATGTGATATTCCCTCGTGCATTGACCCAGGCATAAATACCCTGCCCATGTGACATGTTATGCTAGTATTAACTTGCCACTTTACCCTATTCGTGTTTAGTGTATCTTGACATGTATATTGAAAGGAAATTGTGAACTGACTCAGGCATCAATACCGTGACCATGTGACATGTTATATACTGTATGTGTATTGAAAGGAAATTGTACACTGACTCACGCATCAATACCGTTCCCCTGTGATATGTTATGCTAGCGTTAGTCACCCTGTCACTTTATCCCATCCATATTCAGTGTTTCTTTGTATGTATATTAGAAGGAGATCGAACTGAAACAATAGATGTGTTAAAGTATACTGCCGAGTTTTTATGCCCTGTTCCTTTGTAAGTGTTCTACTTCTGGTCTAGAAAGAGGACCCCGCTCAGTCGCTGGTGTCTTTAGAGCAAGAAGTCGGTCTAAAAACATCCAGCATAACACTGGTGGCAAGCAGTGGTTCTGGATCCGATTAGAACACGGAGGAACAAATAGGGAAATCATACACAATGGTGGCCAAACCACACATTCAATTGCCAAAGTTCAACCCTGAACAATATGACATCGATGTATACTTGGATTGGTTAAACCCTTATTAGACGTAGGGTTTGATAATGACATGGAGAAAATTGCCGTCACACTACCTAACCTGGGCAAAACTGTGGCAAGTATAGCCACAAAAATCATTCCCGATTTAAAATGGGACCAATTCACACATATCGTGAATCAGGCAGTTACGCCTTCCTTGGGTAGAGTTGTTGCTCTCTCACAACTGGATGCCCTCACATACGACAGTAGCCTCGATGACACGTTCATCCAGGCACGGCGACTCGTCACCGCTGCCTATCCCGAAGCCAGCACAGCCACTCGGGATCAACATACATTCAATACCCTGCTGAGGATCCTCCTGAGCACAGTCAGGGAACACTTTACAATTTATGATCCATCAGGAGACATGGACCAATATCTGCAGCTTGTACAACACCTCCTCGCCTCCTGCCCCACACCCCAACCCATACATGCTGTCAGTACGTTCCCACAACGAAGAAGGCTCCGCAAAAGCAACGGACGCCTCCATCACAATCCACTACGGAACCATCACCTGCCATACTCAGGGCTCACCCTTCGAAGAAACGCCCTAACCCCAGAGAAAACTCCAACTTGATATCCATTAACCCGTGGGAATTTACCGCCTGCAGTTGCAGCTGACCTTTGCATGACATACACGAGCAACTGAAAGCCACTCGACATAGGACGGCACCACAAGGGCGTCGGAAGGTGTCATCCTTGGAAGACAAAGCACCACAAGACGATGCTCCACCCCTAACTTATACAGACCCAGGGGAAGTTAAGCCCGAAGAGGAAGGCACCGTACAACAGAAGGATTTTTAGGTCCGCCCCCGCACCTCCCCACAGAGGCGGGGGCCACTTCACATAAGTACAGACCCCCAGTCTACGACAAAATGAGGCTGAATGGGGTCAAGGCAAGACTATTAGTTGACACGGGAGCAGCCAGATCCTGCCTCTACTTGCATTTTTACTCCCGCCACAGCTCCACCTTCAGCCCCATTCTCTCCACCTCAGCCAACCTCATAGACGCGAGGGAAGGCCCCCCTGCCTATCTGTGGGGAGACCAGGGACCTGCAACTGAAACCAACCAACAAGTCACCGCAAGACACCCCTTCATCATCTTCGATTCCACCTGCCATGCATATGACAGCCACCTGGGGCTGGACCTCCTACAAAAGCTTCACGCAAACATCGACTGCCACAAGCGCTGCCTTCACTTTTGTCCAGCCCCCCCCCCTTAACCACCCACACGGCACGTGCACACCCGCACCCCCCCCTCCTCACCACCCTCAACCACTCTGCACGTGCATTTCACCTCCACCATCGCCCCTCCCATCACCCACCACTATACCTTCTCACACCCCCTTCCTCTTCTTCTTCCTCTCCTACCTCACCTCCCCATCCAACTTTTCCTGCCACCCATTGCTTCCGCTGTTACCATTCCCCCACATCATGAGGCTTGGTTACAATTAAACAGGCCCAGCGGTACCTCTACTTTTTTCACCCAGCTTACCATCCGGGCCCCTTTCATCATGTTTACTCTCTCCCAGATTCCTTCCCTCCTATGTCCAAGCAGTGTGAATCGCCAATTTCGCCGCCACGCCACTTACCCTCCCTCGAGGGTTGATAGTAGGCTACATGGAAGAGGCCGAGCCTTGTGAGACACCCCCCCCCTCCCCCACCATACTACCTACTCTACCTGACCACCTCTCCACCCACCAAGCAAACAGCCTCCGACAACTCCTCCTGGACGTCCAAGACCTTTTTTCATCTGGCCCAGCAGACATCAGGCACACAGCCTACCTCAACCACGAAACCCACACCACGGGACCACCCATCCGCCAACCCTCACGACGCAAGAACCCAAAGCAGCAGGCAGAGGAAGACGGGCAGGTCCAGGACATGCTCGATGCCGGCATTGTTTCCCACTCCACCAACCCCTGGTCCTCCCCTGTCGTACTCGTTAGAAAAAAGGATGACACCATGTGGTTCTGTGTCGACTACCATAAACTCAATGATGCCACCACCAAGGATGCCACTCCCCTACCCAGAATAGACGATTCCCTTGACTCACTACATGGCTCTTCCTGGTTTTCCACCCTCGACCTGCAGTCGGGGTACTGGCAAGTCCCTGTCCACCCAGAGGACAAACAAAAAACAGCCTTCTTCACCAGCAACGGCAAACATTTTGAAAATAACGTCCTCCCTTTTGGACTTTGCAATGTCCCAGCCATGTTCTCCCGCCTCATGGAGTTAGTCCTGAGCGACCTGACCTGGGAGATCTGCCTAGCGTATCTAGACGATGTCATCGTGTTCAGCCGAACCTGGGCCGACCATCTGCACTGCCTCAAACAGGTTTTTATGTGAATACACCAGGCCGGACTCAAACTCAAACCTTCTAAATGCGTCCTAGCGGAAAGATCCGTCTCCTTGCTGGGACGCGTGATCGGAGCTTAGGGCATCTCTCCCAATCCCGACAAATTGTACGCCATTGTCGACCTCCCTCTACCTAAGGACATCCATGAAATGCGCGCCTTCCTCAGACTTACCTCTTACTACCAGCGTTTTGTCAAAGGTTTCGTTGACATTGCCAAACTGTTACACAACCTCACAAGGAAAGGCGAGCCTTTCGTCTGGACAGATACCCGAATTGCAGCCTTTAACACCCTCAAAAACAAACTCGTCTCACCCCCGATTGTCGCTTTCCCCGACTACAACCTACCCTTCCGTCTATACACCGACATTTCCCTGACTGCCATCGGTGCAGTAATCGCCCAGGTGCAGGATGGACGGGAGCACATCATCGCCTGTACCAGCCGCACCCTCAACCAGGTTGATAGAAATTACGCTGCTACTAAACGTGAGTGCCTGGGCATTATTTGGGCTTTAGATTACTTCAGATCCTATATTTCTGGCACCCACGTAGTCATCATTACTGACCATCAATCTCTCCAGTGGCTGCGACAATCCAACACCACCAGCGCTCAACTGATTCAATGGAGAGAAGCACTGGAGGAATTTGATTTTGAAATATCATACCGACCCAGGAAGCTGCACACAAACGCCGACGCCCTCTCCTGCCTACCCATCAACTCAATCTGCACCAACACAGACCTCATCGAAATGTGGCAGGCCAAGCAAAGCACCCCCTGGATACCACCACACACCTTCACCAAATTACACCAACACGGTGAACACCTGTTTAAACAAGATGGCTACATTGTCCTAGATCCCGACACTGTGCACGATGCCATGCTTCATCTCCATGCAGACAACAGCATCCACCTCGGCACAAAGAAGTTACTACAAGTCTTCAATGACATTTATTGGATGCCAAATCCCTCCACCATTGCCAAAAACATCATTCAAATGTGCCGAATCTGCTCCCTGGGTAAAGACATCACGTGCACAGCTGGACTGGCGGGAAAAATCACTGCACACAAACCATGGCAATTACTGTCAGTCGACGTAGTCGGGCCCCTAAAACCCAAGGCAGGCTACAAATACATCACTACCTTCGTTGATGTACAGGTATACTCCAAATTCCTCTTCGCCTGCCCTGCAAAAGAACATAACGCAGTAACAGTAGCAGATGCATTGGTATGCCACGTCTTCCCTTACTTTGGGATCCCCCAGGCCCTACATTCTGATAACGCCCCAGAATTCACAGGCAATGTCTGGGAGGAGCTGGCAAATCTTTCGGCTACCAAATACCACACTCCTCCCCATACTGGCCCCAGGGAAATAATGTCTGTGAGAGAAGTCATTGTTCTCTCCTTAACCAGGTACGAACCCGAATTATACAAACAGGCAATGATGACTGGCCAGCCCGTGTAAAAATTGTTAAGTGGGGCCTCAACACATGCCCTAGGGATGATGGAATAACCCCCCACAAGCGAGTCTTCAGGGAAGCCCCATTCCTTCTGCCCCTTCGCCAACACCTCCATTCCCCTCCCCCGCCCACCACCACCAACCCCCTACACCACCTCAAGAGGCGCCTCCACTACCTTCAACAACAGCAAGATTTACAGCCAGACGCGATCACCTCCAATCCCTACAAACCGGGAGACTCTGTCGTCGTAGCACATTTACCTATCCCAGACAAAATTTCTCCCCGATTCGAAGGCCCCTTCACCATCATCAAAGTCTCCAACCCTTACGAAGTCATTATCCAACAGCATGGGCATACATGCACGTACCGTAACCACTCACAATAACATTCCGCCAAACCGTGCACCACACACCTCCTGCCATGCACCGCGCACCTCCCCTCCTTCCAAGAATCATCCCACTCCTTCTCGCCCTCCCCCTCCACCTCACCTGCCACAACACCTCCTCCCACTGCACCCTTACATGGCCCACCACCGAGTTCCTCTGAGGCCACAACTTCACCAACCTCCTCTCCTACCACACCCCACATGCCCATCTCACCTCCAACCCACCACTTCCAATCACTGACCCATACCCCTATCAACACACCACCACCACGCCACTCCACGACAAGCCCAGCCATGACCACCGCGGAAACAACCACCCGCACCTTACTACCACGACACTCACCCTCCCCCATCCTCACTCCCCCCCGTCACCACCCCCCGCACCACCTCACTCACAAACTCCCCGCATGCACCAACACCACCCACCACCCACACCACTCAATCATCCACGCTTGTCCACCCTTTACCCAATGATCACGCCCACTACACACCCCACCCCTCACGACCAATCACAACCGCCCACAACCAAAACAGGACGCCCACACCACCACGTGCCTCCACAGCTTCACCTCCCACACCTGCCCTCACTACCACCGACCAGATACACCCCTACGCCCACTCCTACCTCGACAACTTCACCACACTCACCCCCACACGACATACACACACCCAATACTAGCCCCAACACACTCAGCCTACATCAAGTTAGGTGGAAATTTCCACTGACCCAATTCCCCAGAGGGAGCTGCTGCTCCTACCCTAACCTCCCCCATTAAAGGCCAAGGACCCACCCTTAGCCAGCATACAGCCACCAACCCTGCACCAAGCACCACCACCCGAGATGAGGATCCAGAGCATAGTTTGGCATCCCCCACACGGACCGGGCCAGAGAGTACGAGGGACACACCAGCTCCTCCACAGCCTCCGCCACACCCCACACACTTCCACACTCCACCTCACACTCAACCCCCACCAAGAACCCAACCACATAACACATCACTGGACCGACCCCCTCCAACACATCACACCTACCCACCAGACCTCCACTACAAGTACATAGCACCTCCAGTCACGGGGCCGTGACTTCTTTACCACAGATGGTGGTAAGATGTGCACCTCCACCGCCAGACCCCCCACCCCGCTATGGAGCTGCAGCCCTACTCCCACCCCAGGAGGACACCACGGTGGGCCAGGTGAGTGAGGGACTGGCCCAGAGCAAGACGGGCGCCATGGCCCCCTGACCTAGTGTCTCTCTTCCCATCAACTTAACCAACTGTGACATCGCAGGAATGCGACACTACTTCTTGGCCAGACCAGCCCTTGGCAGGATCAGGGTGGGACTGCTCCAGATACAGTCCCAGGGAGCACCACGGTAACGGCCATTGTACGTCCCTCAGCCGTTTCCCCCAGCAGCCCCGCGACGACTGCCACTGTACGTGTCGAGGAAGGAATGGCCACTGTACGTCCTCCTGCTGCAGCCACAACTGGAGACTGCCTCGGTGTGCTAGCTATTGAGCACACATCAACAGGCAAAGGCAGGAGGAGTGGAGCCACGACGACGGCCACTGTGCACGTTGGGGAGGGAACGGCCACTGTACGTCCCTCAGCTACTTCCCGTTGGGCAGGCAGACCCGCGGTAATGGCCACTGTATGTGCCGGGGAGGGGACAGCCACTGTATGTCACTCATCTGCCTCTTCCTCCTTTGGGAGTAGCGCTACAATAATGGCCACTGTACGTACCGGGGAAGGAATGGCCACTGTATGTCCTTCTGCTGCTACCCTAAGGGGCTGTGGAACCACGACGACGGCCACTGCACGCGTTGGGGAAGGGACGGCCACTGTACGCCCTTCATCCACAGTCTCGAGGGTTCTCCCGGAGGGGAAGGTCCCTTGCGCAGCCGGCTCACTACCTCTTGGCTGCGTGGGACGCCCTTCTTTCTCTCCCTCCAGGTGTGTTTCCCAGAGGTGCTACTGTTCCAGGAGTCGTGGCGAGGTCCTGTCGCTGAAGGCAGGGTTCACGCCCTACAATCTGCCCCTGGACGACGCCGGATCCTGATGGACGCCCCGCGGGAGGGGTGCCGCAGCCAACCCCTGATTGCACCCCAACCTAGAGGCGAACGCAGCTCCAGGCCTCCCAGGGCCAGTCCGCGGATCCCAAGGCAGGACTGCTCCGGCCCCACTCTCTGTCAGCCCTCCGTCAGGAGTAAGAAGCGGCAGGCTGGACTCCTGACACTGTTTGGCCCCAGTCCCGAGGGCCCCTTACCAGGTCAAGGCCCACACAGGAAAGGGCCTTCCTGCACCCCAGACCAGATACGTGCCCAGACCGCGACGCCCCCGACAGTTGTCCCTTCCCTTCTACAGGAGGGCTCCCCAGAAGGGCCCCCTCCCACTCCTGGGTGCCACCTCAGTTAAACCCAGGGCCTCAGTAGCCCAGTGACGACGCTTTCAACTTCCAGAGTCGTGCTAAAGACTTAAACAGTGAAAGTGACTATAAGTGATACAAACAGTGAGACAGAAACAATACACAAAGATCTCTACTCTAGTTTATTCAAAGTACTGTGTTTATGCCTAAGCTCTCCGGAACAAGGGTAATGTACTATACCTCATACCAATTAACCTGGCCAGGCATGTATGGCAACAGTGTTCCTGCCGAGATTCTGATTGGCTGGAGGTGTTTGTTCGATTTCGTTGTTACTTAAACCGATACTCTCTTCATTATCAGATGTGATACTGAGTTTGTTGACAATACAATCGTCAAAAGCAATAAGAAATCCTTTATATACTTGACAACAACGATATTTTCGTAGGGAGATAGATATATATGAGTCAACAAAATATAACACTCCAAGTCAAGGTCAGCATTCGAACAATTCCTTTATATCTCTGACACTGTAATATAACAGAAAATTAAGGAAACCTGCTTAATCTAAGTTGATAAAACACATTTAAATTTTAAGATCAGTCTGTACTGTGATAATAGAGGAGATATAATGAAACAGTTTTCCTTTAGCCTATTTTGATTTTCGTAATTTTTTCAAACCTCCCTCCCCGCAGAACTCTTTTCATTAGAATTTTTAATTGTTCAGAATTGTGGCACGATTTAAAGGTACAGACTGATCTTAAAATTTAAATGTGTGATATACCAACGGTTAGATTAAGCAGGTTTCCTTAATTTTCTTTTATATTACAGTGTCAGAGATATAAAGGAATTGTTCGAATGCTGACCTTGACTTGGACTGTTATAATACTTTGTTGACTCATATATCTATCTCCCTACGAAAATTTCGTTGTTGTCAAGTATATAACGGATTTCTTATTGCTTTTGAAGATTGTATTGTCGACAAACTCAGTATCACATCTGATAATGAAGAGGGTATCGGTTTAAGCAACAACGAAATCGAACAAACACCTCCAGCCAATCAGAATCTCGGCAGGAACACTGTTGCCATACATGCCTGGCCAGGTTAATTGGTATGAGGTATAGTGTGCGGGCAAGAGACTAACCTACCAAGTGCAGTCCAAAAGACAGAGTGTGTGAACAGTGTCGCCAGGGCTATGTGATATTCCCTCATACATTGATCCAGGGATTAATACCATGCCCATGTGACATGTTATGCTAGTATTGATTAATTTGTCACTTTACCCTATTCGTGTTTAGTGTATCTTGATATGTATATTGAAAGGAAATTGTACACTGACTCAGGCATCAATATCGTGACCATGTGACATGTTATATATGTGTATTGAATGGAAATTGTACACTGACTCAGGCATCAATACCGTTCCCCTGTGATATGTTATGCTTGCGTTAGTCACCCTGTCACTTTACCCCATCCATATTCAGTGTATCTTTGTATGTATATTGGAAGGAGATTGAATTGAGACAATAGATGTGTTAAGGTATACTGCCGAGTTCCCTGTTCCTTTGTAAGTGTTCTACTTCCGGTCTAGAAAGAGGACCCCGCTCAGTCGCTGGTGTCTTTAGAGGGAGAAGTCGGTCTAAAAACATCCAGCATAATATATATATATATATATATATATATATATATATATATATATATATATATATATATATATATATATATATATATATATATATATATATATATATATATATATATATATATTCGTATACATCAGCCTAAGTCAGTCTACTGCAGGACAATGACCCATCCCATCTTTTTCCACACTGACCTATTGGATGTTAACCTGTTCCATCAATCCCAGCGAATCGCTGAATCTCATCTCGCAATCTCTCTTCTGTTTGCCAGGATAACTGAGTGGCAGCCTCTGGGCTGCCACTCAGTTATCCTGGTTGGCCATCTGTTATGGACGTGACCTGTCCACATCCATTTATGCGTTTTGACTTCTGTGATTATATCCTCCACCTTTGTTTGTTCCTTCACCCAGGAGGCTCTCGTTTTATTTCTTCATGTGACCCCTAAAACGATCCTTTATAACCCTGTCTACTCCTCCTTCAGCACTCCTAAATATTCGTTCTAAGGACTTGCTAGACTTCACGTTTTTGATCCATAAGTTAGAGCAGAAGGACACATTGATTATATTACCTTCTCTTTTGGCATAATGTTATTGCCTATCCTTCATGGAGCTCCTTAGTTTGTCAAAAGCCCTCCATCCCATTCCTATTCTTCGAGTCATTTTATTGCCATGGACTGGATCTGCCTGAATTGCCTGCCATTGTATATGTGTTCCTCGAGACATTCTGCTTCTTAATCTTCTATATATATTAGACGGAAAAGAAACATATCTGTTAGACCTAATCTTCTTCATATTCTTTTCAAGCCTACCTGTTCAGCTCACTTATTGTTCCTCCTCTGATTCACTGAAAAGTACTATGTCGTCTGCAAATCTAAATTATTCAATCATTCACATTTTACGTAAATTCCTTTG
This sequence comes from Coenobita brevimanus, assembly GCF_032717465.1. Taxonomy (NCBI): domain Eukaryota; kingdom Metazoa; phylum Arthropoda; class Malacostraca; order Decapoda; family Coenobitidae; genus Coenobita; species Coenobita brevimanus. The sequence continues at coordinate 53,765,260 of NC_136954.1, read as the reverse complement.
TCATCACAATCTAATTTTCTGAAAAAAATTCTCTTGGCAACCAGTGAAATCTTTGGTGAAATTGTATCTCATTGTCTAACATCTTTCTTTATTGGAATTTTCTGGCTGTCTTTTTTGGAGGTTATGGTCCCGTGCTATCTCTAAAAATATCTCCTAATATTACAACATAAATTTCTTCTGCACCTTGCCCTCGGATTGCTGTCATCACTGCATCTGTTTCAACTGAATCAATTTCTTTTTCCATATTAAACGTCACGTAAAAGGGATTTTTTTTTTTTTATACTGAAGTTTTTCAGTCACATTATTTATAATTTGAACATGGTCTGCTGTTGAGTAACCACTTTGTATTCCTGCCTGTTCCTTGGCTGGTTGCATTTAAGGTAGGATAAATTCGATTTGCTAGACCTTTCGTGAAAAGTTTGTGCATAACAGGTAGAATACTTATTCAGTGGTAGTTTTTTAGGTCTTTGATGTCACCTGTTTTGTGAAGGAGAATAACAGGTACATTTTTCGAAGATCTGGGTACAGCTTTGACGTTTAAACATTTCGTAAATAGCTTTGCTTATTCATTTACTGCGATCTCACATGCCTCTTGTATAAGATCAGCGGTGATTACCTCATTTTCTGCTGCTTCATCCTTCGTCACTACTATCAGTGCGTCCTTTACTTCATGAAACTCAATGCAGAGGTTGACTGTCTAGCTTGAACTGACTCTTCGGCCACGGTATTGCTGCTGTTAAGTTTTACATAAAATTCTTGTGCTGTTTTGTCCACTTCATTTCTGTTGTTTGTTACTTCCCCATTATAGTCTCTTAGAGAAAACATTTGGTTTCTTCTTATACCAAGTCTCTGCTTGGATGTCTTCAGGATTCCTCCATTCCTTAAAATTTCTTCAGTTCTTTCCATGTAAAACTTTCTAATATCTTCTTTTTCTTCTTGTTGGTAGTATTCTTTAGTTTGGCTGTTTCACTGTGATCTTACCTTGTTCATACAATCGTGTTACTTCCTTTTTTAGCTGTTCCTTTGTACTTTCTGAAAGCTTGTTGTTGCAATTTCTTGATTTCCTTCCTCCTATTTCTAGGGCTGTTTCTCGTACTACTCTCGTGAAGTTCCCGTTAATTTGCTCTGCGTCGATATTTACTTCATTCGTCAATTGACAGCATTTATTTTGAATTAACAAGCTAAATTCCGCGGCCTTCTCTCTCGCTACTGCAAGATTTGGCTGTCTCCTGCGGATTATCCTCTCCCTCTCTCTTCTTAGGTCAAGTATTACTTAATTTCTAACCATTTTGTGATCCCGTTCTATCTATCTATCCATCTATTGCCAGACGCCTGAATCCCATAAGGGGTGACCACAAACAAATCGCCTCCATGTTGCCCTGTCCCCCCGCCTTTTCACTGCCCTGCTCCCAGCTCATCCCCCCCTCTCTCATATACCTTTCCACTCCATCCCTCCATCTCATCCTTGGCCTCCCCCTCCCTCTCCCCCCTCCACCTCACTCACATATACTCTCTTCGTCAGTCTCTCACTCTCCATCCTTTCCAAATGGCCAAACCACCTCAGTGTGTTTCCCCTAACTCTTCCTATCACATCCACATCCACACCACAACGCTCCTTCACTTCCTCATTTGTCAGTCTGTCTGTCCATGTGACTCCACATGCTCCTCTCAAATAACTTATTTCCACTGCTCTCACTTTTGCTTTTGTCCCTCCACCAAGGACCAAGTTTCACTTCCATACGTCAGAGTTTGCATCACAATACTGACATGTAGTAACTTTTTCACTCCCATGCTTACTTCCCTGTTTCTTATCACTGCTTTCAAGGAACCACCAACCTTTCTTCCTTGTCGTACCCTTTCACTTCACCTGCTAAACTTCCATCCTTACTCATCACACTACCTAAGTACTTAAACGCACTCACATTTTCCATTTCCTCATCCAACCTCACCGCACATTCACTGAGTTCACTTCTCTCGAAGACCATAACTTTACTCTTCCCTACATTCACCTTTAGATTCCATTTCTTACACTCTTCCAAACTCATCCACCAAGCCTTGCAGCTCTACATTTAATTTATTTAGCGCAGTTACATTTTTCACTGTACTGGTCACGTACAGTTATTTGTCAGGGTGGATGACACCTGTTTAATTTTTTTTCATTATTTGGTCCCCTTTCATGTTCACCTCCTACTTTTCTTCTTATGAAAAAGCATGTTCGTCATCCTAAAACAAATTCCTTTCAGCAAATACCATTTGCATTTCACCTCTTGCTTTCCGAATTCCAAAATACCCTGCTGCAGTCACACCTACTCTTTTCTTGCCAGGCTTTGCGTTAAAGTCTCTAATGACGAATGTATACTGGGTTCTGTTCTTATTAATTGCTTTCTTTAAATCTTTGTAAACGTTTTCTATTTCCTTATCATCATAAGCTAATGTTGCTACGGAGACTTGGATTAATTTGATCTCGTACCTCTTGTTCAGTTTCATTATTAGGCCTGCTACTCTCACATTTATACTGAAGAAATCTTAAACGAAACCACTTAAGTGTCTTTTGACCAGAAATCATACACCATGTTCTTTCATTTCTTTTTTGTCTCTGTAGCACAGTATGTGACCACCAGAGAATTCTATAAATGCCCCACCTAGTCTTCTGACCTATTCAAGACCTATGATATCCCCCCAAACATCTCTCAGTTCTACATGAATAGCTAAGCTAGCTTCGCAAAAGTTTCTCCATGATTCAGTTTCAAGCAGTTCCGTTTATGCTGGGTACCAAGGGCCATGGCATAATGGTTTAGGAAGGAGGTTTGAACCGATATCTTGGAATGCCGTCTCACGCAATTACTGCGAGGGAAACACTTTTTGCCTTATCCTTAAACACCTCAGATGCCTGCTCTTTTTACGTGTCAATCGATTTCTTGTTATATGTTTTCAAAATATTATTTTTTTTTTCCAGAACTGTCTTCTAAGTATCGGTAATAATTAGGTGTGTTTCCCAATTAATTTTTAGTACATTCATGGGAGATGTATATTTAACGATTCCGCCCAGAAACACGTTGATGCAGCCAATACTCAAGTAAAAGAGCTTTGAACTGCCCCCAAGGTGAATGCTATCACCCGTAACTAGTTCACCTTTGGCCCTAACTTTTATCCGTGAACTCAAGGCTAAAAAAAAAAAAAAAAAAAAAAAAAAAAAAAAGAAAAAAAAACAGTAGACTCATCGGAAATTAAAAATTCAATTATTCTCAACATGGCAGACACAACAGTTCAGGCCGACTCTATTGCTACCAGACTTTTTTTTTTTTTTTTAGCTCCTTCGTGAACAAGGAAACTGCGTATATAAGAAACCAAAAAACGTGTATAAGCTAAATATCTTAGTACGACTATAAATTTAGCTTTCCCTAAAAATACTTATGAAAACCAATAAATCAACCATTTATTGCGTTTCGGTGTAATTTTACCTTTCTAAATATGGTTAATGATATCAAAAGAACGGTCATACTTCGAAAATATTCCCCATTCTCTATTTGAACACTAGGCTCAGCACACCACTTCATGCCCGAGTGATGCAGATAAATATTAACACCCATTTTATCTCCAGATTTCTAAGTTGTTTTCACGTTTCTAATGAAACACTTTGTACTTAAAACAACCAAATGGCTGCATTATGTATCTGTGAATCGACTTCTTCCTACGTATTACCTCATTTAGCCTTATTATTGATTTTTTTTTTTTTCAAGATGGAAATTTCTAAACCTAATTATAGTTTTCTGAATTTTAGATACAATTGCCAGTAATTCCCAGCTAATTAAGAGTATATTTGTGCAAGTTGCGTTGCCCACAATTATGCTTTTTTTGGCATTACTCAAATGACTCGCTTCCAAATGTAAGAATCCAAACTATCTCCAGACGTCATTATTAAAGATCTTGAGTGTTCCTTAGTCCGGTATTATTTCTAATGGCCATGCACTAAATGTCTACGGAGTTGAATAAAGTTATAATTTGTAATCAATTATATATCCCGATATTGCCATAGTGTTTGTACGGTCTCGAATAAATTTATAGATGAGAGTCAAAAGCTCTCCAATATTCCATCTCACGAGGTATCAGTTTTGAGAGATTATACCTAAGAAAAAGTGGTTTATGGTGTAACACGAATCTTCATTGTGTGCAAGTAATACTTTTTCTTTTTTACATAAAGTGCTTCTACTGAAGATAAAAAAGAACACTCAATCGATGTTTCTCTCTTATTTCGGTGACCCCCATGTCAATTTAAACACTGTTTTAAAGACCTCAGATGCCATTTCATTTTACGTATTAATCGATTTCTTGTTATGTGTTTCCAGAATGGGATTTAATTTTTCACCCTCCTAAGTTTCTTCTGAGTTTTGGTAATCATTAGGTGTGTTTCCCAATCAATTTTGAGTACATTTGAGGAAGTTGAATATTTATGATCTCGCCCCAAAATACGTTTATACAGCCATCACTCCATTAAATAGTTTTGAACCAACCCAAACTGAATGCTAGCAGCCGTAACTAGTTCACCTTTGGCCCTATCCTTTATCCGTTATGTCAATGCTAAAAAAAAAAAAAAAAAAAAAAAGCCAATACACTCATCGGAAAACCAAAATATCGTTCACCAGAGCATGGCAGACGCAACAGTTTAGGTCGATGCTCCTGCAACCTGATTTATTTTAAACCCATAATGAACAAAAAAAAAAAAAAAAAAAAAGCGTATATGAGGAAATAAGCAATGTATATAAAATGTATATCTCAGTACAGCTATAAATTTAGCTTTTCCTAATAATGTATTTATGATAATCAGTAAATAAACTACTTTCTTGTAAACGATTTTTCCTTTCGAAATGATTTTGCCTTCGTAAATAAAGATAATTATATCACACGATGCGCCCTACCGCGAGAATATTTCATATTTTAAATATGAACACTATTCTCAGGATACCACTTTATTGACCTAGTGATGCATTAAAAAAATAAAAAATTATCTCCATATATGTTGTTTTCATGTGTCTAATGAAAGGAAACCCTTTGGGCTTAAAACCCCCATATGGCTGAATTCTTTACTCGTGAAGCAATTTCATCCTACATATTACCTCATTTGGCCTTTTTATTGATTTTTTATTAAGAAGGGATTTTCTCACAAACAGATATGTATTCTGAATTTTGGATACAACTGTGGTTCCCAATAATTTAGAGTATATTTGTGGAAACTTCATATTTAGTATTTCCACTCAAAATTATGCGGTTTATAGCATTACTCAAATGACCCTTTTCCTAAGGTAAAACTCCAAAAAATCTCCAGACGACATTAATACGGTTCAGTGTTCCTTCAACCTGCATTTTTTGTAGCTGTCATGCCTCAGTTAGCGATTTTATGGTCACTCAAATGACCCTCTTCCTAGCGTAACAATCCAAATAATCCCAAGACTACATTCATACAGTTCACTCAGTATTCTTTCAACCAGCATTTTTTGTAGCTGTCATGCGCTATATGTCTACGGAGATGAGGAATAAAATTATAAAGGGTAATTAATTATGTATCTCGATATTGCGCTAGTGTTTGTACTTTCTCTTATAAATTTATAGATGAGTTAGAATCTCATCAATATTCCTTCTGAGAAGGTATCAGTTATGAGATTTTACCTAAGGAAATGTGGCTTATGGTGACTAAAATGCGTGGCTTAAAGAACAGTGCCCCCGAGAAATATCATAGTACCCCCGACGACAGGGCAAGCCAAACACAGCTTAGTATGCCCCAGGATGCGCCGACACCCCCACACGGACCCCACGGGGTAGCCGCCACCAGTCACTACCACTCCCGGCAACAGCGACATATGTCAGCCCGGGCCGTGTGCCCCTGTGTCATGCAGCCACCACGCCGTCGCCACGGTAGAAGGACACTACCTTCGTGGAGTGGAATTGTTGAGTCAGCTAGGGGTGGAATAGGAAAAGACACTCCAGACGGCGCCCCTCTGGTAGAGACGATCTATGGTCGCTCCCATCCTCGTGAGACGATCTATGGTCGCTCCGAAAGTGCTCCGGTAGAGACGATCTATGGTCGCTCTGAAAGTGCTCCGGTAGAGACAATCTATGGTCGCTCCCATCCTCGTGAGACGATCTATGGTCGCTCCTAAAGTGCTCTGGTAGAGACGATCTATGGTCGCTCCCATCCTCGTGAGACGATCTATGGTTGCTCCGAAAGTGCTCCGGTAGAGACGATCTATGGTCGCTCCCATCCTCGTGAGACGATCTATGGTCACTCTGAAAGTGCTCCGGTAGAGACGATCTATGGTCGCTCCCATCCTCGTGAGACGATCCATGGTCGCTCTGACAGTGCTCCGGTAGAGACGATCTATGGTCGCTCCCATCCTCGTGAGACGATCCATGGTCGCTCCAAAAGTGCTCCGGTAGAGATGATCTATGGTCGCTCCCATCCTCGTGAGACGATCTATGGTCGCTCCGAAAGTGCTCCGGTAGCGACGATCTATGGTCGCTCCCATCTTCGTGAGACGATCTATGGTCGCTCCGAGAGTGTCTTGGTAGAGACGACCTATTGTCGCTCCCTTCCTCGTGAGACAATCTGTTGTCGCTCCGAGGGTGTGCAGAGAGAGGTGAGTGGAGAGACGTCCCCACGGCAGGAGACTAGAGCCCAGGCTTCCTGTCCCAGAGCGACCCAGACAGGCCTCACAGTCTTCCCTGGTCTCGGTTCCCTACGCCTGGCCCGAGAGCAGACGCACCTGACGGACCCCAGTGGAAGTCGCCGCCGCAGCCCTCCCCTGTCGGCGCCCCTAGACGCTGGAGACCGCAGCCCACAGTCTCTCTCGGTTCTCCCCAGGACACCCGGGCGTGATCCCTCTACGCCCCCACGATGCCGAGGCTTATCACAGAGGTTCCTGGAGCTATTTGGCCCCAGTCCCGAGGGCCACACGCCTGAGCCAAGCCCGAAAGCCACGGGAAGCCCAGGACGCTAGAGGACGCCCTTACGAGTTATCCCGTGCCCTCTTGGCACGCCTTGCATTGGAGGTGCCCCTAGCCCGGCAGCATCGCCGATGACATGTCCCTGCCTATCCCCCTGATGAATACGTGTGATATTGTAGCACGAGTGATTTAGGTTAAGCGTGATTTCCCCTAATGTAAGTATTGTGCAGTGATTTCATATAGTGAATATCGGGGTAAATAAGATCACAGTGAGAAGTTAAAGGACGAGAGTGTGCAACAAGATCTGATTGACTATACTTATGAGTGACATCCCTGTTATACAATTAATAAGCCTGTGCCGCCTGGAGATTCCCCTATAAAGACATACTCCCATTACTGTGAAGGAATATTGTGAAAAGAAGTATTTGTCACGGGGTTTTTATATCACGGTAATTTTGAAATAAATGCTTAAATATTATTTAATTGATAATAATATTCAATAATATTAAAGAGCAGAGACAATGATTGTCTTGCTAAATCAAGCAACGATTCTCTAAGAACGAGAATTTATAAACTTTCTCAACAGTACACAGCAGAGACTAATTACTCACAAATGCCGAATTAGTACTGTTAGCCTCTGGAGAAAGTTACTTCACCCCTGACAATAAATAACTAATACTAATAATAATAATCAGGTCCTTGCTGATGCTTAACTCCTATGGCACAACGGATTTTAAGTTAATAAAAGACTGGTCTAAGTACCAGTTATGAATAGTAAAACGTGTATGCAAGCTAGGAGCTATGTGGGAAATAAGCTTAATTTGGAGAAATGAAACAAGATTTTACTTTACATTAAGCTCAAGAAAAAGAACTGTTAAATTTATTGATTACAAAAATAAATTTAACGTTACATTTCAAATCAAATCAATGAGACGCACTCACTCACTCACACAAAAGCTAAATTCTTATGGCTAGAAAAAAACACCTTAATTAAACTCTTAAGACTAGGAAAACAAAAGGAAATACTGAACGATGAATGCTTTGTATCACCAAGGGGTGGGAGTTTGGAGAAACTGATACTCTGCGGAGCTTGGGTGCTAGCTGACCTCTCACACTTCTGGAGCACAGGACCTCTCTCCGTCAAAGCCACAACTAGACTGAATTCAAAATACATTGTATGGGCAGGACGCACAAGCCACCAGAAGAAGGCGTGGCTAACGGTTGAGGCAAGCAGAGGCGAACAATAAAAAAACAATAGTATCGCTCAGTAGCGCACTTAGTGACGTGCATTAAATCGGTCACTTTTAAACAGTGACGAATGTTTTGAAAAGTATACCCCGAAATGGAGAGAGAAACGGTTAACTGAGCGATACACAGTGAGTTTTCCACTAATAGTTCGTGGCTTCTCACAAAAGGAAAATGTCGCAAATTGATTCGTGACATTACGCCCCTACAAAATTAAATTTTTTCCTTATGGGAAAAAATTTGTGGATATATATATATATGTACACATCCTAACTCTGTCACACAAGATTCACACTGTGGTGTGTGTGCTATCCTGCTACAGGAGAAAGTCACAGTCGCCAGTGAGCGTAAAAAAAACTCGTATTTACGTTAATAGAAGCAAGCTTGAGGGAAAAACTCCGTGACGACGGTGAAAATCCTGTACTCAGGTCAAACTGAGCGAAAAGTCGCTACATTTACACTGACAACTAATTGTTGTGTAGCGTGGTGTATGTAATACATGGTGTAGGTGTGACAGTTGTAGTGTAACTGTATCTACGTGTAAAATGACACAGTAAATAATGATATGGTGACGACGAAGGCAGAGAAGAAGAGGCGGCAGCGTGTGGCAGACGATCAGCTGGTCCACACAGCAAAACTGCTACACCCATTGCTGAACCTGCAAAACCAGTTGAGGTGGAGCATCAAAAGTGTCAATGAGACAAAATTTTATTATGCTACAATTACTCTCTCTGCCTAGCAGTCAGTGCTACGACGTACATTCGAGGTCGCCATTAATTATAGCACACGATTATGGTTGGCAAGTTGAGAATCCTTGTGCAAACTCGGGTCTTCCATAGCCTCGAACTGCACACGGGTCCTCAACCTTTATTCCTAAATTTCCGACAGAGGACGCCTATCCTGGTGAAATATTATTCGCCCATCACACTAAAATAGAAAATGGGAGGAAGTGCCTTAACCTACAGTACTTATATTAGTATCGGAGAGCTGAGAATCCTTGTGCAAACTTGGGTCTTCCATAGCCTCAAGTCGCCTCTGCGGAGTTCTCACCTTCCCCTTAACCTACAGTGCTTATATTAGTATCGGGGAGCTGAGAATCCTTGTGCAAACTCGGGTCTTCCATAGCCTCGAGTCGCCTCTGCGGAGTTCTCTCTCGAACTCCCCCTTAACCTATAGTACTTATATTAGTATCAGGGAGCTGAGAATCCTTGTGCATACTCAGGTCTTCCATAGCCTCAAGTCGCCTCTGCAGAGTTCTCACTTCCCCCTTAACCTACAGTACACGTGTATGTACAGGCCCTGGACATACTGTGTCCTGTGGGGCCAACAAGTGAGACGTCAGGTCTACACTTTTGACTGGGAACCAGGCTGGTCCTTGGATTACTCAAATAGAAGCTGGAAACCCTGGTGAAATATTATTCGCCCATTACCAACTAAAATAGAAAATGGGAGGAATTATTCCTAAATTCCCGACAGAGGATGCCTATCACGGAACCCAGCATACAACAACTGCTCATGTTAGTCAGCAGTTAGTAGGCGAGACATCAGGTCTGTACCTACTTCATCACTACCCTGTCTCTCAACTGTCTCAGAGATTACGGGTGTGGTTACAAATGGCACAGGAAGGGCATGTCCCTGATTAGTGGTGATACTTTGGCACACACTGCAGGAACGGACAAAACTATCTATGTCTCGTCCCATCCCTGGCCAGAAAAAGTCAGCTCGGATACGGCCCTGGGTCTTCCTTTTGCCCATGTGACCTCCTGAGGCTGAACAATGACCCCATTGTAACACTGCTAGGCGGTACTTGGTGGGAACGACAAACTGCAGTCGAACCTAGCCCTCGGGTGTTCGTGACTCACGGTAGAGCCGTCCTTGTTTGCGAAGGAACTTGGCTCGACCTCCCCGTGAATACTTAATCACTCGACCCTTTTGTTTATTCCACACGGCAGCAAGTGTCGGATCAGAATGTTGTTCTTGTACAACAAGTTGACTGCACATCAGATCTTGCGGCGATTCAATGATCACTGGGGTGACACAGTCTGGAGCCTCAGCCATGGCTCGTGTTACCGCAGCAGCCGAAGTCTGAGTAGCATTATCATCGGAGCAACTATCCTTGACACCGGAAATATTGCCGATGATGAGTTCAAATAAGGGTTCTGGCATGACAACTGCAAGTGTCGTACCAATATAAAATGGAGATGCCACCTGAATACATGCCTCAGGGAACAATCTCACTGATCCATCAATAAGGTTTGCATGGATCTGTCGACCTGTATACTGCTCAGGCCGAACTAGACTCTGCTTGACAGAGCAACCTGAGGAACCATTATCTCTCAGGACCTTCACAGGAATGTCTCCCACAAACCCTTGCTGAACAAGGAAGGTACTGTCACCTGTGGGAGGGCCTGTGGGGGATGCAGCTAGCCACTCATGAGGCTGCTGAATTGATGCGGCGAACATTGTGCCTTGAGAATTACATACTTGGGAAGATGGAACATTGGCCATCTGTGGAGGGGGGTTCACTGTCACTGTGGGACTAGTGAACTGTGGGGAAGTACCCACACTGGTAGGGACGTGACCACCAGGCTGCTGCTGAGGAATGAAGGCTGCATTCGCTTCCTGCCTCTTTTGAGCTGGTGGTGAAAAAGTTTGTTCCGACGGTCGGTTGCGTGGCTGATACTGCTGCTGGTTAGGGTACTTGTTGTACCTCTTCCACTCAAGTTTCTGAGTGTTTTGCCCCTGGTCCTTCCACTGCGGTTTTGGACCTTGGCCATTTTTCTGAGAATGGCCTTGTTGCTGGGGTTCAGTCTGAGACGGCTTTCCAGACTTGGCAGTATCTTTTCTGCTCCAGGTGTTTTGCTTACGAGTTTGATACCCGTATGCAGTAAAGAATGCGTCAGCCTTTTCTGCCATTTGGCTGGCATCTTTCACCTGACAGATCTTAAGCTGTGCTATGAGCTCAGCAGGCCACGACCTCTCTAGCTGTGTACGCAGCATAAGGTCAATTATCCCCTCACGCGTGGAAGGAGTTTCATCTTTCTCCATCCACTCATTTAAGTAAGCTGTGAGATGATCAAGGAACTGAACAGCTGTTTCCTTGTCTTGGAGACGAGCTCGCATGAACTGAACTTTGGCGTCGTCTACTGTGAGACCATACGCCTTAATGAGTGCAGCTTTCATCATCTCATATGTGAGATTGTCTCCACGAATTCTGTGGAGAATATCGAGGGCAGGGCCCTCAAATAGGCTAAGAAACTGAAGCCGCTTAGCTGCCTCATCCAGTTGATACATGTCTGCCATGTCCTCAAAACGAGCTATGTACGGCTCGATTCGCTCGCTTTCCTTATATGAAGGAAGCTTGATGCGTGGGGTCGCCAGGACATATGCAGGGGAAACGCTCGTGGAGCTTGGACCAACTGCAGCAGACGTGTCTGAAGCCAAGGAATCTCGCTTGAGCTGCAGCACTTCAAGTTCATGTCTCTCGCGTGCTTCTCGCTCGGCACGTTCGTGTTCTCGTTCTCTGTCTCGTTGTTCACGCTCGTATTCGCGCTGTTCTCGCTCTTGTACTAGCTCGTGTTCGCGCTGTTGTCGCTCTTTTTCTAACTCGAGCTCGCGTTGTTTCTGCTCGTATTCGCGCTGTTCTCGCTCGTACTCGCGCTCCTTTTCGCGTTCCTCACGCTGTTCTCGCTCGTATTCGCGTTGTTCTCGCTCACGTTCACGAGCGTCTTTCTCACGTTCTTGCTCGTAATTGAACCGTGAGAGAACGTAAGTCTGTATTTTCTCTGGATCAGTGAGACCCATATCTTTGGCTTCCTGTACATAAGCACTGGCTGCCATGGCGCTAATTTATTAAGCAAACGAAACTGAGCACTGACTGCTTCGCAAACGAATGCTAATAACACAAATAAAGAATACAGACACAAGCTAGTGGTGACCAGTCTTATCTAGTTAACTGGCAAAGAATAAATCAAAAATGTAAATGACTGGGAAGACTCAATAATAAACACAATGGGTACGGCGACTTCCCAGGAGCGAATAAAATCGTCTGGCGTTACCAAGAATAAACTAGAGTTAAGTACTCTATTGATTAATAAAGCAAAAATTCACTTGCTAAATCAACGGTAACCACCAGTAAACTTGTGCCTATAAACTTTAATGGTAAATTCCTAAATATGAACGAGTGAGCACTATCTCGTGAATAGCTTTATAGCTAGGAGTTAATATCCTGGAATGAGGTCGCCAATTGTCACGGGGTTTTTATAATATCACGGTAATTTTGAAATAAATGCTTAAATATTATTTAATTGATAATAATATTCAATAATATTAAAGAGCAGAAACAATGATTGTCTTGCTAAATCAAGCAACAATTCTCTAAGAACGAGAATTTATAAACTTTCTCAACAGTACACAGCAGAGACTAATTACTCACAAATGCCGAATTAGTACTGTTAGCCTCTGGAGAAAGTTACTTCACCCCTGACAATAAATAACTAATACTAATAATAATAATCAGGTCCTTGCTGATGCTTAACTCCTATGGCACAACGGATTTTAAGTTAATAAAAGACTGGTCTAAGTACCAGTTATGAATAGTAAAACGTGTATGCAAGCTAGGAGCTATGTGGGAAATAAGCTTAATTTGGAGAAATGAAACAAGATTTTACTTTACATTAAGCTCAAGAAAAAGAACTGTTAAATTTATTGATTACAAAAATAAATTTAACGTTACATTTCAAATCAAATCAATGAGACGCACTCACTCACTCACACAAAAGCTAAATTCTTATGCCTAGAAAAAAACACCTTAATTAAACTCTTAAGACTAGGAAAACAAAAGGAAATACTGAACGGTGAATGCTTTGTATCACCAAGGGGTGGGAGTTTGGAGAAACTGATACTCTGTGGAGCTTGGGTGCTAGCTGGCCTCTCACACTTCTGGAGCACAGGACCTCTCTCCGTCAAAGCCACAACTAGACTGAATTCAAAATACATTGTATGGGCAGGACGCACAAGCCACCGGAAGAAGGCGTGGCTAACGGTTGAGGCAAGCAGAGGCGAACAATAAAAAAACAATAGTATCGCTCAGTAGCGCACTTAGTGACGTGCATTAAATCGGTCACTTTTAAACAGTGACGAATGTTTTGAAAAGTATACCCCGAAATGGAGAGAGAAACGGTTAACTGAGCTATACACAGTGAGTTTTCCACTAATAGTTCGTGGCTTCTCACAAAAGGGAAATGTCGCGAATTGATTCGTGACAGTATTGATGGTATTCGCTCCCTCCCCCACGCTACCCATAAATCTTGTTTATCACCCTCTCTCACTCCAATATCCCGAGTAAGTGTGAATCAAGAATAAAATCAATTACCAAAGTTCCTTGGCTAGTGGAAACCATATAAACTTCACGGCTAATATCTGCCGCTCTCTTGTATTACCATAACTTTCCCCTAGCCGTCACAAGTCACTCCCCGCACCTCCCCTATCTCCTCCTCGTGAGACTCAACCCCCTCCTCCCGCGCCTCCCGCGCGCGCCTATATTTACTGCACTCTTGATATACTAGGATTGATTGTGTTGTCATTACTATCAGAGAAGCAAGTATCCTGCGAGATACACATCCTAGACAAGGTTTTATATTGCTATGTATTGTGCTGTAATATCTGCTGATTTGTCCTGTGTCTGATTGTGGTAATATACGTGTAAAGGTTGTTGCCTAGAGTTTTTGTGTCCTGCCTCTCTTTATTGCACTAAGCTCCGGTCTCGAAAGAGGACCCCGCTCCACGTTAGGTGAAATAGGAACGAGAAGTCGAGCCTAATTTCACCTAGCATTACAGTGACAAAAATTCCTTGATAGTGTGCAAATATATATATATATATTTTTTTTAACATTCTTTCCGGAGGCTCGAAATAATAAAAATTTCCTACTGCAGATAAAGAAAAAACACTCATTCGAAGTTTCTGGATTGTATCGGTGACCCGCACATCAATTTAAACTTACTTTTCTTAAACACCTCAGGTGTTAGCTCTCCTTACGTCAACCGATTTCTCGTTTTAGGTTTCGAAAATGTGATTTTTTCCCCCTCAAAACTGTCTTCTGAGTATTGGTAATAATTAGGTGTGTTGCCCAATTAATTTTGAGTACATTTGTGGAAGGTGCATATTTATCGATTCCGGTCAGAAATACGTTTATAAGCCATCAGTCAAGTAAAAGAGTTTTGAACTGACCTTATGGTGAATGCTATCACCCGTATCTAGTTCACCTTTGGCCCTTCCTTTTATCCGTGAAGAAGGCTAAAAAAAAAAAAAAAGTGATCTGAAACTAAAAATCCAATTAATTTCATCATGACAGACGACAGTTCACGTCGACTCTATTGCTACCAGATTTTTTTTTTTTTTAGACCATGAACATTGGAACTATGTATATAAGAAACCAAGGAACGTGTATAAACTAAATATGTCAGTACGACTATAAATTTAGTTATCCCCAAAAGTATATATATGATACTCAATAACCAAACAATTTTCTTTTAAACGATTTATTGCGTATCGGTGTATTTTTCCTTCGTATATATGGATAATATCACAAGAACCGTCATACTTCGGAAATATTCCCCATTCTTTATTTGAACACTAGGGTCAGCATACCTTTCCAAAGTGAGATTGATGATGGAATTCAGTTATATCTAAATATGGAGAAAATATTTCAGATATGAATCAGAAATCTAGTTCTCAATATAAAAACAATTTCAAATATTAAGAATCTATGATATTTATTGACATGTGCCATCTATGAATGTAAATCCAGTATTTGATGAAAAGGGGTGCAGAGAACTTGTCATTCAGTAAGGAGGGGGGGGACGAGAAATAGAAAAGGTTGGAAACCACTGACTTAAATGACCGTCTTCATAATGTAAGAAAAACAATTTCTAGACGACATTCATACAGTTCACTCGGTGTTCCTTCATCCGGTATTTTTTTGTAGCTGTCATGCAGTATATGTCTACAGACATGAGGAATAAATTAATCAGTGGTGTAAAACGAACCTTCATAGTGCGCAAATATTACTTTTTTTTTTTTTTTTTAACATTCTGTGAGGAGGGTAATCAATAAATAAACGATTTTATTGTAAACGATTTATTGCGTGTCGCAGTGATTATACTTTCTTAAATATGGATAATGATATCACAACAAGCATCATACAGCGAAAATATTTCATATTTTATATTTGAACACTAGGCTCTGTATATCACTTCAAAGCCCGAGTGATGCAGCTAAAATCAACATCCATTTTATCTCTGAAAATCTAAGTTGTTTTCACGTTTCTAATGAAAGGAAAATATTTGTGCTTAAAACCCTCAAATGGCTGCATTCTTGACCTGTGAATCGTCTTCATCCTACGTATTACCTAATTTAGCCTTGTTACTAATTTTTTTTCGGGACTGAAATTTCTAAACCTAAGTAATGTTTTTTGAAATTTAGATACAATTGTAAGTAATCCCCAGCTAATTAAGAGCGTATTTCTGTAATCTGAGTATTACTGTTTTCATCCACAATTATGAGTTTTTTAGCATTACTCAAATGATCCCCTAATTCCTAATGTAAGAATACAATCTCCACAAGACATTATTACAGCTTTTGAGTGGTCCTTCATCCGGCATTTTTTGTAACTGTCATGCATTATAATAATGTCTAAGGAGATGAAGAATAAAGTTATAAATGGCAATTAATTATATATCGCGGTGTTGCGATAGTTTTGTACTATCTCGTATAAATTTATAGATGACAGTCAAGGGCTCTTAATTATTCCTTCGCACGAGGTATCAGTTATGAAAGATTATACCAAAGGAAATGCGGCATATGGTGTAACACTAACGCTCATAGTGTGGGTTACCTTTTTTTTTTTTTTTTTCATTCTGCCAGAAGGCTCGATGTAATTTTGAAGTACCGCTACTGAACATAAAAATAAATACTCATTCGAAGTTTCTCGGTTGTTTCGGTGACCCTCACATGAACTGAAACTTCGTGTTCTTAAACGCTTCAGATGCCAGCTCTTCTCACTTGTCTGTCGAAATCTTGACATATGTTTCCCAAATGTGATTTTTTTTTTTTTTTTACCCTCAGGAGTCTTCTAAGTTATCTTAATAATTATTTGTGTTTTTTCAATCAATTTTGAGTTCATTTGTGGAAGTTGCATATACAACGATTTCGCCCATAATACTTTTATACAGCAAATTATACGGTTATTAGCATAACTCATTATTCAAGACTGTCATGTAAATTCGGTGTTATCGCCCTAAATTTGCGGTTTTTAGCATCACTCAAATGACCCTTTTCCTAGCGTAAAAATCCAAATAATCTCCATTCGACATTCATACAGTTCACTCAATCTTCTTTCATCCGGCATTTTTGTAGTTGTCATGCACTATATGTCTACGGAGATGAATAAAATCATAAATGGTAATTAATTATCTCGGTATTTCGCTAGTTTGTACTTTCTCTCATAAATCAATAGACGAGGGTCAGAATCTTATCAATATTCCTTCTGGGGAGGTATCAGTTATGAGACTTTACCTAAAGAAATGTGGCTTATGGTGAAACAAAATCCTTGATAGTGTGGAAATATATGTATTTTTTTTTTTTAACATTCAGTCACGAGGATCGATGTAATAAAAGTAGAAAATACTGCAGTTAAGAAAAAACACTCATCCGAAGTTTCTCGATTGTTTCGGTGACCCGCACATCAATTGAAACTTGGTTATCCTAAACACCTCGGATGTTAGTTATATTTACGTGTCAACCGTTTTATGCTTACATTTTTTTTTTTTTTTTTTTTGCTCAGAATTGTCTTCTGAGTATTGGTAATAATTAGGTGTGTTTCCCAATTAATTTTGAGTACATTTGTGGAAGGTGCATATTTAACGATTCCGCCCAGAAATACGTTTATAAGCCATCACTCAAGTAAAAGAGTTTTGAACTGCCCCCAAGGTGAATGCTATCACCCGTAACTAGTTCATCTTTGACTCTACCTTTTATCCGTGAAGTCAAGGCACCCCCCCAAAAAAAAAAAAAAAAAAAAAATCATCAAATATTAAAAATCCTGTTAATCTCAACCTGACAGACACAACAATTCAGGTCGACTCTATTGCTACCTGTTTTTTTTTAGACCCTTCATGAACAATTAAACTGCGTATATAAGTAACCAAGAAACGTTTATAAACTAAATCTTGGTACGACTATAAATATAGGTTTCCCTAAAAATATATATATGATAATCAATAAATAAACAATTTGCTTTTAAACGATTTATTGCGTTTCGGTGTAATTTTACCTTCTTATATATGGATAACGATATCACAAGAACCGTCATACTTCGAAAATATTTTCCATTCTATATTTGAAGACTAGGGTCAGCATACATCTTCAAAGGCCGATTGATCCAGATAAAAATTAAAACTTTATCTCAAAATTTCTATCTTGTTTTCACGTTTCTAATGAGAGGAAACTCTTTGGGCATAAAACAATTGAATGGCTGCAGTCTTTAATTCTGAATCGATTTCATCCTCCGTATTCCCTCATTTAGCCTTGTTAGTTTTTTTTTTTTTTTTTTTTTTTCGAGACGGGATTTTCTCACCCTCAGAAATGTTTCTGATATTTGGAAACAACTGTGAGTGTTTCCCAATAATTTAGAGAGTATTTGTAGAAGTTGCATATTTGGTGTTTTCGCTCACTATTATGCGGTTTTTAGCATCACTTAAATCAGTGGTTTCCAACCTATGGGGCTCGCCCCCCTAGGGGGGCTCGAAAGGCTGTTTTGGGGGGGCGCGAAGACTTGTTGCATAGGGTACTTATATTTGATAACTATGAATTATGATGTAATTCAGTAATTTATCAATAAGGAGAAAATAATTGAGATATGAATCAGAAATCTAGTTATCTAAATATGTAAACAATATCAAAGAATAAGAATCTATGATATTTACTGACATGTTCCAACTATGCCAGAAAAATACAGTATTTGATGAGTAGGGACGCAGAGAATTGGTCATTCAGTGAGGGGTGGCGAGAATTAGAAAAGGTGACCGTCTTCCTAATGTAAGAATCCAGCCAGTTTCCATACGACATTCACACAGTTCACTCAGTGTTCCATCATCTGGCATTTATTATAGCTGTCATGCAGAGTATGTCTACGTAGATGAAGAATAAAGATATTAATGGTAATTAATTATATATCTCGGTATTGCTATAGTGTTTTTATTTGGTCGTATAATTTTATAGATGAGAGTCTAACTCTCTTCAATATTCCTTCTCACGACGTATCAGTTTTGAGAGATTATACTTGATGAAGTGAGATTTGTGGTGTAACACGAACCTTCATAGTGTGCAAATATTCTTCTACTTTTTTTTTTTTTTTTTTTTTTTTTGCATTCTGTGAGGAGGGTCGATTAAAAATAGAATACTCATTAGAAGTTTCTCGCTTGTTTCGGTGACTCCCACATCAGTTGAAACTTCCTGTTCTTAAACGCTTCAGATACACGCTCTGTTTACGTGTCAGTCGATTTCTTGTTATTTGTTTACAGTTTTTTTTTTTTTTTCCACCCTCACAAGTGTCATCTAAGTTTTGGTAATGATCAGGTGTGTTTCCCAATCTTTTTTGGGTACTTTAGTGGAAGTTGCATATCTAACGATTTCTCCCAAAAATACGTTCGAACTGCCATCACTGTAGTAAAACAAGTTTGAACTACCTACAAAGTGATTGCTATCCTCCCCCCCTAGTTCACCTCTGGCCATAGATTTTATCAGTGATGTCAAGGCTAAAAAAAAAAAAAAAAAAGCAATAGACTCAGGAATTTCAAGATCCAGTTCATCTTAACATTTCAGACACAACAGTTTAGGTCGACGCTCTTGCATCCTGATTTTTTTCTTTTAGACCCATCATGAACAATAAAACTGAGCATATGAGGAACTAAGTCATGTTTATAAATTGTATATCTCAGTACGGCTATAAATGTAGCTTTTCCTAAAAATGCATATATGATAACAAATCAACGATATTTCTTGTAATCGATTTCCTGAGTTTCGGAGTGATTTTATCTTCGTAAATATAAAGAAGATAATCATATGACACCAAGCGACATACAGAGAACATATTCCATTTTTATGTATAAACACTATTCTCAGGATACCACTTTAAAGACCTAGTGATGCAGACAAAAATAACATCCATTTTATCTCTAAGTTTTCAAGTTGTTTTCATGTCTCTAATGAAAGGAAACTCTTTGGGCTTAAAACCCTCAAATGGCTGCTTCCTTTACCTGTGAATCGATTTCATCCTACTTACTACTTCATTTAGCCTATTTACTGATTTCTTTTTCTTACTTTCTTTTTTTGTTGACGGAAACTTCTCACCCTAAGAAATGTTTTCTGAATTTTACATACAACTGTGTGTTTTACCTAATATTTCAGAGTACATTTGTGGAAGTTGAATATTTTTTGGTGTTTGCGGTTTTTACCAGTACTTAAATGACAAGTTTCCTAAAGTAAGAATCCAAACTATCTCAAGAAGACTTTAATAGAGCTCATTCAGTGCTCCTTCATCCTGCATTTTTTGTAGCTGTCATGCACTATATGTCTACGGAGATGAGGAATGAAGTTATAAAATTAATTACTTAGCTCGGTATTCAAAGAGCGTTTCTACTTTCTCGTATACATTTATAGATTAGAATGAACAGCTCATCAGTATTCCTTCTCACCAGATATCAGTATTGAAAGGTTTGACCTAACGAAATTATATATATATATATATATATATATATATATATATATATATATATATATATATATATATATATATATATATATATATATATATATATATATATATATATATATATATATATATATATATATATTGTGAGTAGGGTTGATGTAATTTTAAAATGCTTCTACTGCAGATAACAAGAATACTAATTCAAAGTTTCTCGCTAGTTTCGGTGACCCCCACATCAATTGAAACAGTGTCCTTAAACACCTCAGATGCCTGCTCTATTTACGTGTCAATCGATTTCTTGTTATATGTTTCAAAAATGTGTGTGTGAGTGTGTGTGTGTGTATGTGAGTGTGTGTGTGTGCGTGTGTGTGTGTGTGTTTTCCAGAACTGTCTTCTGAGTGTTGGTAATAATTAGGTGTGTTTCCCAATTAATTTTGAGTACATTTGTGGAAGGTGCATATTTAACGATTCCGCCCAGAAACACGTTTATAAGCCATCACTCAAGTAAAAGAGTTCTGAAGTGCCCCCAAGGTGAATGCTATCATCCGTAACTGGTTCAAATTTTGCCCGATCTTTTATCCGTGAAGTCAAGGCTAAGAAAAAAGAAGTCAGTATACTCAACGGAAACAAAAATCCAATTAATCACAACTGGCCGACACAACATGCCATTGCTACCTTATTTTATTTAGATACTTCATTAACAATGAAACTGCGTATATCAGAAACCAAGAAATGAGTCTATATATATATATATATATATATATATATATATATATATATATATATATATATATATATATATATTTATATATATATATTCCTTTTAAACTATTTTTTGCGTTTCGGTGTAATTTTACCTTCGTAAATATGGATGATGATATCACAAGAACCGTCATACTTCGAAAATATCCTCATTCTATGTATGAACACTAGGGTCAGCATAGCACTTTAAAGCCAGATTCATGCGGATAAATATTACATCCATTATATCTCTAAATTTCCAAGATGTTTCCATACATCTAATGAAAGAAAACTATTTGGGCTTAAAACCCTCAATTGTCTGCATTCTTTACCTGTGAATCAACTTCATCCTACGTATTATCTCACTTAGCTTTGTTATTTTTTTTTTTTTTTTTAGACTGAAACCTCTCTCCTAAGAAACTTTTTCTGAATTTTACATACGATTGTGAGTACTTCCCCTCTAACTTAGAATATATTTAAGTGGCGTATTTACTGTTTTCGCCTTCAATTTTGCGGTGTTTAGCATTACTCATATGACCCTCTTCCTACGTAAATATTCAGGCATTCCGCAGACGACATTAATATAGTGTTCCTTCAAACTGCATTTTTTTGTAACTGTTAAGCAGTTTTAGTGTTTCCGACCTCAACTATACGGTTTTTAGCTTCACTAAAATGACCGTCTTCCTAATGTTAAATGCAACCATTCTCCAGACGACATTTATACAGTTCACTCAGTGTTCCCTCATCCGGCATTTTTTGTAGCTGTCAGGGACTATATGTCTACGGAGATGAGGAATAAAGTTATCAACAGTAATTACTTATATATCTCGGTATGGCGATAGTATTCATACTTTGGCGTATAAGTTTATAGATGAAAGTCAAAAGGTCTTCAACATTCCTTCTCGAGAGGTATCAGTTTTGAGAGATTGTACTTTATGAAGTGAGGCTTATGGTGTAACACGAAGCTTCGTAGTGTGCAAATATTTTTTTTCTTTTTTTTTTTTACATTCAGTCAGGAGGTTAGAAGCAATAAAAACGAATAATCACTCGAAGTTTCTCTCTTCCTTCGGTGACCACCAAATTAAGTGAAACTTTGAATATAAAACGTCGTATATGATTAACCAAGTAATGTTTCTAGATTGTATATCTCAGTATGGCTATAAATTCTGTTTTTTCTAATAATATATACATGATAAAACATTAATAAACGATTCTCTTGAAACCATTTTCTTGCCTTTCGGAGCGATTTTCCCTTCGTAAATATGAAGAATGATGTCAAATGAACCGTCATACTTGGAAAATATTCCCCATTTTATAATTGAACACTAGGCCCATGATACCAATTTAAAGCCCAAGTTATGAAGATAAAAATAGTATCCATTTAATTTTTAAATTTCAAAGTTCTTTTCCTATGTCTACTGAAAGGAAACTCTTTGGGCTTAAAAGCCTCAAATGGCTGCCTTTTATACCTGTGAATCGATTCCATCGTACGTATTACCTCATTTAGCTATGTTACGGATTTTTTTATCGAGACGGAATTCTCTCGCCCTCAGAGATGTATTCTGAATTTTAGATACAATAGTGTCTGTTTCCCAATAATATAGAGTACATTCGTGGAAGTAGCATATTTAGCATTTTAGCGCTCAATTAAAGGGCTTTTAGCATCACTCATTATTTAAGGCTGTCATGTAAATGTAGTGTTCTCGCCCTAAATTCAAATGATCCTCTTCCTAGCGTAAAAATTCTAACAATTTCCAGTAGACATTAACAGTGTTCACGGAGTGTTCCTTCAATCTGCATTTTTTGTAGCTGTCATGGACTATATGTCTACGGAGATGAGGAATGAAGTTAAAAATTAATTACTTAGCTCGGTATTGAAAAAGTGTTTCAACTTTCTCGTATAAATTTATAGATTAGAGTGAAAAGCTCATCAGTATTCCTTCTCACCAGATATCAGTATTGAAAGGTTTTACCTAACGAAATGACATATATATATATATATATATATATATATATATATATATATATATATATATATATATATATATATATATATATATATATACATATATATATATATATATATATATATATATATATATATATACACAATATATATATATATATATATGTGTGTGTGTGTGTGTGTGTGTGTGTGTGTGTGTGTGTGTGTGTGTGTGTGTGTGTGTGTGTGTGTGTGTGTGTGTGTGTGTGTGTGTGTGTGTGTGTGTGTGTGTGTGTGTGTGAGGATGGTCGATGTAATTTTAAAATGTTTCTACTGCTGATAAAAAAGAATACTAATTCGAAGTTTCTCGTTTGTTTCGGTGACCCCCACATCAATTGAAACTTAGTGTTCTTAAGGCACGTTTTGGAGAGAGAAGGTTCAATCCCGGATAGAGATAAAGTCGATCTCGGCAGCTGATCCTATTTTGGCGAGGCACAGTCCTGGTCCTGGATTTGAGTGAAAGATGATCCTGGATTGATCTGAGGCAATCCACCCCCCCCCAAGGTGGATTGAGCTGGACGATTCTGGATTATGACGTCACACCAAAACAAACATAGCGTCGCTCCTACATTGTAAGTGCCGTATTTACTAGTTTTTTAATAGTATACTGATAAAATACTACAGCCAGTTACTAAGGTGGTATGAGGGGCTCAGCTGTGTCTGGTTTCATCAGTAATGGGACGGTATGTCTGAAAATGAGAGCATAATTACTGCTGACCAAATCATCCCAGTCTGAACCTCGAACCATCTTCATTTTGTTTACAATCAGGTAGGGCACCGGGGTGTCCCCATGGCAACAGGACAAGCCAATCCAAAACTGCTGGTGTGACCCTTCTGGATCAGTAATCCGCCTCGATCCTAATCCTATCCCATTTGACCCTGCCAAAATGGGCATTTAATAGTGAACCTGCCTAAACCCTATTTGATTGACCTGTGCAGCTGAGATGTGTAGGACGAGTAGGGTGTGTTTGATTTGCAGCTGCAGACTGGTCGCCGATGATGTAAGTCTAGAGCTCCTCTTATTTTAACACATATATATTTATATCTGTATATTGATTGCAATATAAGCAACGAGTTTTAATGTAATTAATAATTTCCAAAGCCAAAGAGGTCAAAATTAGCTTTAAAAGTTCACTCTTATCAAATAAAATTAAAAGTTGATCATAAAGTTTTATAAAATGATGAGTGACATTTGAAGTAAATCATCAACCCACTGTGTACACCCACGTCTGCATGTTGCACTACAATACATTCCATCATTTACTTTAATGACATCATTCGGGGCCAATCAGCAGCCGCAAATTTAACACACCCTACTTGTCCCATTCATCTCAGGTGCACAGGTCAATCAGATAGACTATAGTATAGCTCCACTGACCACTGGGATACACAAGCTTCTTTGCCACGGGAAGGAAGTATTCCTTCGAAGTATATATATATATATATATATATATATATATATATATATATATATATATATATATATATGGAGCCTCTGTGGTACATTGATAGAGTGTGCGTTTCGCACACGGGTGGACCAGGGTTCGTGCCCCGCCAGGGTAATAAACTTTGGGAGTGTTCACCCGGCCACGTACTGCGTTGGCGGACACAAGGGTGCTGAGGTTGAACCAGTGTCGCTTACTGTAAAGTATGCTTGCACCCAATCAGCTTGTGTGGGCTGATTACACTTGGTTCATAGACTACACACACATCCAAAGCCACTCCAACACTACAATTACACTTACAAGCACCTCTCACCTTACATACAATCTCTACCAGACAGCCTACGCCACTTGGTAGAGATACATTGGCTGTATCATCCTGACTTCGGTCGGGATAGGCCGGTCCTGCTTTGAATACTCAAACGGCCGATGATGATGATTATATATATATATATATATATATATATATATATATATATACTAACCTGCGTTGCTGGGCCAAAAAGGCGAACACTCTAATCCTATTTGAACTAGTTCAGTCTTTCATTCAACTCCAAAAAGACTATGTACCTCTTATGCTTTAGAAGAGGGATTATAAGAGGTCCTGGAACTTTCTATATCAGCTTTCGCAGACTAGTGCACAGTATTTGTGCACACTTGTTTACTGTTACTGATGACCTCAAATGACCTCAAACAGATGAGCTCAGATGACCTCACAGGTCATCCTCAATTAGCCCATCTCCGAACGGGAGGTTATGTGAGTCTCCATGTCAAAAACTGGGTTGTTGGGTCCAGTCATTTGAGCATGTATTACTGGTGACCTCAAATGACCTCCGACCAGTAACCTCAGATGACCTTGCAGGTCAACTTCACATAGCCTATGTCCGAACTGGAGGTCATGTGAGACTCCATGTCAAAACTTGGGCTGCTGGGTCCAGTTGTTCGAGTTTGACTTAATGGTGACCTGAAATGACCTCTGACTGGTGACCTCAAATGACTTCGGAGGTCAACCTCACATAGTCTATGTCCGAACTGGAGGTCATGTGGGTCTTCATGCCAAAAATTGGGTTGCAGAAGTACCCGGCGTTGCCCGGGCCAAAAAGGCGAACACACGACCGGTAACCTCTAATGACAGATCTGAATTTTGACTCCTCTAAAACTATCCTTGGATCACCCTGATTCAGAATATATATCACATCTGAATTTGCTGTTGATACACTTTTGAACTTTACTTCAACTAATTTTGGTTTTCCATTGTATAAACTAAATTATCTAAATATTACCAATCTGTGTAGTCTATCGGTCCCCCAATGCTTCTTCAGAACCCAGTGTAATTGTCTCCATATCAACACAGTTGAGTAACCTTATCCTCACCCATACCACTGAAATTACCATTTTGGGTGATTTTAACGTCCATAATGTAGAATGGTTATTGCCTTCCTCCAGGACTGACGACACTGGTTTAGAATGCGAGCTGTTTGCAGAATCGTTTAATCTCAAGCAGTTGGTAAAGCAACAACCCAGAATACCAGATAATCCTGACCATAACGCCCATCTCTTGGATCTGCTGCTGACAAATAATCCAGATCAATACACCATTTGGATCCTCCAACCACAATCTCATCAAAGCCTCATTAAACAGAAACTCCAAACCTCCCCGTTTCTACCGTGTCTGGGTGACCCGATGGCGCTTCGATAGGGTAGACTGGGATAGAGTTAGATATTATCTTGCTGACATTCCATGGCAGTCTTTCTTCTCTAGCGACATCAGTTCTACCCGGTCCCACATTAATGACTTAATACAAGGTGGTACGGAATTGTTCATACCAAGTCAACAATTCACTAAAAGATCTGATTCCCCAAAATGGTTTGATAGCAATTGTGCCAGAGCAACGACCCTGAAGTCATTAGCATATAATTCATACTTATAATAAAAAAACATCTGAATCCCATAGTCGATTTAAAATTGCTTGAAACCATGAAAAGCAGTAATAAATCTCGCTCAGTCAAACTTGCTCCACAACCAAGCATCCAGACTACTAAACAATCCTAATGACAATAGAATATTCTGGTCAACTGTCAGTTCTTTCAATAATAACCTTAGCAAGTCATCACCCATTCCCCCACTAAGTTCTTCAGATGGTAACATTACAAATAACCTGCGTGGTAAAGCAAATACCCTTGCCGATTCATTTGCCAGAAATTCTGCCTTAGAGGAAGTCAGCCAGAACATCCCTGTGCTAGAACTGGACTCTTCCGAAGTTGCTCCACTTAAAAAACAGGCTAGATACGTAAAATCAATCCTAGACAATTCACTAACCAACAAAGCTCCAGGCAGAAATGGAATTCCTCCAATTGTTTTGAGAAAGTGCTCTACTGAACTTGCCTCTGTTCTATCGAAATTATTCAGACTATGCATACGTACTTCTTCATACCCTAATTCTTGGAAAGAAGCCAATATCCACTCAATTCCGAATAAAGAAAGTTCCCCTGACCCCTCTGATTACAGATCATTAACTATTACTTCATCTCTTGATAAAGCATTTGACATTGTAAACGTCTTGAATCCAACAACTTATTTAGTGATGGACAGTATGATTTTCGCCACGAAAGATCCACCATTGATATACTCAATCTCCTGACTCATACCATCCATCAATCAACTGATCAACATGAAGTAATTAATGCAGTAACCGATATTTCTAAAGCATTTAACAGAGTGTGGCACTGTTCCATGCCATCTAACCTCCTTGCTATGGACTAACGTCTTTTGTTCCTCTAATTTCCTCATATCTCAGCAACAGAAAGATAAGAGTAAAAGTACAGTAGATGATGTATGTTCCAATTTCCACTTAGTTAATGCCGGCGTGACACGAGGATCAGTTCTGGCTCCAACCCATAATGATCTCTTATCTGTCATCCATAATCCCATCCATTCATATGCAGATGGCTCAACACTTCCCGGTTCATTCAAACTTAAACACACATTCTCAAAATTTAATATCTCTAACTCACAGCTCAGTACAGCCATCTCCATAAATCAAGCCTCATTTAAGATCGCTGCAAGGGGACAAAATAACATTTCTCATTTAATGCTAGTAAAACCAAATATATGCAGTTTACTCACAGACAGATATTGCCAGATTCCTATATTATTTTCAATGCTACTAATATGCCTATCTCTAGAAGTACTGAAATTCTTAACAATGCCCTCAGCTGGACCTCTCATGTCAGATCACTTGCTAAAATCGCCGAGGAGAAACTTGGATTATTGTAGATTCTGTAACTTCTTCACTGATGAGCAGTTAGGTAAAACTTATAAGAGCGATGTGTGCTTTCAGCTGGAATATTGCTCACCCTTATGGAATGGATGTAGAGAGGTTGCACTAAAACAACTAAACAAAACTCAGAACAAAGCTGTTAGAATGATTAAGAACCTTGCTATTACAAATAAACTAACTCCCCTACAAGTAACAAGGAATGTTGCCTTCCTTGCATTATTTTACAAATACTGTTACGGCAAATGCTCAGACGAAGTTACAACCACTGGACTACCTCTCCATGCCTTCCCCAGCGCTACACGGGCATCTGGTAGCGCTAGTGACCGGATTGTCACACTGCCATATTGCAGAACTTCTGCCTATCAAAAATCTTTTATTCCCTGAGCTGCATCTCTTTGTAACTCGTTTCACCAGAGCTTCTTCCCCCTAAATTTCAACAAGTAGCTGCTCAAGTCCAACTGGTACAGATTTTTTATCAATAGAGGACACCAATAATCTGGTGAATGGATTTTTTTTTTATTCATTTGTTTTTGCTTCCTCTGTTCTTCATCTTTTTTTTTATATTAATTCTTGAATTACAAAGGTACACAGAAAAGGGTTTTCTATCTATCTATCTATTGCCAGACGCCTCAATCCCGTTTGGGGTGGCCACAAACAAATCGCCTCCAAGTCGCCCTGTCCCCCACCATTTCACTGCCCTGCTCCCAACTCACACCCCCCTCTCTCATATACCTCTCCACCCCATCCCTCCATCTCATCCTCGGCCTCCCCTTCCCCCTTCCCCCCTCCACCTCACTCACATACACTCTCTTCGTCAGTCTTTCACTCTCCATCCTCTCCACATGGCCAAACCACCTCAGTGTGTTCCTCATAACGCTCCCTATCACATCCACATCAACACCACAACGTTCCTTTATATCCTCATTCGTCAGCCTATCTCTCCATGTGACTCCACAGGCTTCTCTTAAATAACTCATTTCCACTGCTCTCACTCTTGACTTGTGTCCTTCCAACAACGTCCAAGCTTCACTTCCGTACGTTAGAGTTGGTATCACAATACTGTCATGTAGTAACTTTTTCACTTCCATGCTCACTTCCCTGTTTCTTATCACTGCTTTCAAAGAACCAGCAACTTTTCTTCCCTGCTGTACCCTTTCAAGCACTTCACCCTCCAAACCTCCATCCTTACTCATCACACTACCCAAGTACTTAAACGTACTCACATTTTCCAATTCCTCACCATCCAACCTCGCTGTACAGTCACTGACTTCACCTCTCTCAAAGACCATCACTTTACTCTTCCCTACATTCACCTTCAGATTCCGTTTCTTACACACTCTCCCAAACTCATCCACCAAGCCTTGCAGCTCCCCTTCATCTTCACTCAACAACACAGTATCATCTGCAAACAACAGTACAGGGAGTTTCCAAACACTATCCTCTCTCACCAGGGCCACTCCAACATCCACTACCCTACCTTGTACCTCTTTTATTACCGCATCCATGTACAGATTGAACAACCATGGAGACATGACACATCCCTGTTTCAACCCAACTTTCAAAGAGAAAAATTCACTTAGTTCACCATCCACACGCACTGCAGCCTTCGCACCATCGTACATACTCTTCACAGCATTCAACAACTTCCCATCTACTCCATATATTCTTAACACTTTCCTGATGAATAGTTTTCATTCGGTGCCGGAAGCTTAATAGACTCTCTCTCTCACACACACACACACACACACACACACATACACCGAGAACCAGAATCTAAAATGATTATGGCTGGACATGTTTTGGAGAAATTATTGGATTTAGTACAAAATGAAAGACTGTGAGAGTGTGCTGTCGGTGACCAGTGAAGTAGCAACAGCAGAAAGACAAAGATGCAGCAGTGTAGTGAAGGGAGAGTGAAACTGAAGCGGGCAAGTAAGAGGAGAGGAGTTGATGAAACGAAAAGCCATAGACTCCACCCTCTTTACAAGAACTGTGTGTGGGAGTCACACCACACATACGAGTTGTACTCCACACAGGGCCAAGTAAGACCTCTGCACAAATTCACAAGTTGTGCTGAAGTAAAGAAAATGAGGAGCCGGGTAAGCACACCTAATGTTTTGGAAGCAGATTTTACAAGAAAGATAATGTAACCTTTCCATGATAGGTCTCGGAAGAATGAAACCCCAGGTATACTGAGTGAAGATGAAAGGTTGAGTTGTATATTGTTGAACAATAAAGGATACTACTTCTGTGGAAAATTTAGCGGGTCCGAAGGTGTAGGAACTGAGTTTTTGATGTATTAAAAACAAGTCTTCATTTACCACAATTAGAAATATGAGGCAATTCAGAAATTAGGTGTGCCATAGCCTCATACCGTGATTGCTGAAGTAACTACGGTGATGGACACTGTAAGAAGCGGATTAAGAGAAGGGTGGCGTCATCGATGTATGAGTGGATAGGATAGATGTACACCTCAGGTCACTGATGTAAAAAAGGAAGAAAGTTGATGACAGGACAGAACCGTGAGGAACATCATTGATGTTAACCCTAGACTGAGGAAAATTAGTGGCCGTTGTAGAAACAGGGCAACCAGGAAGAAAGCTAGAGATGATGGCACAGCTAGAAAAAAGATACTGTAAGCAGGCAGTTTGGAAATTACATTTATGCCAGAGTCGGTCGAAAGACAGAGATATCAAGTGCAATAGCAAAGCTTTCGCCAAAGTCCTGAAAAGATAGACTCAGAAAAGAAGGTGAGAAGGTCGCCAAAGAAATGTCTCTAGCGGAACTCTTACTATTAGAAATAAGGCTATGATAAGAATGTGTTATTTTTTTATTTATTTGTTTCATTTTAAGAAAGGATATGAAAATCTCAGAAGTACAGGTTATTAAAGCAACTGGGCGATAGTTAGAGGACTGGGAACGGTCACTCTTCATCGGTACATGCTGAATGAGAGCAAACTTCCAGCAAGAAGGAAAGGTACAATTGTAGTCGACAGACTAAGCCAGAAGAGTTTAATTGGACAGGGTGTCAACACAGAACCAGTCCTTGAGTACAACAGGAGGGATCTCATCAGCCCCATACACCTTATTAGTGATGAGGACAGTGAGGGCAGAAAGTATTGCTTGAAGAAATTTTATGTCTTGAGGATGTGAACAGGGAGGAAGAGGTGAAGGAGCACTACCAGAATCGTCCAGGATGGAACTGTAGGAAAAAGTCTGGGGAAGAGTTCTGTCTCTTCAGTAAAAGAAATACTGTAGGTATACATCCATCAGTGAGGAGAAGAGGAGGGAAGAAGGATGAAATAAAGTTGTCAGAAAAGTTTGTGGCAAAGTTCAGGAAAGACCAGGAAGAATTTTAGTTAGAGGGTTCAGAGCATTTAGTGTACATAAAATTATTCTTAACGAACGAAAAACACAGCATGATTCCAGGCACATGTATAAAATAAGTGGGTTTCAGGGGTGGGTTGGCTCCGATACCCTAGGGCTCCTTGTTGAGGACATCATAAGAACAAGTGTGATTAAACCTCCCCCCCCCTATTTTTTTTTTTTTCCATTTTTCAGAAGATACAGGAATGTATGCTATTCTGCGCGAGAGAATAACCTCCGCAATGCTCGAGGCACATGTGATGGCTCTCGGTCACGGACGCAACAGCGAAAAAAAAAGAAAAAAAAAAGGCGGTTTAAGATTTACTGCTTTTTGTTTATCAATTTACATACGCTGAATAAAAAAAGGTTGAAAATTTAGTGTCTCATACAGTTTCTTTACAAAATTAGATTCTGAAATCGCAGGACCAAGAAAAATTAAGCTGATCAGGTTCCGGTCTCACAAAGTAGCATGGCCAATTTCTTTCATTTAATTATAGATATAAACGTGAATCTGGCACTTTATTTATTTTTTATTATTATGCAAGGAAGAAGGAACCAAAGGCCAGGAGCCTGTGAATTGTTCCCTGCAAGGAAAAACAAAACCAAGAAAACAGAGAGCCAAATTCAAGATCCGTTCAGATCGAGATGCTTAGACACACTACGTTTGAAAGACTGGAGATCATAGGTAGTAAGAAATACAGACAGACGGATACAGTTCCAGAGTTGACCTTTTACGTTTATGAAGGATTGGGAATAATGGTTAACTCTTGCATTAGAAAGTTGGACAGAAAAGGCATGAGAGTTTGTTACTAGACGGGTGCTCTGCAACCGTCGTAGAGGTGGAGGGATGCAAGCAGACAGTTCGGAGGAGCAGTGACCATTGAAGTAGCGATAGAAAAGAGATAAAGATGCAACAGTGCTGCGAAGAGACAGAGGTTGAAGTAAGCCAGTAAGAGGAGGAGAGTTAATGAGACGAAAAACCTTTAACTTCATCTTGTTGAGATGAGCTGTATGTGGGCAGCCTCCCCACACATGAGAGTTGTACTCTACATAGGGGTGAATAAAACCCTTATATAAAGTCAACAACTGTGCAGGGGTATAGAAGGCATGGGGTCGGCTTAACACATCATTTCTCTTGGAAGCAGATTTAATAAGATAGGTAATATGTTCTTTCCTATATAAATCCTGAGAGAATGAAACCCCGGGTATGTTTAAAGATGATGCAGGATTGAGCTGGATATTGTTATAAATTAGAGGGTACTCCTGTGGCAAATTTTGTTGGGTTGATAGATGTAATAACTGAGTTTCTGATGCACTAAAAACAACAAGATTATTTTTACCCCAGTCAGAGATATGAGACAAATCAGACATTAGGTATGCCATAGCCTCATCCATTGTTTGTTGTAGTAACTGCTGAGATGGACGCTGCGGGAAACGAATGGAAAGGTGAAGGGTGGAGTCATCAGCGTATGAGTGGATAAGGTTAGATGCACAGCTAAGAAGGTCATTGATGAATAAAAGGAAGAGAGTTGGTGACAGGACAGAACCCTGAAGAACACCACTATTGATAGCTCTAGGAGAAGAACGGTGACCGTCTACAACAGCAGCTATAGAACGACCAGAAAGGAAGCTAATGATGAAGGCACAGATAGAAGGGTAGAAACCGTAAGAGGGCAATTTGGAAATTAAAGATATATGCCAGGCTCGATCGAAAGCCTTTGAGATTTCAAGTGCAATGGCAAAGCTTTCGTCAAAGTCCCGAAAATAGGATGACTAGGAGTCGGGAAGGTAGGTGAGAACGTCGCCAGGGAAGTGTCCCTGACGGAACCCATACTGATGATCAGAAAGAAGATTGTGATTGGGAAGATGCTTTAATTTTTTTTTTTTTTTTGTTAAGAATGGACTCGAAAAGTTTTGAAACAGAGAATGTTAAAGCAAATTAGGCGATGGTTAGAGCGATGGGAATCGTCACTCTTCTTTGGGATAGGCTGAATGAGAGCAAACTTCCAGCAGGAAGGAAAGGTGAAAGTTGATAGACAAAGGCGAAGGAGTTTACCTAGGCAGGGTGTAGGCACCGAAGCACAGTTCTTGGGGATATCAGGAGGGACCCCATCAGGTCCATATATCATGTTAGTACTGAGGCCAGTGCTTGCAGAAAATACATCAGTTGAAGACATTTTAATGCCAGCCATAAGGAGGTCAGAGGGAGGAGAAATGATGGAGAAGCAGCACCGGAATCATCTAAGACTGAATTAGAGGAGAAAGTCTGAGCGAAGAATTCTGTTTTATCAATAGAAGAAATAACCACAGAGCCATCAGAGTGGAAAAGAAGAGGGAAATTGATGAGGTAAAGTTGTTTGAAAGGTTATTGGCAAGGTGTCAGATGGAGCGGGAAGAATTCGAGTTGGAGAGTTCAGAGCATTTAGTACGAATGGAATTATTTTTAGCAGAGCAAAGAACAGACTTAGCATGATTCTGGGCAGAAACATGAGAGAGATGAGATTCAAGAGTGGGTTGGCTCCGGTACCTTTTGTAGGCCTTCTTGTTGTGGACATCATTAGAACCAACGTGAGTATACCAAGGTTGTTTTTTTTTTAGTCAAAGGATATGAGAAAGGAATGTATGTCATATAATAGGATTTAACATGAATATCAATTGACAAAAAAGAGATTTAGAAGGAGAACAAAGAAGTATACCAGTCCGAACGTACACTCTGTGTGATTTTGCTTTAGCTCTGTCCTGAAGTGCATTGTAGGATTTTAGTTTTGTAGTGGAGTTCATTGCACCTCATTGTTTCAGAGTCAGCTGTAGGTTATCTGGCAATGGCAACAAAAGATTGTGTTAACTGTCCGGACAATTTCTCTTACAACTATGGCGAAATTATCATAATGAAACAACAGAAAAATATTACGAACTTTGTTAAAAAGGCGTTCTTATAAGTGGAACCTGGGGAGCAGGATGAATCACGGGCTCCCAATCAAGCCTGCTCTATTCATGTTGAAGAACAAAGGCATGGACAAGGAAACAAGAAAATGTTTTCGGTTTGGTGTTCCAATGATCTCGATTGTGCCAAAGAATCACAGCGATGACTGCTACTTTTGCACATATAATGTTCAGGGATCAGCACTAAGAAAAGACATTCTTTATCCAAACTTCTCTTCAGCCTTATGACCAGATAGACCCGTCCCAGTAACAGCTGAGAATTATGAAAACATACATTGTACCTCTGACCATGAAGGCAATGGTAGCAGTGATGATGTAGTCTTCCAGTGTGACAGTGATACCACATAACCTCGTTTTTTTTTTTTTTTCCTCAGCATTAACTAAATGATCTAGTGAGAGACTTAGGCCTTACTAAGAAGTCTGCTGAGGTTTTAGGTTTCAGACTTAAATTCAAAAATTTATTTTCGCCTTGTACAGCGTTCTTCTAGTACAGAGGAATTTTGATGGGTCGCAGGGACATAGAATAGGCCAAATGCTTTCAATGTATTTTATTTACGGTACTTAATTGAAATTGTAATTATTCTTATTACACTAATAGCATATTCATAATAACTAAAATAGGTTATATACCGGTTTCTCTCTCTCTCTCTCTCTCTCTACCCTGTGGGTCCGAAGTCTTGAAATATTCCAAATAGGGTCACATACTAAAAAGTTTGAGAACCGCTGTTCTAGTACCAGAACCGAGAAAAGATTTTCCCCCATAATTTAAACAAGATGATTTGGTTTATTGCTCAGATCTTGCTGGATTAATAGAAAAGTTTGGTGTCATCTACAATACTGAGATGTAGAGACTGTTCGATGATTCTTCGAAAAGAAGTCTTAAGCACTTCTTTTACGTAATGGTAACAAGTATGCATCTGTTCCTGTAGCTCATTCAGTGCACCTCAAGGAAAGTTATGAAAACTTACTATTGATTTTAAATAAGAATAATTACAAAGACCACAATTCGATGATCTGAGTCTTAAAGGTACTTTGTATGGTGCTTGGATAACAGTCTGGCAACACTATATTTCCGTGTTTATTGTGTGAATGTGATAGCAGGGCCAGGAATCTCCAGTGATCTCAGAAACAATGGCTGCGCAGGAGACAACTTTCGCCTGGGATGTTTTGGTTGATCTAACAACATTCTTTTGCCCACTCTCCATGAACGTTTCGGTCTAATGAAAAAAAAAATCTCTTAAGGCTTTGCCAGGTGACGGAGATGATTCCAAGTATTTGTGCAAGAGGTTTCCAGGATTGTCGGATGCCATGCTTAATGAAGATATATTTGTCGGACCTCATACGTGTAAGAAATCTTGACAAGGATACAAATTTTGAAAACTCTACTTGCTGTTGGAAGAAGTATGAATGAAAGATGTCATTAAAACTGTTAGGTAGCTAGAAGGATCCAAACCACAGAGACACTATAAGCAGATTTCTGGAAAATTTCAAAGCTCCAGGGTGTAATATGAATCTCAAAGTACAGCTCCCCAGTGTTCATTTGGACTACTTTCCGAAAAATCTGGGAGTTGTGAGCGAAGAGCAAGATGAAAGATTTCATGGACATAAAGGAGATGGAGTGAAGATACCAAGGAAAATGGAGTGTCATCATGATGGCCAACAACTACTGGATGTTGCATAGGGAGAATCCACCAAAAATCCATAGATGGAGAAGTTCCAGGAGCAGTTTTGCACCAGTAAAGCAATGGTGTAGAATGAAGGAGTCTATAATCTATTTATGTCTTTCATTTTGATTATATTGTTACATAGCCTATGATTTCATCATCCTTTGTGTAATTCTAACGTACAGTATGCTGCATGTTTGATCACGAGCGTGTTTTACCTCACTCCCCCCTTCTACCCTTATAGTAGAGTAAGTCGTTCTTTCTGTTGTTCAGAGCAGGATTGTCAACTCTTTGTCCCCTATGGCTTCATCTGCGCGTCCTTCTTACAAGTTGCATCAAGCTCTGCCGGCCCCTATATAATGAGCTCAGTCTCTGCATTAATGGCCACTTAGATCTACTCCTCATTTTGTTCACATCTCTGTCCTCCCCTGTACAGTTGTTATTATTGTGAGTGCTCAGGAAGTCTCCAGCCATCCAGCAGCTGTGTAATTTGAGTATAAGTGTTATTGCATTTTTTCTTGTACTGTATAGCATGGGGTGTTAATTCGTAGGCCTAGTGAGGTTTTTGTGATTCATGTGTTTTGGGTGTCAGCCATTATTGTTAATATTTTGTATCTGTAACAATATATCTTGCATTCACTGAGCATTATCCGGTTTTTTCATTTTATCAGGGCTGACTTAGATAAAGTTACACTTGGTAATTTCGTGTTAGTAGAGGCTATTGCAGTTAACCATATATTTAACCTGTTTTTTGCCATTACATTATCCTTATGAGTCCTGAATGTTTAGTTGTTAGTTTGAGCATTAAACTTTAACTTGTAATTTTACCTAAGTCTTTTGTTCTGAACCTGGAACTTTGCGGGACAGTAGTGATTTTTAATATTCTAACTTAAAGTGTACATTATCTTTCTCTGTTCCGTAACATAAATTTGGCGACCTCTTATCAGGATATTCAGGATATTATCATAAGGATATTGCTTGATATTTTGTGACTGTGATTTATTCATGATGTCTACTATTACTACGCTTGATGAAGCCAAAGATTTTTTGTCAAATGTGCAAACAGTGTGTGATGTAGAAAACAGAACAAAGAATGAACTTAAGCTTGTTGCTCAACAATTGGGAATTGCAGTTCACTCTCATCATTCTAAAGATCAAATTGTTGGCATGATTAATAAAAGCTTGTTTAATGTAACTCCTCCAAATGAGCAAACGCAGATTGAAATAGCTAAGTTACAGCTAGCTCTGCAGGAGGCTCGTGTTAAGGAGGCTGAGTTTCAGGCTAAGGAGGCTGAGTTTCAGGCACGTGCTAAGGAGGCTGAGTCTCAGGCTCGTATTCAGGAGGCACAGGCACAGGCTCAGGCACAAATTGAACTTGCTAGGATTCAGGCAGACCATGAGTATCGCATGAAACAAGGCGGAACTGGATCATCTAGCTCTGATGATTTTGATGTGGCTAAAAATGTTAAACTTGTCCCTCCTTTTAATGAATCTGATCTGATTTAACAAAGTATTTTCAGTTGTTTGAGAGGGTAGCTACAGGTTTTAATTGGCCCAAAAAGTATTGGCCAGTACTCCTTCAAACTGTTCTCACCGGTAAAGCTCAAGTAACTTATGCATCTTTGCCTCAGGATCAATCTGATAATTATGATGTAGTTAAGAGCTTGATTCTTAAGGCCTATGAGCTTGTTCCTGAAGCCTATAGAGTAAAATTTAGGACAACTTATAAGCAAGATAAGCAATCCCATGTTGAGTATGCAAAAATCAAAGAAGATCTGTTAGAGCAGTGGTTAAATTCTAAGAATGTAAATTCTGATTTTGACAAATTTAACCAGATGATTTTGCTGGAGGACTTCAAAAGGTGTATTAATAAAGATGTAAGCCTATATCTTGATGAGAGAAGAATAGATAATTTGTCTGATGCTGCAGTTTTAGCTGATGAATATGTTCTCACTCATAAGAGATATTCTAAAGAAAAAAGGAAAGCTGAGAGTAACTACGTTGCCTCTACTCAGAGTACAGGTAACAGGAAAGAGAATAAAGATGATGTTTCTCAGGAAGTAAATACCAGCTTCACCTCTAGATTTCAGGAAAGTAAATGTACTTATTGTAGTAAGCTTGGTCATACTACGGAGAAATGTTTCAGGAGACAGCGTGATGTGAACAAAAAGGAGTCTTTAAATATTCAGTCAATTGGTCTAGTGTCCACCCTTGAGAGTTCCCAGAATTCTTTAACTGAGTTAACTGAACCTGCTGTGAGAGGTAAATTAAATTCTCATGATGGAGCTCCTCTTTTGAGCAGTAACGTGGGTGACACTCTGAACAGTTCATGTGCTAATTTCCTGTCTGATGGTTTTGTCAGTCCTCTGGACAGTAATGACAGGAAATCAGTTAAAATATATCGTGATACAGGTGCTTGCCAATCCCTTATGCTGACCAGTGTTCTAGGCTCTAATGTTAATTCCTCTGATGAAACTGTAATCTTACAAGGTGTAGGGAATAATTACTTCTCTGTCCCTCTGTGCGGAGTGAATTTAGAGTCTGGTTTTGTTAATGGTTCCGTTATGGTTGGGTTGCTTGAGACACTCCCAATGTCAGGTGTAACTTTCTTACTTGGAAATGATATTGGTGGAAGTCAAGTGTGTCCAGCTCCTCAGTTGTCTAGTGAGCCAGTGGCTGCGACCCAGGATTGTGATGTCCCTGATGTGTTCCCTGCATGTGTTGTCACTAGGGCTAAGTCTAAAGTTACTGGTGACTTAGAGGATAATGATGATGATGATGTTATCCTAGCTGACACATTTCTTGCAAATTTGAACCACTCACCAGATGAGGCAGTACCCCGTAGTGTTGATAATTTGTCTCGTCAAGAGTTGGTTGAGTTTCAGGTTGCTGACCCTGAGTTGAAAGGTCTAGCTAACTCTGCTTGCAGTGAGGAAGAGTCAGCTGGTGCTTCTACTTATTATATATAGTCAGGAGTACTTATGAGGAAGTGGAGACCCCCAACAGCATCAGTCGACTGTGAATGGGAGGTTGTACATTAAGTTGTCATCCCTCGTGTTTGTAGGCAGGATATCATTAGAGTGGCTCATGATTCCAGTTTGGCAGGACACCTTGGAGTGAGGAAGACTGTGGCACGCATTTTGAAACACTTCTACTGGCCAGGCATCTTCAGAGATGTTTCCTGGTATTGTAAGTCTTGTCACACCTGTGAAGTTGTGGGGAAGTGTAATCAGACCGAAAAGGTTGCACCTCTAGTTCCCATTCCTCTTTTTGAGGCGCCTTTCACCCGTGTGTTGGTGGATATTGTGGGCCCTCTTCCTAAGACTTCTTCAGGATTTTCTAATGTGTTGACCCTGATTGATATGGCTACTCGTTATCCTGAAGCCATTCCACTGAGAAATATGTCAGCAAAGAACGTGGTTAAGGAAATGCTAGGGTTCTTCACAAAGTTTGGTCTGCCCAAGGAGGTACAGTCAGATCGAGGAAGTAATTTCATGTCAAATGTTTTCAAGCAGTCTCTGAAAGAGTTGGGCATCACCCAGATCACGTCTTCAGCTTACCATCCCCAGACCCAAGGAGCGTTGGAGAGATATCATCAAACACTCAAATCGATGCTCAAGAAATACTGTTTGGAACATCAGAAAGACTGGGATAAAGGTCTTCCATTCGTTGTATTTGCCGCAAGAGAATCTCCAAATGAATCACTGGGCTTCTCACCCTTTGAACTACTGTTTGGCCATGAAGTAATAGGACCCCTTAAGCTACTCAAGGAATGCTGGCTGTCAGAGGAAGATGATGTCAACCTGCTGGAGTATGTGATGAAGTTCAAAGAACGGCTGTCCACTGCTTTACAGCTGGCGAGAGAGAATTTAGGAGCTGCTCAGGAGAAGATGAAGACTTGGTATGATAAGAAGTCTAAGTTACGCCACTTTCAGCCAGGAGATCAGGTTTTGATTCAGCTACTGGTGCATGGGCAACTTCTTCAAGCCAAGTTTAGTGGTTCTTATTTCGTGGAGAAGAAACTCAGTGATGTCAACTATGTCATCACCACACCAGATCGTAGAAAGAACAAGCAACTTTGTCACATCAACATGCTAAAGTTATATCACAGGCGGGACGAAAATAACCCAGTCTGCACTGTAGTTGTTCCACCCGAGTCTGCAAGTGAAGTTCTCCCATGCAGCATGAGCCTGAGTGATAGTTTGGGGAAGAATCCTGATATCATGAATGATCTCCAGACTAAGCTTTCTCATCTAGCTCCTGAGGAAAGGCAGAAGTTTTCGGCATTACTGCAGGAGTACCCGCAAGTTTTCCGTGCCACTCCAGGAAGAACCACTGTGTTGATGCATGATGTCGATGTTGGAGACGCAAAGCCAATTAAACTGCCTCCTTACCGTGTGAACCCAGTGAAAGTTCCTCTCATCCAGAAGGAGCTTGGCTACCTGTTGGACCACAAGATGATTGAGCCCTGTCAGAGCGAGTGGAGTTCTCCTGTCACTCTAGTCCCTAAGCCAGGTGGGTCACAGCAGCTTTGCATCGACTACAGACATGTTAATCAGATAACCAAAACAGACACTTACCCTCTCCCTCGTGTGGAAGATTGCATAGACAAGATCGGAAAGGCTAGGTACATAAGTAAGTTTGGTTTGTTAAAGGGATACTGGCAAGTACCTATGACTGAACGTGCTAGGGAGATCTCATGTTTTGTAACACTAGGAAAGACTTTTGCATGTTCTGTAATGCCATATGGTATGAAGAATGCACCAGCCACTTTTCAGAAGCTCATGAATGTTGTAACAGAGGGTTTGGCAGGGTGTGTTGTTTATATTGATGATGTATTAATCTTCAGTGACAACTGGAAAGATCACCTATGCCATGGCAGTAAATTTCTTGAGCGTTTGGTTCAGGCTAATCTTGTAGCTAATTTATCAAAGTGTGAGTTTGGTCAAGCTAAAGTTCAGTACCTTGGGTACGTAACTGGTGATGGACATGTTGCACCAGCAGCAGCTAAGGTTCTGGTTATAAGTGATCTTCACATACCTAAAAGTAGGAAAGAGCTACAAAGATTTTTGGGAATGGTAGGTTATTACAGGAGATTTGTTCTTAACTTTTCAATTCTTGTATCACCACTTACAGACCTACTGAAAAAGGGAGTTAAATCTGTCTGGACCGATAACTGTGAATCCTCTTTCAGCAAACTTAAAGCTATCCTATTAAGTCAGCCAGTGCTCTCTACTCCAAATTTTGCTAAGCCTTTTAAGATGGCTGTTGACGCAAGTGATACAGGAGCTAGGGCTGTTTTGCTGCAAGAGGATGATCAGGGTATTGAACACCCTGTACCTTATTACAGTAAGAAGTTCACTCCACCTCAAAAGAACTACTCGACTATTGAGAAAGAGCTTTTGGCCTTGATTTTGGGTTTACAGCATTTTTCATTTTTTTTGTGTTCCGGTTATGACCCCATAGTCATTTATACCGATCATAACCCACTGAAATTCCTTAGTAAGTTTAAAGATAAAAATCAGAGATTGACAAGATGGAGTCTACTTCTTCAGTATTCATTAGACATACAACATGTCAAGGGGAAAGAAAATGTTATTGCAGATTGCTTATCTAGACTTTAGACAGATTGTTTTAGAGTAATAAGAAATTTCGTTTGTAAATTTCTTTTTCTTTGTGGGGAGGTGTTACATAGCCTATGATTTCATCATCCTTTGTATAATTCTAACGTACAGTATGCTGGATGTTTGATCACGAGCGTGTTTTACCTCACTCCCCCCTTCTACCCTTATAGTAGAGTAAGTCGTTCTTTCTGTGGTTCGGAGCAGGATTGTCAACTCTTTGCCCCTTATGGCTTCATTTGCGCGTCCTTCTTACAAGTTGTATCAAGCTCTGCCGGCCCCTATATAATGAGCTCATTCTCTGCATTAATGGCCACTTAGATCTAATCCTCATTTTGTCCACATCTCTGTCCTCCCCTGTACAGTTGTTATTATTGTGAGTGCTCAGGAAGTCTCCAGCCATCTAGCAGCTGTGTAATTTGAGTATAAGTGTTATTGCATTTTTTCTTGTACTGTATAGCATGGGGTGTTAATTCGTAGGCCTAGTGAGGTTTTTGTGATTCATGTGTTTTGGGTGTCAGCCATTATTGTTAATATTTTGTATCTGTAACAATATATCTTGCATTCACTGAGCATTATCCGGTTTTCTCATTTTATCAGGGCTGACTTAGATAAATTTACACTTGGTAATTTCGTGTTAACAGAGGCTATTGCAGTTAACCATATATTTAACCTGTTTTTTGCCATTACATTATCCTTATGAGTCCTGAATGTTTAGTCGTTAGTTTGAGCATTAAACTTTAACTTGTAATTTTACCTAACTCTTTTGTTTTGAACCTGGAACTCAGCGGGACAGTAGTGATTTTTAGTATTATCACTTAAAGTGTACATTATCTTTCTCTGTTCCGTAACATAAAATTGGCAACCTTTTATCAGGATATTCAGGATATTATCATAAGGATATTGCTTGATATTTTGTGACTGATTTATTCATGATGTCTACTATTACTTCGCTTGATGAAGCCAAAGATTTTTTGTCAAATGTGCAAACAGTGTGTGATGTAGAAAACAGAACAAAGAATGAACTTAAGCTTGTTGCTTAACAACTGGGAATTGCAGTTCACTCTCATCATTCTAAAGATCAAATTGTTGGCATGATTAATAAAAGCTTGTTTAATGTATCTCCTCCAAATGAGCAAACGCAGATTGAAATAGCTAAGTTACAGCTAGCTCTGCAGGAGGCTCGTGTTAAGGAGGCTGAGTTTCAGGCTAAGGAGGCTGAGTTTCAGGCACGTGCTAAGGAGGCTGAGTCTCAGGCTTGTATTCAGGAGGCACAGGCAGAGGCTCAGGCTCAACTTGAACTTGCTAGGATTCAGGCAGACCATGAGTATCGCATGAAACAAGGCGGAACTGGATCATCTAGCTCTGATGATTTTGATGTGGCTAAAAATGTTAAACTTGTCCCTCCTTTTAATGAATCTGATCTGATTTAACAAAGTATTTTCAGTTGTTTGAGAGGGTAGCTACAGGTTTTAATTGGCCCAAAAAGTATTGGCCAGTACTCCTTCAAACTGTTCTCACCGGTAAAGCTCAAGTAACTTATGCATCTTTGCCTCAGGATCAATCTGATAATTATGAGGTAGTTAAGAGCTTGATTCTTAAGGCCTATGAGCGTGCTCCTGAAGCCTATAGAGTAAAATTTAGGACAACTTATAAGCAAGATAAGCAATCCCACGTTGAGTATGCAAAAATCAAAGAAGATCTGTTAGAGCAGTGGTTAAATTCTAAGAATGTAAATTCTGATTTTGACAAATTTAAGCAGATGATTTTGCTGGAGGACTTCAAAAGGTGTATTAATAAAGATGTAAGCCTATATCTTGATGAGAGAAGAATAGATAATTTGTCTGATGCTGCAGTTTCAGCGGATGAATATGTTCTCACTCACAAGGGATATTCTAAAGAAAAAAGGAAAGCTGAGAGTAAGTACGTTGCCTCTACTCAGAGTACAGGTAACAGGAAAGAGAATAAAGATGATGTTTCTCAGGAAGTAAATACCAGCTTCACCTCTAGATTTCAGAAAAGTAAATGTACTTATTGTAGTAAGCTTGGTCATACTACGGAGAAATGTTTCAGGAGACAGCGTGATGTGAACAAAAAGGAGTCTTTAAATATTCAGTCGATTGGTCTAGTGTCCACCCTTGAAAGTTCCCAGAATTCTTTAACTGAGTTAACTGAACCTGCTTTGAGGGGTAAATTAAATTCTCATGATGGAGCTCCTCTTTTGAGCAGTAACGTGGGTGACACTTTCAAGAGTTCATGTGCTAATTTCCTGTCTGATGGTTTTGTCAGTCCTCTGGACAGTAATAACAGGAAATCAGTTAAAATATATTGTCATAAATGACATTTGGGTCATCCCTCTTCTTGACCTCCTGCCTGTCTCCTCTGAGGCCTGTCTCCTTCTCCTCCTCTCTCGCCTGTTCTAAAGGCTAATCTCCGTCTCGACCTCTCTCTAGGGTCGCTTGTCTCCTTCTATCTAGCCTGTTCGGTGGCTAATCTCCGTCTGAGCTCTCTTTCCTAAATTGTGGTGTAGCAGGGGTGTGTCACGTGTGTTCCTCGTGGGTGGACTAGATCTTTGTTCACGAGAGGACTGCTGACAGCTAACTGCATCATCTCCTTACTGGCCGCTGTCTTCAGCTTTCCTCAGTGTTGTGTAAGCATGTTTAGCACTGCTCGATTCTCGCAGACACAACACCTTCTCAATCATCTGACTCCCTGCTTCTATCTGTCTCTCTATCTATCTATTTATCTATCTATCTATATAATATGTAGTCTTTACCACACTGCTCGGTCGCGCGAAAATGGCGTACCATCGACATTTAATAGTCATAACATATTAATACATACTACATACACATATAACTTGTTAATGCAACTGTTTTGTCGTTACATAATTGTTACAAATCGTTTGTAGGTACATAATTGTAGTTAAAGTTACATAAAAGTTACATCTTGTTAATGCAACTGTTACATAATTGGCAAAGTGTAACATAATGCAATAGTTTGTCGTTACATAATTGTTACATATCGTTTGTAGGTACATAATTGTAGTTAGTGTAACATAATGCAATCGTTTGTCGTTACATAATTGTTACATATCGTTTGTAGGTACATAATTGTAGTTAAAGTTACATAAAAGTTACATCTTGTTAATGCAACTGTCACAGAAATGGTACATATTGTTTGTA
This sequence comes from Coenobita brevimanus, assembly GCF_032717465.1. Classification (NCBI taxonomy): domain Eukaryota; kingdom Metazoa; phylum Arthropoda; class Malacostraca; order Decapoda; family Coenobitidae; genus Coenobita; species Coenobita brevimanus. Next base: position 53,721,057 of record NC_136954.1, on the reverse strand, counting down.
GTTACATAATTATAATATGGAGTAACATAATTGTAATAACTGCAGTCCTAACATATGCTGCGGTCGATGTTAGTAATGATGTGTCATGCCACTTGTTTGTGGAGACACAATTTGCTTTTTTGTTTGTAGTTTATGTGGTATTTTGGCATATGAAGTAACACTTACACTTATTTTCATTTGTTTGTTATGTGATCTTACTTTATTTCTCTTTTTTCCTTCTCACTCTTCTTTCTTTCTTTCCTTTCCTTTTCTTTTTTTTTTTCTTTTTTTAATGTATTGATTTTCTATAGTTTGTTTCTCTTTGCTTGTGTACGCTTTTTCCATGTTGTTCATGGTTACATAATTGCTGACCAATTTTCTTGGGATACTTTTTTAAAGTTTAGTTTACAGTATATTGCACAGATACTACTGAAAATGATATTATATAGTCCCATATTTTGTTATTTTATATAAAAAAAATATATATATATATATACAGTATTAACTATACACACTGACTTGTTGTTCACCTGTTCCTATCGTGGGTAATATGTGTGTCAGCACTGTGTGGAAATCATTGTCTTCACGATTGTGTTGATGTTCACTCTTGCTAACGGCATTTGTGTTGGCCATTTTTTTTTTTCTCTAGTTTACCTTGTAACTTAATTTATATGTTTCCACTAGGTAGCTTGAATTAATAAATGTTTAATGCAGTTCTTTTAATTGCTCACTGAGTAACTGTGATTTTATATCTTCTTTATTACTTTGTAGATGTAATAATGTATAGTTGTATGTATGAAACACGTATTTTATGTAGGTATAAATGGTAACACTCGTTGGTAGTAAATAAATGTTATAATAAATTAATGAATATATACAGTGTAGAATATTTATTGTTGGTGCAAGTATTTAATGATTGAGTTATGAAGATAACTGAAGTAGGTATATGAATTTAAGTTGTAACTATACAGTACGTTTTATATGTTTGTGCAGAAGCTTATTGTCTATCACTGTGTATTGTATAAATGAAGTAACTATGTAACTCACTAATTTTTACCGTGGAGGAAAATGGTGTGAGTGGTGTTGCACGTGGTGATAGCGTTGTCCTTCGCGGGTTGATTGGCGTGTTGTCGTCTCAGCACATGGTGACGTCGGCTTCCCACACTGGTAGCTGTGGTGAGTGAATGAGTAGCGATGAGTAACTTGAGTGAAGATGAGTGAGTAAGACGAGTTGTGAATATGGACTTGGTGTTTGCTTCGTCGTCCTGACCTCTTCACATCTGCGTAAGCGGTGGGGGTTGGGTGGATGTAGCAGAGAGAGAAGGGTGAGGTCTGGTGGTTATGAGTTGTGAGTCGTGTCTCACTCTTCGTTTGTTTGTTCCGTTTTTCTATGTGGAAGTTTTCTCGATCCTTTTCTCTAGTGATTTACTCGTTGTGGGATGAAGACTGCCGCTTCTTGTAGGTGCGTGTAGAAGATTATACAGACGACGTAGAGTTGTTAATTGTAGTTGATTGTAGATGGTTGTAGTTGATTGTAGATGGCTGTAGACTTTGTAAACTATTTGCACTGTAGGCTGTATTTTGTAGGATTCAATGTAGAACTGAAGCTAATCTTGTAGTCTCGGTTGCTTTTGTAGAAATTTGCTTTTAATTCGGAGACGATGTCCGCAGAATTGCTGGTTTGTCGTTAAGCTACTTGCAAGGCGTCGAGTGATCTCTTGACCTCTGCATCAGCGTAATGATCTGGGAGACGGAGGGGGCTGGATGGAGAGAATACTGTCAGGAGCTGATGTTGTTGGTTGTTTTCAATCCTGATATTTTGTAGTAATTTAATGTTGATTCGTAGACGAGGTTCGTATACGTTCGCTGCTACCAAATGTCATAAAGACTTTGTATCATAAAGCAGCGGCTTTGTATTTGCTTGTAGAGGCAGGATACGTAACGAATAGTATGGGACTATTTTTATTTGTCTTGGAAATATTAAACAGGTCTCTCTATGGGAAGAGTATAAGTCCCGGGTAGCTACCTCCCTGTCTCGCTATCTCTCTCTCTTTCTGTTCTAAGGCTAATCTCCGTCTCGACCTCTTCACATTTGGGTCATCCCTCTTCTTGACCTCCTGCCTGTCTCCTCTGAGGCCTGTCTCCTTCTCCTCCTCTCTCGCCTGTTCTAAAGGCTAATCTCCGTCTCGACCTCTGTCTAGGGTCGCTTGTCTCCTTCTATCTAGCCTGTTCGTGATACAGGTGCTTGCCAATCCCTTATGCTGACCAGTGTTCTAGGCTCTAATGTTAATTCTTCTGATGAAACTGTAATCTTACAAGGTGTAGGGAATAATTACTTCTCTGTCCCTCTGTGCAGAGTGAATTTAGAGTCTGGTTTTGTTAATGGTTCCGTTATGGGTGGGTTGGTTGAGACACTCCCAATGTCAGGTGTAACTTTCTTACTTGGAAATGATATTGGTGGAAGTCAAGTATGTCCAGCTCCTCAGTTGTCTAGTAAGCCAGTGGCTGCGACCCAGGATTGTGATGTCCCTGATGTGTTCTCTGCATGTGCTGTCACTAGGGCTAAGTCTAAAGTTACTGGTGACTTAGAGGATAATGATGATGATGATGTTATCCTAGCTGACACATTTCTTGCTAATTTGGACCACTCACCAGATGAGGCAGTACCCCGTAGTGTTGATAATTTGTCTCGTCAAGAGTTGGTTGAGTTGCAGGTTGCTGACCCTGAGTTGAAAGGTCTAGCTAACTCTGCTTGCAGTGAGGAAGAGTCAGCTGGTGCTTCTACTTGCTATTATATAAAGTCAGGAGTACTTATGAGGAAGTGGAGACCCCCAACAGCATCAGCCGACTGTGAATGGGAGGTTGTACATCAAGTTGTCATCCCTCGTGTTTGTAGGCAGGATATCATTAGAGTGGCTCATGATTCCAGTTTGGCAGGACACCTTGGAGTGAGGAAGACTGTGGCACGCATTTTGAAACACTTCTACTGGCCAGGCATCTTCAGAGATGTTTCCTGGTATTGTAAGTCTTGTCACACCTGTGAAGTTGTGGGGAAGTGTAATCAGACCGAAAAGGTTGCACCTCTAGTTCCCATTCCTCTTTTTGAGGCGCCTTTCACCCGTGTGTTGGTGGATATTGTGGGCCCTCTTCCTAAGACTTCTTCAGGATTTTCTTATGTGTTGACCCTGATTGATATGGCTACTCGTTATCCTGAAGCCATTCCACTTAGAAATATGTCAGCAAAGAACGTGGTTAAGGAAATGCTAGGGTTCTTCACAAAGTTTGGTCTGCCCAAGGAGGTACAGTCAGACCGGGGAAGTAATTTCATGTCAAATGTTTTCAAGCAGTCTCTGAAAGAGTTGGGCATCACCCAGATCACGTCTTCAGTTTACCATCCCCAGACCCAAGAAGCGTTGGAGAGATATCATCAAACACTCAAATCGATCCTCAAGAAATACTGTTTGGAACATCAGAAAGACTGGGATAAAGGTCTTCCATTCGTTGTATTTGCTGCAAGAGAATCTCCAAATGAATCACTGGGCTTCTCACCCTTTGAACTACTGTTTGGCCATGAAGTAAGAGGACCCCATAAGCTACCCAAGGAATGCTGGCTGTCAGAGGAAGATGACGTCAACCTGCTGGAGTATGTGATGAAGTTCAAAGAACGGCTGTCCACTGCTTTACAGCTGGCGAGAGAGAATTTAGGAGCTGCTCAGGAGAAGATGAAGACTTGGTATGATAAGAAGTCCAGGTTACGCCACTTTCAGCCAGGAGATCAGGTTTTGATTCAGCTACCAGTGCATGGGCAGCCTCTTCAAGCCAAGTTTAGTGGTCCTTATTTCGTGGAGAAGAAACTCAGTGATGTCAACTATGTCATCGCCACACCAGATCGTAGAAAGAACAAGCAACTTTGTCACATCAACATGCTAAAGTTATATCACAGGCGGGACGAAAATAACCCAGTCTGCACTGTAGTTGTTCCACCCGAGTCTGCAAGTGAAGTTCTCCCATGCAGCATGAGCCTGAGTGATAGTTTGGGGAAGAATCCTGATATCATGAATGATCTCCAGACTAAGCTTTCTCATCTAGCTCCCGAGGAAAGGCAGAAGTTTTCGGCATTACTGCAGGAGTACCCGCAAGTTTTCCGTGCCACTCCAGGAAGAACCACTGTGTTGATGCATGATGTCGATGTTGGAGACGCAAAGCCAATTAAACTGCCTCCTTACCGTGTGAACCCAGTGAAAGTTCCTCTCATCCAGAAGGAGCTTGGCTACCTGTTGGACGACAAGATGATTGAGCCCTGTCAGAGAGAGTGGAGTTCTCCTGTCACTCTAGTCCCTAAGCCAGGTGGGTCACAGCGGCTTTGCATCGACTACAGACATGTTAATCAGATAACCAAAACAGACACTTACCCTCTCCCTCGTGTGGAAGATTGCATAGACAAGATCGGAAAGGTTAGGTACATAAGTAAGTTTGGTTTGTTAAAGGGATACTGGCAAGTACCTATGACTGAACGTGCTAGGGAGATCTCATGTTTTGTAACACTAGGAAAGACTTTTCCATGTTCTGTAATGCCATATGGTATGAAGAATGCACCAGCCACTTTTCAGAAGCTCATGAATGTTGTAACAGAGGGTTTGGCAGGGTGTGTTGTTTATATTGATGATGTATTAATCTTCAGTGACAACTGGAAAGATCACCTATGCCATGTCAGTAAATTTCTTGAGCGTTTGGTTCAGGCTAATCTTGTAGCTAATTTATCAAAGTGTGAGTTTGGTCAAGCTAAAGTTCAGTACCTTGGGTACGTAATTGGTGATGGACATGTTGCACCAGCAGCAGCTAAGGTTCAGGTTATAAGTGATCTTCACATACCTAAAAGTAGGAAAGAGCTACAAAGATTTTTGGGAATGGTAGGTTATTACAGGAGATTTGTTCTTAACTTTTCAATTCTTGTATCACCACTTACAGACCTACTGAAAAAGGGAGTTAAATCTGTCTGGACCGATAACTGTGAATCCTCTTTCAGCAAACTTAAAGCTATCCTATTAAGTCAGCCAGTGCTCTCTACTCCAAATTTTGCTAAGCCTTTTAAGATGGCTGTTGACGCAAGTGATACAGGAGCTGGGGCTGTTTTGCTGCAAGAGGATCATCAGGGTATTGAACACCCTGTATCTTATTACAGTAAGAAGTTCACTCCACCTCAAAAGAACTACTCGACTATTGAGAAAGAGCTTTTGGCCTTGATTTTGGGTTTACAGCATTTTTCATTTTATTTGTGTTCTGGTTTTGACCCCATAGTCATTTATAGCGATCATAACCCACTGAAATTCCTTAGTAAGTTTAAAGATAAAAATAAGATATTGACAAGATGGAGTCTACTTCTTCAGTATTCATTAGACATACAACATTTCAAGGGGAAAGAAAATGTTATTGCAGATTGCTTATCTAGACTTTAGACAGATTGTTTTAGAGTAATAAGAAATTTCCTCTGTAAATTTCTTTTTCTTTGTGGGGAGGTGTTACATAGCCTATGATTTCATCATCCTTTGTGTAATTCTAACGTACAGTATGCTGGATGTTTGATCACGAGCGTGTTTTACCTCACTCCCCCCTTCTACCCTTATAGTAGAGTAAGTCGTTCTTTCTGTTGTTCGGAGCAGGATTGTCAACTCTTTGTCCCCTATGGCTTCATTTGCGCGTCCTTCTTACAAGTTGTATCAAGCTCTGCCGGCCCCTATATAATGAGCTCAGTCTCTGCATTAATGGCCACTTAGATCTACTCCTCATTTTGTCCACATCTCTGTCCTCCCCTGTACAGTTGTTATTATTGTGAGTGCTCAGGAAGTCTCCAGCCATCTAGCAGCTGTGTAATTTGAGTATAAGTGTTATTGCATTTTTTCTTGTACTGTATAGCATGGGGTGTTAATTCGTAGGCCTAGTGAGGTTTTTGTGATTCATGTGTTTTGGGTGTCAGCCATGATTGTTAATATTTTGTATCTGTAACAATATATCTTGCATTCAGTGAACATTATCCGGTTTTCTCATTTTATCAGGGCTGACTTAGATAAATTTACACTTGGTAATTTCGTGTTAACAGAGGCTATTACAGTTAACCATATATTTAACCTGTTTTTTGCCATTACATTATCCTTATGAGTCCTGAATGTTTAGTTGTTAGTTTGAGCATTAAACTTTAACTTGTAATTTTACCTAACTCTTTTGTTTTGAACCTGGAACTTTGCAGAACAGTAGTGATTTTTAGTATTCTCACTTAAAGTGTACATTATCTTTCTCTGTTCCGTAACATAAAATTGGCGACCTTTTATCAGGATATTCAGGATATTATCATAAGGATATTGCTTGATATTTTGTGACTGTGATTTATTCATGATGTCTACTATTACTTCGCTTGATGAAGCCAAAATTTTTTTGTCAAATGTGCAAACAGTGTGTGATGTAGAAAACAGAACAAAGAATGAACTGAAGCTTGTTGCTCAACAACTGGAAATTGCAGTTCACTCTCATCATTCTAAAGATCAAATTGTTGGCATGATTAATAAAAGCTTGTTTAATGTATCTCCTCCAAATGAGCAAACGCAGATTGAAATAGCTAAGTTACAGCTAGCTCTGCAGGAGGCTCGTGTTAAGGAGGCTGAGTTTCAGGCTAAGGAGGCTGAGTTTCAGGCACGTGCTAAGGAGGCTGAGTTTCAGGCACGTGCTAAGGAGGCTGAGTCTCAGGCTTGTATTCAGGAGGCACAGGCACAGGTTCAGGCTCAAATTGAACTTGCTAGGATTCAGGCAGACCATGAGTATCGCATAAAACAAGGCGGAACTGGATCATCTAGCTCTGATGATTTTGATGTGGCTAAAAATGATAAACTTGTCCCTCCTTTTAATGAATCTGATCTGATTTAACAAAGTATTTTCAGTTGCTTGAGAGGGTAGCTAAAGGTTTTAATTGGCCCAAAAAGTATTGGCCAGTACTCCTTCAAACTGTTCTCACCGGTAAAGCTCAAGTAACTTATGCATCTTTGCCTCAGGATCAATCTGATAATTATGAGGTAGTTAAGAGCTTGATTCTTAAGGCCTATGAGCTTGCTCCTGAAGCCTATAGAGTAAAATTTAGGACAACTTATAAGCAAGATAAGCAATCCCACGTTGAGTATGCAAAAATCAAAGAAGATCTGTTAGAGCAGTGGTTAAATTCTAAGAATGTAAATTCTGATTTTGACAAATTTAAGCAGATGATTTTGCTGGAGGACTTCAAAAGGTGTATTAATAAAGATGTAAGCCTATATCTTGATGAGAGAAGAATAGATAATTTGTCTGATGCTGCAGTTTTAGCAGATGAATATGTTCTCACTCACAAGGGATATTCTAAAGAAAAAAGGAAAGCTGAGAGTAAGTACGTTGCCTCTACTCAGAGTACAGGTAACAGGAAAGAGAATAAAGATGATGTTTCTCAGGAAGTAAATACCAGCTTCACCTCTAGATTTCAGAAAAGTAAATGTACTTATTGTAGTAAGCTTGGTCATACTACGGAGAAATGTTTCAGGAGACAGGGTGATGTGAACAAAAAGGAGTCTTTAAATATTCAGTCAATTGGTCTAGTGTCCACCCTTGAGAGTTCCCAGAATTCTTTAACTGAGTTAACTGAACCTGCTTTGAGGGGTAAATTAAATTCTCATGATGGAGCTCCTCTTTTGAGCAGTAACGTGGGTGACACTTTCAAGAGTTCATGTGCTAATTTCCTGTCTGATGGTTTTGTCAGTCCTCTGGGCAGTAATGACATGAAATTAGTTAAAATATATCGTGATACAGGTGCTTGCCAATCCCTTATGCTGACCAGTGTTCCAGGCTCTAATGTTAATTCCTCTGATGAAACTGTAATCTTACAAGGTGTAGGGAATAATTACATCTCTGTCCCTCTGTGCAGAGTGAATTTACAGTCTGGTTTTGTTAATGGTTCCGTTATGGTTGGGTTGGTTGAGACACTCCCAATGTCAGGTGTAACTTTCTTACTTGGAAATGATATTGGTGGAAGTCAAGTATGTCCAGCTCCTCAGTTGTCTAGTGAGCCAGTGGCTGCGACCCAGGATTGTGATGTCCCTGATGTGTTCTCTGCATGTGCTGTCACTAGAGCTAAGTCTAAAGTTACTGATGACTTAGAGGATAATGATGATGATGATGTTATCCTAGCTGACACATTTCTTGCTAATTTGGACCACTCACCAGATGAGGCAGTACCCTGTAGTGTTGATAATTTGTCTCGTCAAGAGTTGGTTGAGTTGCAGGTTGCTGACCCTGAGTTGAAAGGTCTAGCTAACTCTGCTTGCAGTGAGGAAGAGTCAGCTGGTGCTTCTACTTGTTATTATATAAAGTCAGGAGTACTTATGAGGAAGTGGAGACCCCCGACAGCATCAGCCGACTCTGAATGGGAGGTTGTACATCAAGTTGTCATCCCTCGTGTTTGTAGGCAGGATATCATTAGAGTGGCTCATGATTCCAGTTTGGCAGGACACCTTGGAGTGAGGAAGACTGTGGCACGCATTTTGAAACACTTCTACTGGCCAGGCATCTTCAGAGATGTTTCCTGGTATTGTAAGTCTTGTCACACCTGTGAAGTTGTGGGGAAGTGTAATCAGACCGAAAAGGTTGCACCTCTAGTTCCCATTCCTCTTTTTGAGGCGCCTTTCACCCGTGTGTTGGTGGATATTGTGGGCCCTCTTCCTAAGACTTCTTCAGGATATTCTTATGTGTTGACCCTGATTGATATGGCTACTCGTTATCCTGAAGCCATTCCACTTAGAAATATGTCAGCAAAGAACGTGGTTAAGGAAATGCTAGGGTTCTTCACAAAGTTTGGTCTGCCCAAGGAGGTACAGTCAGACCGGGAAGTAATTTCATGTCAAATGTTTTCAAGCAGTCTCTGAAAGAGTTGGGCATCATCCAGATCACGTCTTCAGCTTACCATCCCCAGACCCAAGGGGCGTTGGAGAGATATCATCAAACACTCAAATCGATCCTCAAGAAATACTGTTTGGAACATCAGAAAGACTGGGATAAAGGTCTTCCATTCGTTGTATTTGCCGCAAGAGAATCTCCAAATGAATCACTGGGCTTCTCACCCATTGAACTACTGTTTGGCCATGAAGTAAGAGGACCCCATAAGCTACTCAAGGAATGCTGGCTGTCAGAGGAAGATGACGTCAACCTGCTGGAGTATGTGATGAAGTTCAAAGAACGGCTGTCCACTGCTTTACAGCTGGCGAGAGAGAATTTAGGAGCTGCTCAGGAGAAGATGAAGACTTGGTATGATAAGAAGTCCAGGTTACGCCACTTTCAGCCAGGAGATCAGGTTTTGATTCAGCTACCGGTGCATGGGCAACCTCTTCAAGCCAAGTTTAGTGGTCCTTATTTCGTGGAGAAGAAACTCAGTGATGTCAACTATGTCATCGCCACACCAGATCGTAGAAAGAACAAGCAACTTTGTCATATCAACATGCTAAAGTTATATCACAGGCGGGACGAAAATAACCCAGTCTGCACTGTAGTTGTTCCACCCGAGTCTGCAAGTGAAGTTCTCCCATGCAGCATGAGCCTGAGTGATAGTTTGGGGAAGAATCCTGATATCATGAATGATCTCCAGACTAAGCTTTCTCATCTAGCTCCTGAGGAAAGGCAGAAGTTTTCGGCATTACTGCAGGAGTACCCGCAAGTTTTCCGTGCCACTCCAGGAAGAACCACTGTGTTGATGCATGATGTCGATGTTGGAGACGCAAAGCCAATTAAACTGCCTCCTTACCGTGTGAACCCAGTGAAAGTTCCTCTCATCCAGAAAGAGCTTGGCTACCTGTTGGACCAGAAGATGATTGAGCCCTGTCAGAGCGAGTGGAGTTCTCCTGTCACTCTAGTCCCTAAGCCAGGTGGGTCACAGCGGCTTTGCATCGACTACAGACATGTTAATCAGATAACCAAAACAGACACTTACCCTCTCCCTCGTGTGGAAGATTGCATAGACAAGATCGGAAAGGCTAGGTACATAAGTAAGTTTGGTTTGTTAAAGGGATACTGGCAAGTACCTATGACTGAACGTGCTAGGGAGATCTCATGTTTTGTAACACTAGGAAAGACTTCTGCATGTTCTGTAATGCCATATGGTATGAAGAATGCACCAGCCACTTTTCAGAAGCTCATGAATGTTGTAACAGAGGGTTTGGCAGGGTGTGTTGTTTATATTGATGATGTATTAATCTTCAGTGACAACTGGAAAGATCACCTATGCCATGTCAGTAAATTTCTTGAGCGTTTGGTTCAGGCTAATCTTGTAGCTAATTTATCAAAGTGTGAGTTTGGTCAAGCTAAAGTTCAGTACCTTGAGTACGTAACTGGTGATGGACATGTTGCACCACCAGCAGCTAAGGTTCAGGTTATAAGTGATCTTCCCAGATCTAAAAGTAGGAAAGAGCTACAAAGATTTTTGGGAATGGTAGGTTATTACAGGAGATTTGTTCTTAACTTTTCAATTCTTTTAACAACACTTATAGACCTACTGAAAAAGGGAGTTAAAGCTGCCTGGACCGATGACTGTGAATCCTCTTTCAGCAAACTTAAAGCTATCCTATTAAGTCAGCCAGTGCTCTCTACTCCAAATTTTGCTAAGCCTTTTAAGATGGCTGTTGACGCAAGTGATACAGGAGCTGGGGCTGTTTTGCTGCAAGAGGATGATCAGGGTATTGAACACCCTGTATCTTATTACAATAAGAAGTTCACTCCACCTCAAAAGAACTACTCGACTATTGAAAAAGAGCTTTTGGTCTTGATTTTTGGTTTACAGCATTTTTCATTTTATTTGTGTTCTGGTTTTGACCCCATAGTCATTTATACCGATCATAACCCACTGAAATTCCTTAGTAAGTTTAAAGATACAAATCAGAGATTGACAAGATGGAATCTACTTCTTCAGGAGTATTCATTAGACATACAACATGTCAAGGGGAAAGAAAATGTTATTGCAGATTGCTTATTTAGACTTTAGACAGATTGTTTTAGAGTAATAAGAAATTTCCTTTGTAAATTTCTTTTTACTTTGTGGGGAGGTGTTACATAGCCTATGATTTCATCATCCTTTGTGTAATTCTAACGTACAGTATGCTGGATGTTTGATCACGAGCGTGTTTTACCTCACTCCCCCCTTCTACCCTTATAGTAGAGTAAATCGTTCTCTCTGTTGTTCGGAGCAGGATTGTCAACTCTTTGTCCCCTATGGCTTCATTTGCACGTCCTTCTTACAAGTTGTATCAAGCTCTGCCGGCCCCTATATAATGAGCTCAGTCTCTGCATTAATGGCCACTTAGATCTACTCCTCATTTTGTTCACATCTCTGTCCTTCCCTGTACAGTTGTTATTATTGTGAGTGCTCAGGAAGTCTCCAGCCATCTAGCAGCTGTGTAATTTGAGTATAAGTGTTATTGCATTTTTTCTTGTACTGTATAGCATGGGGTGTTAATTCGTAGGCCTAGTGAGGTTTTTGTGATTCATGTGTTTTGGGTGTCAGCCATGATTGTTAATATTTTGTATCTGTAACAATATATCTTGCATTCACTGAGCATTATCCGGTTTTCTCATTTTATCAGGGCTGACTTGGATAAATTTGCATTTGGAAATTTCGTGTTAATAGAGGCTATTGCAGTTAACCATATATTTAACCTGTTTTTTGCCATTACATTATCCTTATGAGTCCTGAATGTTTAGTTGTTAGTTTGAGCATTAAACTTTAACTTGTAATTTTACCTAACTCTTTTGTTTTGAACCTGGAACTTTGCAGAACAGTAGTGATTTTTAGTATTCTCACTTAAAGTGTACATTATCTTTCTCTGTTCCGTAACATAAATTTGGCGACCTTTTATCAGGATATTCAGGATATTATCATAAGGATATTGCTTGATATTTTGTGACTGTGATTTATTCATGATGTCTACTATTACGACGCTTGATGAAGCCAAAGATTTTTTGTCAAATGTGCAAACAGTGTGTGATGTAGAAAACAGAACAAAGAATGAACTTAAGCTTGTTGCTCAACAACTGGAAATTGCAGTTCACTCTCATCATTTTAAAGATCAAATTGTTGGCATGATTAATAAAAGCTTGTTTAATGTAACTCCTCCAAATGAGCAAACGCAGATTGAAATAGCTAAGTTACAGCTAGCTCTGCAGGAGGCTCGTGTTAAGGAGGCTGAGTTTCAGGCTAAGGAGGCTGAGTTTCAGGCACGTGCTAAGGAGGCTGAGTCTCAGGCTCGTATTCAGGAGGCACAGGCACAGGCTCAGGCACAAATTGAACTTGCTAGGATTCAGGCAGACAATGAGTATCGCATGAAACAAGGCGGAACTGGATCATCTAGCTCTGATGATTTTGATGTGGCTAAAAATGTTAAACTTGTCCCTCCTTTTAATGAATCTGATCTGATTTAACAAAGTATTTTCAGTTGTTTGAGAGGGTAGCTACAGGTTTTAATTGGCCCAAAAAGTATTGGCCAGTACTCCTTCAAACTGTTCTCACCGGTAAACCTCAAGTAACTTATGCATCTTTGCCTCAGGATCAATCTGATAATTATGAGGTAGTTAAGAGCTTGATTCTTAAGGCCTATGAGCTTGCTCCAGAAGCCTATAGAGTAAAATTTAGGACAACTTATAAGCAAGATAAGCAATCCCACGTTGAGTATGCAAAAATCAAAGAAGATCTGTTAGAGCAGTGGTTAAATTCTAAGAATGTAAATTCTGATTTTGACAAATTTAAGCAGATGATTTTGCTGGAGGACTTCAAAAGGTGTATTAATAAAGATGTAAGCCTATATCTTGATGAGAGAAGAATAGATAATTTGTCTCATGCTGCAGTTTTAGCAGATGAATATGTTCTCACTCACAAGGGATATTCTAAAGAAAAAAGGAAAGCTGAGAGTAAGTACGTTGCCTCTACTCAGAGTATAGGTAACAGGAAAGAGAATAAAGATGATGTTTCTCAGGAAGTAAATACCAGCTTCACCTCTAGATTTCATAAAAGTAAATGTACTTATTGTAGTAAGCTTGGTCATACTACGGAGAAATGTTTCAGGAGACAGCGTGATGTGAACAAAAAGGAGTCTTTAAATATTCAGTCAATTGGTCTAGTGTCCACCCTTGAGAGTTCCCAGAATTCTTTAACTGAGTTAACTGAACCTGCTTTGAGGGGTAAATTAAATTCTCATGATGGAGCTCCTCTTTTGAGCAGTAACGTGGGTGACACTTTCAAGAGTTCATGTGCTAATTTCCTGTCTGATGGTTTTGTCAGTCCTCTGGGCAGTAATGACAGGAAATTAGTTAAAATATATCGTGATACAGGTGCTTGCCAATCCCTTATGCTGACCAGTGTTCTAGGCTCTTATGTTAATTCCTCTGATGAAACTGTAATCTTACAAGGTGTAGGGAATAATTACTTCTCTGTCCCTCTGTGCAGTGTGAATTTACAGTCTGGTTTTGTTAATGGTTCCGTTATGGTTGGGTTGGTTGAGACACTCCCAATGTCAGGTGTAACTTTCTTACTTGGAAATGATATTGGTGGAAGTCAAGTATGTCCAGCTCCTCAGTTGTCTAGTGAGCCAGTGGCTGCGACCCAGGATTGTGATGTCCCTGATGTGTTCTCTGCATGTGCTGTCACTAGAGCTAAGTCTAAAGTTACTGGTGACTTAGAGGATAATGATGATGATGATGTTATCCTAGCTGACACATTTCTTGCTAATTTGGACCACTCACCAGATGAGGCAGTACCCTGTAGTGTTGATAATTTGTCTCGTCAAGAGTTGGTTGAGTTGCAGGTTGCTGACCCTGAGTTGAAAGGTCTAGCTAACTCTGCTTGCAGTGAGGAAGAGTCAGCTGGTGCTTCTACTTGTTATTATATAAAGTCAGGAGTACTTATGAGGAAGTGGAGACCCCCGACAGCATCAGCCGACTGTGAATGGGAGGTTGTACATCAAGTTGTCATCCCTCGTGTTTGTAGGCAGGATATCATTAGAGTGGCTCATGATTCCAGTTTGGCAGGACACCTTGGAGTGAGGAAGACTGTGGCACGCATTTTGAAACACTTCTACTGGCCAGGCATCTTCGGAGATGTTTCCTGGTATTGTAAGTCTTGTCACACCTGTGAAGTTGTGGGGAAGTGTAATCAGACCGAAAAGGTTGCACCTCTAGTTCCCATTCCTCTTTTTGAGGCGCCTTTCACCCGTGTGTTGGTGGATATTGTGGGCCCTCTTCCTAAGACTTCTTCAGGATTTTCTTATGTGTTGACCCTGATTGATATGGCTACTCGTTATCCTGAAGCCATTCCACTTAGAAATATGTCAGCAAAGAACGTGGTTAAGGAAATGCTAGGGTTCTTCACAAAGTTTGGTCTGCCCAAGGAGGTACAGTCAGACCGGGGAAGTAATTTCATGTCAAATGTTTTCAAGCAGTCTCTGAAAGAGTTGGGCATCATCCAGATCACGTCTTCAGCTTACCATCCCCAGACCCAAGGGGCGTTGGAGAGATATCATCAAACACTCAAATCGATCCTCAAGAAATACTGTTTGGAACATCAGAAAGACTGGGATAAAGGTCTTCCATTCGTTGTATTTGCCGCAAGAGAATCTCCAAATGAATCACTGGGCTTCTCACCCTTTGAACTACTGTTTGGCCATGAAGTAAGAGGACCCCATAAGCTACTCAAGGAATGCTGGCTGTCAGAGGAAGATGACGTCAACCTGCTGGAGTATGTGATGAAGTTCAAAGAACGGCTGTCCACTGCTTTACAGCTGGCGAGAGAGAATTTAGGAGCTGCTCAGGAGAAGATGAAGACTTGGTATGATAAGAAGTCCAGGTTACGCCACTTTCAGCCAGGAGATTAGGTTTTGATTCAGCTACCGGTGCATGGGCAACCTCTTCAAGCCAAGTTTAGTGGTCCTTATTTCGTGGAGAAGAAACTCAGTGATGTCAACTATGTCATCGCCACACCAGATCGTAGAAAGAACAAGCAACTTTGTCATATCAATATGCTAAAGTTATATCACAGGCGGGACGAAAATAACCCAGTCTGCACTGTAGTTGTTCCACCCGAGTCTGCAAGTGAAGTTCTCCCTTGCAGCATGAGCCTGAGTGATAGTTTGGGGAAGAATCCTGATATCATGAATGATCTCCAGACTAAGCTTTCTCATCTAGCTCCTGAGGAAAGGCAGAAGTTTTCGGCATTACTGCAGGAGTACCCGCAAGTTTTCCGTGCCACTCCAGGAAGAACCACTGTGTTGATGCATGATGTCGATGTTGGAGACGCAAAGCCAATTAAACTGCCTCCTTACCGTGTGAACCCAGTGAAAGTTCCTCTCATCCAGAAGGAGCTTGGCTACCTGTTGGACCACAAGATGATTGAGCCATGTCAGAGCGAGTGGAGTTCTCCTGTCACTCTAGTCCCTAAGCCAGGTGGGTCACAGCGGCTTTGCATCGACTACAGACATGTTAATCAGATAACCAAAATAGACACTTACCCTCTCCCTCGTGTGGAAGATTGCATAGACAAGATCGGAAAGGCTAGGTACATAAGTAAGTTTGGTTTGTTAAAGGGATACTGGCAAGTACCTATGACTGAACGTGCTAGGGAGATCTCATGTTTTGTAACACTAGGAAAGACTTTTGCATGTTCTGTAATGCCATATGGTATGAAGAATGCACCAGCCACTTTTCAGAAGCTCATGAATGTTGTAACAGAGGGTTTGGCAGGGTGTGTTGTTTATATTGATGATGTATTAATCTTCAGTGACAACTGGAAAGATCACCTATGCCATGTCAGTAAATTTCTTGAGCGTTTGGTTCAGGCTAATCTTGTAGCTAATTTATCAAAGTGTGAGTTTGGTCAAGCTAAAGTTCAGTACCTTGAGTACGTAACTGGTGATGGACATGTTGCACCACCAGCAGCTAAGGTTCAGGTTATAAGTGATCTTCCCAGACCTAAAAGTAGGGAAGAGCTACAAAGATTTTTGGGAATGGTAGGTTATTACAGGAGATTTGTTCTTAACTTTTCAATTCTTTTATCACCACTTACAGACCTACTGAAAAAGGGAGTTAAAGCTGCCTGGACCGATGACTGTGAATCCTCTTTCAGCAAACTTAAAGCTATCCTATTAAGTCAGCCAGTGCTCTCTACTCCAAATTTTGCTAAGCCTTTTAAGATGGCTGTTGACGCAAGTGATACAGGAGCTGGGGCTGTTTTGCTGCAAGAGGATGATCAGGGTATTGAACACCCTGTATCTTATTACAATAAGAAGTTCACTCCACCTCAAAAGAACTACTCGACTATTGAAAAAGAGCTTTTGGTCTTGATTTTGGGTTTACAGCATTTTTCATTTCATTTGTGTTCTGGTTTTGACCCCATAGTCATTTATACCGATCATAACCCACTGAAATTCCTTAGTAAGTTTAAAGATACAAATCAGAGATTGACAAGATGGAATCTACTTCTTCAGGAGTATTCATTAGACATACAACATGTCAAGGGGAAAGAAAATGTTATTGCAGATTGCTTATTTAGACTTTAGACAGATTGTTTTAGAGTAATAAGAAATTTCCTTTGTAAATTTCTTTTTCTTTGTGGGGAGGTGTTACATAGCCTATGATTTCATCATCCTTTGTGTAATTCTAACGTACAGTATGCTGGATGTTTGATCACGAGCGTGTTTTACCTCACTCCCCCCCTCTACCCTTATAGTAGAGTAAATCGTTCTTTCTGTTGTTCGGAGCAGGATTGTGAACTCTTTGTCCCCTATGGCTTCATTTGCACGTCCTTCTTACAAGTTGTATCAAGCTCTGCCGGCCCCTATATAATGAGCTCAGTCTCTGCATTAATGGCCACTTAGATCTACTCCTCATTTTGTTCACATCTCTGTCCTTCCCTGTACAGTTGTTATTATTGTGAGTGCTCAGGAAGTCTCCAGCCATCTAGCAGCTGTGTAATTTGAGTATAAGTGTTATTGCATTTTTTCTTGTACTGTATAGCATGGGGTGTTAATTCGTAGGCCTAGTGAGGTTTTTGTGATTCATGTGTTTTGGGTGTCAGCCATGATTGTTAATATTTTGTATCTGTAACAATATATCTTGCATTCACTGAGCATTATCCGGTTTTCTCATTTTATCAGGGCTGACTTAGATAAATTTGCATTTGGAAATTTCGTGTTAATAGAGGCTATTGCAGTTAACCATATATTTAACCTGTTTTTTGCCATTACATTATCCTTATGAGTCCTGAATGTTTAGTTGTTAGTTTGAGCATTAAACTTTAACTTGTAATTTTACCTAACTCTTTTGTTTTGAACCTGGAACTTTGGAGAACAGTAGTGATTTTTAGTATTCTCACTTAAAGTGTACATTATCTTTCTCTGTTCCGTAACATAAATTTGGCGACCTTTTATCAGGATATTCAGGATATTATCATAAGGATATTGCTTGATATTTTGTGACTGTGATTTATTCATGATGTCTACTATTACGACGCTTGATGAAGCCAAAGATTTTTTGTCAAATGTGCAAACAGTGTGTGATGTAGAAAACAGAACAAGGAATGAACTTAAGCTTGTTGCTCAACAATTGGGAATTGCAGTTCACTCTCATCATTCTAAAGATCAAATTGTTGGCATGATTAATAAAAGCTTGTTTAATGTAACTCCTCCAAATGAGCAAACGCAGATTGAAATAGCTAAGTTACAGCTAGCTCTGCAGGAGGCTCGTGTTAAGGAGGCTGAGTTTCAGGCTAAGGAGGCTGAGTTTCAGGCACGTGCTAAGGAGGCTGAGTCTCAGGCTTGTATTCAGGAGGCACAGGCACAGGCTCAGGCACAAATTGAACTTGCTAGGATTCAGGCAGACCATGAGTATCGCATGAAACAAGGCGGAACTGGATCATCTAGCTCTGATGATTTTGATGTGGCTAAAAATGTTAAACTTGTCCCTCCTTTTAATGAATCTGATCTGATTTAACAAAGTATTTTCAGTTGTTTGAGAGGGTAGCTACAGGTTTTAATTGGCCCAAAAAGTATTGCCCAGTACTCCTTCAAACTGTTCTCACCGGTAAAGCTCAAGTAACTTACGCATCTTTGCCTCAGGATCAATCTGATAATTATGATGTAGTTAAGAGCTTGATTCTTAAGGCCTATGAGCTTGTTCCTGAAGCCTATAGAGTAAAATTTAGGACAACTTATAAGCAAGATAAGCAATCCCACGTTGAGTATGCAAAAATCAAAGAAGATCTGTTAGAGCAGTGGTTAAATTCTAAGAATGTAAATTCTGATTTTGACAAATTTAACCAGATGATTTTGCTGGAGGACTTCAAAAGGTGTATTAACAAACCAAACTTACTTATGTACCTAGCCTTTCCGATCTTGTCTATGCAATCTTCCACACGAGGGAGAGGGTAAGTGTCTGTTTTGGTTATCTGATTAACATGTCTGTAATCGATGCAAAGCCGCTGTGACCCACCTGGCTTAGGGAATAGAGTGACAAGAGAACTCCACTCGCTCTGACAGGGCTCAATCATCTTGTGGTCCAACAGGTAGCCAAGCTCCTTCTGGATGAGAGGAACTTTCACTGGGTTCACACGGTAAGGAGGCAGTTTAATTGGCTTTGCGTCTCCAACATCGACATCATGCATCAACACAGTGGTTCTTCCTGGAGTGGCACGGAACACTTGCGGGTACTCCTGCAGTAATGCCGAAAACTCCATCCTTTCCTCGGGAGCTAGATGAGAAAGCTTAGTCTGGAGATCATTCATGATATCAGGATTCTTCCCCAAACTATCAATCAGGCTCATGCTGCATGGGAGAACTTCGCTTGCAGACTCGGGTGTAACAGCTACAGTGCAGACTGGGTTATTTTCGTCCCGCCTGTGATATACCTTTAGCATGTTGATGTGACAAAGTTGCTTGTTCTTTCTACGATCTGGTGTGGCGATGACATAGTTGACATCACTGAGTTTCTTCTCCACGAAATAAGGACCACTAAACTTGGCTTGAAGAGGTTGCCCATGCACCGGTAGCTGAATCAAAACCTGATCTCCTGGCTGAAAGTGGCGTAACCTGGACTTCTTATCATACCAAGTCTTCATCTTCTCCTGAGCAGCTCCTAAATTCTCTCTCGCCAGCTGTAAAGCAGTGGACAGCCGTTCTTTGAACTTCATCACATACTCCAGCAGGTTGACGTCATCTTCCTCTGACAGCCAGCATTCCTTGAGTAGCTTAAGGGGTCCTCTTACTTCATGGCCAAACAGTAGTTCAAAGGGTGAGAAGCCCAGTGATTCATTTTGAGATTCTCTTGCGGCAAATACAACGAATGGAAGACCTTTATCCCAGTCTTTCTGATGTTCCAAACAGTATTTCTTGAGGATCGATTTGAGTGTTTCACGATATCTCTCCAATGCTCCTTGGGTCTGGGGATGGTAAGCTGAAGACGTGATCTGGGTGATGCCCAACTCTTTCAGAGACTGCTTGAAAACATTTGACATGAAATTACTTTCCCGGTCTGACTGTACCTCCTTGGGCAGACCAAACTTTGTGAAGAACCCTAGCATTTCCTTAACCACGTTCTTTGCTGACATATTTCTAAGTGGAATGACTTCAGGATAACGAGTAGCCATATCAATCAAGGTCAACACATAAGAACATCCTGAAGAAGTCTTAGGAAGAGGGCCCACAATATCCACCAACACACGGGTGAAAGACGCCTCAAAAAGAGGAATGGGAACTAGAGGTGCAACCTTTTCGGTCTGATTACACTTCCCCACAACTTCACAGGTGTGACAAGACTTACAATACCAGGAAACATCTCTGAAGATGCCTGGCCAGTAAAAGTGTTTCAAAATGCGTGCCACAGTCTTCCTCACTCCAAGGTGTCCTGCCAAACTGGAATCATGAGCCACTCTAATGATATCCTGCCTACAAACACGAGGGATGACAACTTGATGTACAACCTCCCATTCACAGTCGGCTGATGCTGTTGGGAGTCTCCACTTCCTCATAAGTACTCCTGACTTTATATAATAAAAAGTAGAAGCACCAGTTGACTCTTCCTCACTGCAAGCAGAGTTAGCTAGACCTTTCAACTCAGGGTCAGCAACCTGCAACTCAACCAACTCTTGACGAGACAAATTATCAACACTACGGGGTACTGCCTCATCTGGTGAGTGGTTCAAATTTGCAAGAAATGTGTCAGCTAGGATAACATCATCATCATCATTATCCTCTAAGTCACCAGTAACTTTAGACTTAGCCCTAGTGACAGCACATGCAGGGAACACATCAGGGACATCACAATCCTGGGTCGCAGCCACTGGCTCACTAGACAACTGAGGAGCTGGACACACTTGACTTCCACCAATATCATTTCCAAGTAAGAAAGTTACACCTGACATTGGGAGTGTCTCAACCAACCCAACCATAACGGAACCATTAACAAAACCAGACTGTAAATTCACTCCGCACAGAGGGACGGAGAAGTAATTATTCCCTACACCTTGTAAGATTACAGTTTCATCAGAGGAATTAACATTAGAGCCTAGAACACTGGTCAGCATAAGGGATTGACAAGCACCTGTATCACGATATATTTTAACTGCTTTCCTGTCATTACTGTCCAGAGGACTGACAAAACCATCAGACAGGAAATTAGCACATGAACTCTTGAGAGCGTCACCCACGTTACTGCTCAAAAGAGGAGCTCCATCATGAGAATTTAATTTACCCCTCAAAGCAGGTTTAGTTAACTCAGTTAAAGAATTCTGGGAACTCTCAAGGGTGGACACTAGACCAATTGACTGAATATTTAAAGACTCCTTTTTGTTCACATCACGCTGTCTCCTGAAACATTTCTCCATTGTATGACCAAGCTTACTACAATAATTACATTTACTTTTCTGAAATCTAGAGGTGAAGCTGGTATTTATTTCCTGAGAAACATCATCTTTATTCTCTTTCCTGTTACCTGTTCTCTGAGTAGAGGCAACGTACTTACTCTCAGCTTTCCTTTTTTCTTTAGAATATCTCTTGTGAGTGAGAACATAGTCATCATTTAAAACTTCAGCATCAGACAAATTATCTATTCTTCTCTCATGAAGATATAGGCTTACATCTTTATTAACCCCTTAAACTCGGCCGTGTACGGCCGATCCTCCCCCTGTGGCGGGGTTGTAGCGGGGTCTGAGTACCTGTGGGAAAATATTTGCCAAAAATCAGAGATTAATCCTAGAACATTAAAATTTTTATGGCATATAGTACTTACATTCAGCTTTCTCTTGAGACAGATGTTGAGCCTTCATGGACTACCAAAGGACTTGTGAAGACTTGCAAGTTTGGGTAACAAAATCTTCACTTTCACACCTCCAGAAACCCGGTTTTCTTTCTACCACAGCCTCAGTCTGTCACAGTACACTTTATACAACAACGTACAGGTAGTTTGGAATCCGAATTTGTACAATAAGCACTGAAAATAAGGCCATAATGAACGGAGCGTACGGCCGACATGCAGCGCGGCGGCGATCTTCCCGTCACTGAACACACATTTCCCTTTTCACAGCTAAAAACACGTATACTACATTATTTTCCTTCATAGTACTTCGCAAAGTCTCGCTTGGCACTATTACGGCCCTAAAAATCACTGTCACTGCCAGTATTGTGAAGCGGGAATGAGGAAGACCACCGCGGCGCGAGTTTATTCTGCCTTACGGCAGGCACTTTATTCTCGCTCTTGTCGGCCACTCGCACTTCATTTCTGTCGCTCACTTTCACTCTAGGTGTCAGTTTTTTGCCTTATTCATCAGTGTCACTGTCATTTGTTATAAAAATAATATTTTCTACACAACAAACTGTCACTGTCAGAACACAGAATAGAAACATATGCTTTCAACTTCTTACACTGGAGTGACTGTCACTCTCAATACTTATATTATTACTATGTACAATTATTTACACTGAAATCACTGTCACTGTCAGTGCTTTTACAACTACATACACTAATTTACACTCATCAGACTGTCACTGTCAGCACGTAAAAGAAAACTAAACACTAGTATCACTGTCACTCTCGGTATTATTTTCAAGATTCTTACCCTTATTTTCAATATCTAGTCAGGCTGTGGTAGTCAAAGAAACACGGGTAAGCACAGAGGGGAATTTTGCACTCTTTGCACTGCAAGGAGGTGCGCCTAAATGTTCTGTCTTGCCTGGTAGTGTGGCTGCACACATGACACCTCCTGAGTGCTTTTCCCCTCTTGGCAGTGGCAGGCAGTGGCTCCAGGCGGTGTCGCTGAAGGTGGCTCCAGGCGGTGTCGCTGAAGGTAGTCCTGACACTGTAGGCGGTCTGGAGGTGTGTGTGGGTGGCGCCTGGGACTTGATGGCAGTACCTGCCCAAAACGCTGAAGCAGCTGGTACACACAAGTCTTAGAAAAACGCCGGAGAGAGTAGTTTGCTGGCTTCCTGTTCTTGATCTTATACAGGATGACGGCGTTCAGCATGCACATATCAAGCATGGGGTTTCATTTACTCGGGACTTATCTTGGAAAGATCATATTACATCTCTTGTAAAATCTGCTTCCAAGAGATTGGGTGTGCTAAGCCGACTCCGCTCTTTCTTTACCCCTGCACAATTGTTGACTCTATACAGGGGTTTTATCCGCCCCTGTGTGGAGTACAACTCTCATGTGTGGGGAGGCTCCCCACATACAGCTCTTCTCAATAGGGTGGAGTCAAAGGCTTTTCGTCTCATTAACTCTCCTCCTCTTACTGACTCCCTTCAACCTCTGTCTCTTCGCCGCACTGTTGCATCTTTATCTCTTTTCTATCGCTACTTTAATGGTCACTGCTCCTCTGAACTGTCTGCTTGCATTCCTCCACCTCTACGACGGGCGCGTAGCACCCGTCTGGCAGCAAACTCTCATCCCTTTTCTGTCCAACTCTCTAATGCAAGAGTTAACCGTTACTCCCAGTCTTTCATTCATGCAACAGGTCAGCTCTGGAACTGTCTCCCTCTGTCTGTATTTCCTCCTGCCTATGATCTCCAGTCTTTCAAACGCAGTGTGTCCAGGCATCTCAAAATGATCGGATCTTGAATTTGGCTCTCTATTGTATTTTGTTTTTCTCTTGGAGGGAACTGTTACTGCGGGCTCATGGCCTTTGGTTCCTTCTTCCTTGCATAAAAAAAAAAAAAAAAAAAAGTGCAGGAACACCTTCCTGTACCAGCGACGGTTCCTCCTCAGGCAGTCTATCTCTCCGATCATCATGTCAGACTTGTCCACCAGCCGCATATTGACGTTGTAGTCAATCGCAGCATCAGGCTTCATCACAGGATCGCCAGTCCTTCTGTCGACCTTCCCTGTGGCTTGCATTTCCCCCTTGTGAACTGTGGTGAGCACATTGACGATTCTCTTATTGTGCCACCTGATCGCCAGCATTTTGTCAGTTTTCTTCAGGTGCACGTCTCCCCGCTTTGATCTTTCAGCCTCGGGGAAGGCAGGCTAGTGTCCCCTATTGCTACGGACAGTGCCACAGGATCCGACGCCGTGTTCTGAAAGGTACTTGGCGAGGTTGGGAGCTGTATAATAATTGTCCGTATACAGGACATGATTCCGGCCAAAGTACTTTTCCAAAAGCACTTTCACCACAGAACCAGAGAATCCAAGGGGGTCAGTCTTGTCCAAGTCCACATTGCTGGCGGTGTAGATAACGAAGTCTAGGATGAGCCCCGTCTTGCAGTCGCACAGCACGAAAAACTTTATTCCAAAGCGGTGGCGTTTGCTAGGAGTATACTGCACGAACTGAAGACGGCCCCTGAACAAAACCAAGGACTCGTCAATCACAACTTTCTTGAAGGGCCGAAGGAACGTCGTAAACTTATCCTTGATCAGGTTCAGGATTCCCCTCACTTTCCATAGTGGGTCATTTTGGGAAGGCTCATCGTTGTTCACAAAGTGAAGGTAAGTCATGAGTTGCCTGAAACGATCGCGACTCATGTATTTGTTGAAGATGGGTGTGGGGCAAAGATCGTCAGCACTCCAGTATTCCTCGAGCTTGTGCTTCCAGTTATGTGGCAAAAGAAGCATCAAGCCGATAAATACAAATAGTTCCCTGATCGTTACAGGAACCCATGCTGCCATCCGCGGCATAGATGGCGTTGCAGCTTCACCTTCACCTTCACGAACTGCAGCAGATTGCCCCTCGTACCTGTTCGTCTCGGTACAAATCTGCTCCATTACTTCGTTATCAAGGAAGGCCAACAGGTAGTCCAGACATTCACCATTATCTGGGACAGGGAAGTCAGCCTGTATCCCACACCCACTGGCATCAAAGGGCAGATCTTCTGGCACAAAATCTGAGCCCTCAGACCACACGAAGGCATCCAGAGTGCCCTGCCTAGGCTGGGAGGTGGTGGGGGCGGCGGGGGGTGAGGCAGGCCGTGTGGCAGTGGGTGAGGCAGGCGGTGAGGCAGTGGGTGAGGCAGGCCGTGTGGCAGAGGCTGTGCTAGGTCGTGTCGGTGTGGTGGTGGTGGTGGTGGGGAGATAACGCGAAGGTTCAAGGTCACTCGCAGTGGCATGACTGGTGAGTTGCCTAGTGCGAGTAACCTTAGCACTAACTCTTACACTAGGAGACAATTTTCTACTCGTACTAGCACGGACACTGGGCCTACGAAAACCTCTACGTAAACTAGACTGCCTACTTCCCTTCCGAGGTGGTGAAGGAGACTCAGAAGACTCCGGAGAAAGTGCAGCTGAAGATGACGATGAGAGAATGGGGTTGGGAGTGCGTGGCGGGATGGCGGCGGCGTGACGTGGTGTAGGGGACAATGGCCGGTCTGAGGAAGACAATGGCTGGGAAGCTGGGTCACCACTTCGTCTCCTCTTGGCCCCCTTTCCATACACTAGGCCCCTTTTCACTGGAGCCTTGCCTGTTGAGGTGCTGGGCACAGGAAATGTCACTTCTGGCACCTCAGACTCAGCACTCGATAGAGTGTCTGACTCGTCAAGGCTAGATAACACACCGACGTCACTTCCACAATCCATGGACGCTTTCAATAATTCAATCCCTATAGCCGAGTCACTAAGGCCCTTAGAAGTTCCTTGTAAGGGTTTGTACGGGGTGGAGGTCACAAAGCCCTTTTTCGGAGGGCTGGAAGGCACAGACTCGGAAGAGCTTGAGTTTGACATGGTGCCACCTTCAAAGATTCTGGTAGACTGATGCTAAACAGGGGCAAACCACGGGAAAAAATGCTAGTGTGACAACTGGGGAAACAAGCGTTTCCAATTAGCATAAAGTGCTTGCGAGAGGAAGGCGCAGATTGACATGTATGAGCTGTCCGCGCGCTGCCATATTGCACGACGAGGGAGGGCCGGGCAGCGGTGCGTGGGTGGGTAAAAAAAATGATACTTGGCAACAACCGAGGTCAGTAGTACAAAGGTCAAGTGTGCTAAAAGTAGCCAAAGGGTGGCGGTAATGATAGACAATACCAGCTGGAGCCTGCTTGCCCGCGGTTATTCAAAATTTACTAGAATCGCAAACGCGACGATCCGCCGTTATGTCCTTTTGGCCGAGCGTCGCAAACGAGACGATACGCGTTTAAGGGGTTAAGCTATCATTTAACATGCTATTACCTCATGCTATTGTCACTCTATTCATGTTTTATTATCATTCTGTTGATGCAGTCTAAACATATGCAGATTTTGTTCTCGTCTTGCAGTCATTCATTGTGGAATACAAAATTTGTGACTTAGATTTATTAACCCGCGCCGTCCCGGTGACGTGAATTAACGTCTGCACATGATGTGCACTCATGTCCCGGCGACGTGAATTAACGCGGCAACATTGCAAGGTCCCTAATTTGCACAATTTTCAATTTTCGCGAGTGATTTTTGGCACATATACACGGGACACCTTCCTCTATTCCTCTACAAGATGCCAAGCAGGGACAGTGCCTTATACTGCATAACCTCTCTCCCCCCCTTGCACGCCATTGTCTCGGCAATTCACCTGTTACCAGTGACCTGGCCAATAAAGGCATTCAGGGCCAGAGTGATTCCCCAATCGATGACAATGTGGAGGACAAAGTTTACATAGCATTAGAGGAAGAAGCAGTCAGAAATGATGATCAGGTAATGTGGGAAAAAAAGGTCATGAATGGTGAAGAGTTAGTGAGTGAAACAATGCTTATAATGCCTATATTACTGTTTGAAAACCAATATACTCTTGTACTACATATAAATTCGTACCAAGTAAATAAATAAATACTGTTAATGAGTGGATAAAATAGTTACCCTCTCATAGAACTCGTTTTCTTTGGTGCAAGCCTGTTAGAAAACCCAGTCAGGTAAGGAGGTGCTCGTACCTGAATTGAGTATTTTAAACCTCAGGTGAGCGATTTCTCTATGAATTTTCGATGTTTCTCACCAAAAGCGGATGTTTGAGCCCCCCCAAAAAAAGGTCCAAAAATGTCGGGACTGGGGCGTACCACTGCCCAGAAAACGTTGGGATGGGGCGGGTTAATGTTCTGTGCTGGAAGTCGAAGTCAATGTGTAGCCCAACTAGACTTGAACTTTGATAGAAAAATGAGGTGAAAAAGGGTCAACTTGAGTTCGAAGTAGCAAAAAATGAAAACAGTTGAAGATGTACAGTATAAGCAGGAAGCAGCCCTCGTTGCTGTGTTTTAAGATTTTGTTCTTGGACTTTGTGTTTCCTTCTCGTCTCCTCAAGTGATCATAGATGCTGCAGACTGTGATGGCTATCTTCAGGAAACTGGCGTATAGTAGGGAACTGTTCCAGTTTTGGACTGAAGCCACGACAGTTACTCATGGTACTCCTTCATCATCGGTGTCCGTATCACAGTTTGTATGTTGTATGGTTCCACGAGTAGCATGTAGTGTGTTGTCCTCGATGGTGATGGGAGCCTCCTGGGTCGTCATTGTCACTAAGGAGGTCTCCGTGTTGGCCTGTGTGGTCGCTATGAGTCTCTGTGATGGAGCTGTGGGCCAGGGTTCGAGCGAGTGAGTGGTCCATTGATCTGCAGACTCGGTCATGGTGTTTTCCAGAGTTTGTTGACTTTCTTGGCTTTCGTTTGCATCATCTTGCGATTAGTTAGTGAAAAGAATGCATTAGGGATTGTGATGGATGGAAGACCACGATTTTTTATGGCAGCATGGTTGCCAGAGCCGTCCTGTCACTCCTCCGTGAAGAGCCAGGTGATCTTTCTGCTTTTAATTTTGATTGTGGATGTATCCTCCTGTCGTCTTTGCTGGTGTTCTTGGCAGCGTCTCGGAATTCGCTGTCAAGTTGGGGTGTGTAGTGGCCCTTCTATATTGATGGCCTCCAGTCCTCTGGTGTTGGACACCAACATGTCAAGATGCAGGATTCTCTGATGGATTCGGTTTATGGAAAAACATGTAACGTCCACTATCAACCGGTGCTATGAAACCATATCCATCCCTGTCATTGAATTATTTTAAAGACGGCGATTTCATGTTCTTCGCCACAAGGCATAGTGATTAGAGCTGGTTGGTGAAAGGCTGCGGTGTACTGAAAATTGCATCCTCTCAATGAATAGGAAGCCAATATGTTGCTGGGGGGAGTTGTGCTGGAACTGGTGGAGATGTCTATTCTCATTCTAGACACATTCAGTACGTATTCCAGTTTGTTATAGACACCGTCTGTACGTATTCTTCACTTGTCATATACACGTACTATGTTCGGTCTACATATGTTCTTCACGCGCACTACAGAGTGTCCAATCAGTTACTGTGCACTGGAATATTTGATATATAATATACTTAACCATCCATCCATCAGCCAATCCTATGTGCCCCATAAGGAACGTAAAAGCCTGGAGCTAGGCAAGTTGGTCCTGACATTTAAGATTAGAGTGACCAGCCTCACACATCCCTGAATGGCATTACGTGAGCAATAAACCCTAACCATCCCTTGGATATAAACCTGCACTGGGTTAATCTAATTGGAGTGCCTTAATTATCCACTGAACCACCAGGCACCATAATTTGGTTATATGGTTACCATTCAGTGTAGTAAATGGTTTTCTGGTGAATTGGAAACCATTTGGCATGTCACTCAGTGTAGAGTCACCCATAGGCAGAAGGAAGAGGACCCCACCTACCACCAAATATACCTAACAATAATAATAACCTCAGAGAGATCTTGGCCTGACGTACGGCGTGACCTTGGCGAGGCTCGCGCAGCTGCTCACACAGTGGTTCAAGCACTGGTGCATAGCAACAGTCGGGGTATAGCGCTGGAAGTGTGAACAGATTTAACTGTCTTGGCCGAACGACAATGGTGTTGACGATTGAAGAGAGAATGTTCATTGTGATGTATATGTTTTGTAACAGTGATAAATACACAGAGGACGTTCAGCAAAAGTTTGCAAATCAATTTCCAGATGCACAAGTTCTCCACCGTAGTGCGGTGTGAAATCTGATCAACAAGTTTCGTGAAACAGGCAGTGTGCAAGATGCACCCCGGATCTTGTAGGCCCTCCACTTAAGAAGAAACAGTTCTCGACAGGATGCTCCAGAGTTGTAGTAAGTCTGTGAGACGGTGGTCTCAACAGGCCAACGTGTCAAAGAGTAAAGCTCACAGGATTCTGAAGTCAAAGTTGAAGTTGCATAAATACAGGGTGTCTGTTGTGCATCAGCTGAAGGAGGCAGATCACCAGACCCATGTCAACTGCTGCACCTGGTTTCAGAACCTCCTTTTTGTGGAAGGCGAGGAACTCCTTGATATAACCTTCTTCACAGATGAGGCATGGTTTCACCCTTCTGGGTATGTAAACAGCCAGAACAGTCATCTGTGGAGCAGTGAAAATCCCCATGAATTGCAGGAAATGCCTCTACATGATCATAAAATCGGGGTGTGGTGTGCCATAAGTCGTATGCACATATTTGGGTCCGTTTGCTTAAGTGACACCATAAATGCAGAAAGTTACTGCACCGACATTCTCAACCAATCCTAGGCCACTTCACTTAGCATGAAACTGATGAAGCCTGGTTCCAGCAGGATGGTGCAACTGCACACACAGCTTCCTCACCACTCCAATTTTTGGAGGAAAACTTCGGTAGTCGTATAATCTCGCGTAGAATCTGGCAAGCTCGTTCTCCTAACCTGACTCCTCCAGACTACTATTATCTGTGGGGTGCACTGAAAGGTCTACGAGAACATTTAGCACACAATTGATAAGCTGAAGGCAGCAATCACCACCCACATTCAACAGATCACACCGGACACCCTGCAGAATGTTTTGGGCAATATGAGGAAGCGTGTCAAGAATGGGAGCAGTGGAAATGAGTTATTTAAAAGGAGCCTGTGGAGTCACATGGAGAGACAGGCTGACGAATGAGGATATAAAGGAGCGTTGTGGTGTGGATGTGGATGTGATAGGAAGCATTATGAGGAACACACTGAGGTGGTTTGGCCATGTGGAGAGGATGGAGGGTGAAAGACTGACGAAGAGAGTGTATGTGAGTGAGATGGAGGGGGGAAGAGGGAGGGGAAGGCCGAGGATGAGATGGAGGGATGGGGTGGAGAGGTATATGAGAGGGGGGGGGGTGAATTGGGAGCAGGGCAGTGAAATGGCGGGGGACAGGGCGACGTGGAGGCGATTTATTTGTGGCCACCCCAAACGGGATTGAGGCGTCTGGCAACAGATAGATTGACAGTGTCCGGACATGTCTTCAGGCCCGTGGGGAGCATTTCCAACATCTGCTGTAGGGAAGAACTGCAGCTTGGTAAGTGGTACTTTACTGCACAATAGCTTTGGGACACCCAGTATTTTCGTTTTAGATACTTACTATGCACATACTCTCTTCGTTATAGGTACTCTTTATACATATACTCTGTTCCCTCTAGATACTCTGTATACATGGTTTGTTCGTTGTAGATACGCTTTATACACATGCTCTGTTCATTTTAGATACTCTAAAGTCGTTCTAAAAATGCCATTCATTAATATGAAATCATTTTCCCTTGTTTTTCAGGACCAGTTGGATGCACTTTGGCATGGAATCACATAGATCTCTAAAGTAACCTAAGGACATTTCTTTGCATCAAACATTTGTCAGGTCAGTCTTGAGGTTGTCCAGACTGGGTGTCTTCTTTGCATCTTCATTGTTGCCCAGCAATTTTCTATCGGATTTAGATCCGGACTGTTGCCAGGCCAGTCGAGAACCTCAGTCCGATTATTCTGAAGCCATTTTGCCTTTCTTGACTTGTGACATGGAGCTGAATCATGCATGGAAAAAGTCACATCAATGAATAACAAAAAAGTTTAACAAATGATCTTTCAGAACTTGAATGTACCGGCCACCATTCATCATCAAGTTCTTAGGAAGAAAGTAGAGGCCTCCCCTTCCCATTTCACCTGAAAAACACCCGCATACCATTACTGATTGTGGGTGCTTAACAGTCGGAACCGTGTAAGCAGGGTCAATTCGACTACGGGAGGCAGGGCGACGAAGCTTGGCAGAACGCACCTGGAACACTTGAAATGTGCTTTCATCGGAAAACATAACTTTTCTCCACTCATCCGATGTCCAGTGTGCATACCTTTTGGGAAACTGAATGCTCTGCTTCTTCATGCAGTCAGTGAGAAGAGGTTTCTTGGCTGCAGTGCGACTTGGCAAACCCAGCTCCTTCTGCAAGCGGTGTTGGATAGTTCGAATTGAGACGTCTTGTAACAGCTGGGGATGCATTCTCTTCAATTCTGTTGCTGTCAGTCGAGGATTCTTGATCACTTCCCTCTTCAGAAGCGTATCTGTACCTCTGGAAGTCGTCCTCTTTCCACCACCATGCTTGTGCTCTGGTACGACATCAGGTGGCAGGCTGCGCACTGCAGCAAGAATCTTCATGACGGTCGACTTTGCACGTCCAGTACGTTCACAAATCGTGTTGAGAGACATTATCCTGCCTCCATTGTAATGATACAGACCCTCTCATCCCTTTAGCAGTACTTTCCAGGCATGACAACTCGACTCTAGGAAAATAACAGGGCAAAAAAAAAAAAAAAAAAAAAAAAAAAAAAAAAAAGAGCGAGGTGCAAGCTCGGAGCGACGGGAACGTATACTCCCACTCTTTCTTCTGAGCAAGCACTGACATGCAATGCTGCGTGCTTCACCACCAGTGTTGCCAACTCCGACTGGACCCCTCCCCCCCAAAAAAAAAAAAACGCTAGAGTTGGGCAAATACCGCTAGAATTTAAATTGTTGTCAATTATAAAAAGCATACTAAGAAAACGATAATTCACAGTTTGAGAAACTAATAAAGAGTTAAATGTTTCATAATTCGATTATAATTAACTTGATTACAGCAAAGAAAAAAAAATCATTAAAAAGTACTATTGCCTTCATAATTCCGACACATTTGTCAGTATCGAGATCTGGCTACAAACATGGTATTCCAATTGTATGGAAAAATTAAACGTGGGAAGTACTGGGAGTACTTATTATCTCGTGCTGAACTTGGTCATCAATGCATTTAACAAGAGAATACATGTGATTTCCAGACCTCAATAAATGAAGATGTGTTCTTGGAGTACTGAAAGAAACAGTACATTCGTCACAATCTGTAAACTGACTCACTTGGGACAGTAACCGACTGGCCGACGCAGTATGACCGAACTGACAGGAAACGGACGTGAAACGACAGGAAACGAAAGTGAAATGAACGTAGGCAGTAGTGTAACATACATACATGCTTACGAGTTGGAGGCAGACTGCTTACAAGTTCATTAATTTTACTGGTTTAATTTGTGACATTGCATGACAATTATATCCTTCCCATGCCTCTAATTAGACGAGTATCCAATCCCACTAGATTTCCCGCTAGCCGCTAAATCAATATTTTACCAGATAGATTACAAACTAAACATCCAGATTTAGCGAGAAAACCGCTAAATTGGCAACACTGTTCATCACCTCCCGCCAACACAAGAGGAGTTGCCAGTTGCTTCTTGCCCAAAAAAATTCACTTGGTAGAGATGGAAACAAAGCATAGACAGACAATCTCCCATAGCAATTCTGTGTGTAGATCCTAAGTCAATATATATATATATATATATATATATATATATATATACCCCCTGTGGCGGGGGGGAAACAACCTGGCCGCACTATGGGGTGGTACTACTACTCTGCGGCCAGGTTGTGTTAGGAAGAATACTGCCACCGTATTCCCTGCGTGTCGTAAAAGGCGACTAAAATGGGCGGGGTGAGGGGACTAGGGACCCCCTCCTCTGTTTTTTAGTTCCTAAAAAGAGACAGGCCAGAGAAAGGGATGAAGGATGGAGTTATGCCCGTACCCTGAAGATTGGGTCTATGAATGTGCGTGGATGTAGTACGATTGAGGCTAAAAGGGAGGAGATTGGGAGAATGTTTGTGAGAAGAAAGTTGGATGTGTTAGCTCTGAGTGAAACGAAGATGAAAGGGAAGGGGGAATCTATGTTTGGAAGTGTGAATGGAAGATTGTCAGGTGTTGATAGAGGAAGGGCAAGAGAAGGTGTGGCCTTGTTAGTGAGTCCGGAAGTACAGAAATGTGTGATTGAATGGAAGGAGGTGTCATCGAGACTGATGTGGGTGAAAGCGAAATTTGAACGTGAGTTGTGGGTGTTTGTGAGTGCATATGGGCCTAGTAGTGAAAGGGATGAACAAGAGAGGGAGTCTTTCTGGAATGATGTTGATGAGTGTCTGCAGAGTTTTGGAGCGAATATGAATGTGGTAATGATGGGAGATCTGAATGCTAGAGTGGAAAATGTAGCAGTTGAAGGCGTAGTTGGTATGCATGGTGTACCTGGAAGAAATGAAAATGGGGAACGAATGATAGCGATGTGTGTTGAGCGAGAGATGGTGATTGGAAATACGCTGTTTGAGAAGAAAGATATTTATAAGTATACATGGATGAGACAGGAGGGTGGAAAGGTTGTTGATAGAGCATTGATGGACTATGTGGTTGTGTCTAGGAATGTAATAGGAAGATTGTTGGATGTGAGAGTTCTGAGAGGGGAGGGTGGAGGTATGTCTGACCACTACCTGGTGGAGGGAAAGTTAAGAGTAGGTAAGAGATGGGTGAGAGCTAGGAGGGTTAGGTGTGGCAGGGAGGTTTTGAAAGTGAGTGAGCTGGATAAAAGAGAGAAAAAGATAGAGTATCAGGTGAAATTGAAAGATGAGTGGAACGCAGTGAAAGATCGGAAAAATGGCAGCGTGGAGGAGGAATGGCAGTTGTTTAAGAGTGCTGTGGTGGGGCATGCAGAAGAGGTGTGTGGTGTGAGACGTGTGGTTGGTGGTGTAAGAAAGGAAGTGAATGGTGGTGCGAGGAAGTAAGTATGGCTGTGGCTGAGAAGAGACGTGCATATGAAGTGTGGCTACAGAGGAAGGATGAGATGTCATATGAAAGGTATAAGGAAAAGAGGAATAGAGCGAGAAGGGCTGTGCGTGAAGCTAAAGTGGCAGCAGATGAGAGGTGGGGTAGGCGGCTGACAGAGAATTTTCAACAGAATAAGAAAATGTTTTGGAAGGAGGTGAAAAGGGTGCGAAAGGGAGAGTCTGGGAAGGAAGAACGAGTAAAAGCAGAGGATGGAAGGATGTTAATTGAGATGGATGCAGTAAGGAAGAGATGGGCAGAGTATTTTGAAAGTCTGTTAAATGTAGAGGAGGAAAGGGTGGCTGAGATTGTGGCAGATGGAAGGGTGCAATGAATAAATGTGTTGGGAGAGTTGAATGATTCTTTGATCACGAAGGAGGAAGTGGAGAAGGCAGTAAAGGAGATGAAAACAGGGAAAGCTGCAGGTATGGATGGGTGTGCTGTGGAATGCCTGAAGGGTGGTGGAGTGACTACTGTTGACTGGTTAGTAAGATTGTTGAATGTGTGCTTTGAGAAAGGTATGGTGCCAATTGACTGGGCAAGTGCTTGTGTGGGCCCGTTGTATAAAGGCAAGGGTGATAAGTATGAATGTACTAGCTTTAAGGGTATAAGTCTGTTGAGTGTTGTAGGTAAGGTATATGGTAGAGTGTTAATTATGAGAGTTAGAGAGGGTACAGAGGGAGAAATTGGTGATGAGCAGTGTGGCTTTAGGAGAGGGAGGGGATGCGTTGATCAGGTGTTTGCTGTGAGACAAGTGTGTGAAAAGTATTTAGTGAAAGGCAAGGATGTGTTTTGGGCATTTATGGATTAAGAGAAAGAGTATGATAGAATTGATGGGGAGGCTTTGTGGACTGTTTTAAGATTGTATGGACTTGATGGTAGGTTACTAAAAGGGGTGGAAAGTTTTTATGTAAATAGTAGAGCGTGTGTAAGAGTGGGAAATGCTGTGAGTGATTGGTTTCCCGTGAGAGTGGGGCTGCGACAGGGATGTGTGATGTCGCCTTGGTTGTTTAATATTTACATGGATGGTGTTGAATTGATGGGGAGGCTTTGTGGACTGTTTTAAGATTGTATGGACATGATGGTAGGTTACTAAAAGGGGTGGAAAGTTTTTATGTAAATAGTAGAGCGTGCGTAAGAGTGGGAAATGCTGTGAGTGATTGGTTTCCCGTGAGAGTGGGGCTGCGACAGGGATGTGTGATGTCGCCTTGGTTGTTTAATATTTACATGGATGGTGTTGTAAGGGAGGTGAATGCAAGAGTTTTAGGTGGAGGTCTGAGTCTGGTGAATGTTGATGGTGGAGAGTGGAATCTGAAGCAGCTGCTGTTTGCAGATGATACTGCACTGGTGACTGATTCAGAGGAGAGATTGAGACAGTTGGTAGAGGAGTTTGGAAGGGTGTGTGAAAGGAGGAAATTGAAAGTAAATGAGAATAAGAGTAAAGTGATGAAGTGTACGAGGTTGATATATGGTAGGGGGATGAATATAGTTTTGAATGATGAGTTGCTTGAGGAGGTAGATTGTTTTAAATATCTAGGGTCACATGTTGCTGTGGATGGAAGAATAGATGCAGAAGTGAAGTTTAGAATAAATGAAGTAGGAAAGGTGCTGGGAGGAATGAAAAAAGTGTTTAAATGTCGTTCGCTTAGAATGGATGTAAAGAGAAGGCTGTATAGGGGTGTTGTGGTACCGACTGTTATATGGGGCTGAAACATGGAATATGGGTGTAGCAGAGAGGAAAAGTTTGAATGTAATGAAGATGAGGTGTCTGAGGAGTATGTGTGGAGTGACACGTATGGATCGGGTGCGAAATGATGAAGTGCGAAGGAGAACTGGAGTTGTTCGGGAGATGGCTGGTAGAGTTGAGCAGAGGGTGTTGCGATGGTTTGGGCATATGAAGAGAATGGATAATGAGCGATTGGTGAAAAAGATAACTAGATCTGATGTGAGAGGTGTAAGGCTGAGAGGAAGACCACGAATAGGATGGATGGCCAGTGTGAAGAGAGCACTGGATGCAAGAGGGTTGTCTGTTGAGCAAGGAAGAGTGGCTGTGCGTGACAGAAATAAATGGAGAGAAATTGTGAATGAATAAGTGATGACGCAGCCTTGAGGGGATATTCTCCCGCACTTGGTCTGATCAGCTAGTCAGGTAAGGTGCGGGTAAGGGGATGGGTCTGTTATGATGTGGCAGGGGTAAACCAGTTCTGCTGTTGGGCCCTGCTGCGGATGTCACTGATTGCATTGCGCAGTTGACCCTTGTGCGTGTGGTGCGGTGAGGATCTGTCCGTTCTCCCCTTTGGGGCTAAGATGCGAATGAATGTGTTTGAATGGATGAGTAAATGGGGAGTGTGTCGTCCTGTCTCGGCTACCTCCCTTTCCTTGGGGGAAGCAGCGAAGGTATATATATATATATATATATATATATATATATATATATATATATATATGTATATATATATATATATATATATATATATATATATATATATATATATATATATATATTGTTACATAGCCTATGATTTCATTATCCTTTGTATAATTCTAACGTACAGTATGCTGCATGTTTGATCACGATTCGCCTCGTGGCTTCCATAGTGACCAAGCTTCCGTGTTCTACCTCACTCCCCCCTTCTCCCCCCTTATAGTAGAGTAAGTCGTTCTTTCTGTTGTTCAGAGCAGGAGTGTCAACTCTTTGTCCCCTATGGCTTCATTTGCGCGTCCTTCTTACAATTTGTATCAAGCTCTGCCGGCCCCTATATAATGAGCTCAGTCTCCGCATTAATTGTCACTTAGATCTACTCCTCATTTTGTTCACATCTCTGTCCTCCCCTGTACAGTTGTTATTATTTTTGTGAGTGCTCAGGAAGTCTCCAACCATCTAGCTGCTGTGTAATTTGAGTATAAGTGTTATTACATTTTTTTTCTTGTACTGTATAGCATAAGGTGTTAATTCGTAGACCTGGTGAGGTTTTTGTGATTAAAGTTTTTACTGTCAGCCAGTAGTAATAATATTTTGTATCTGTAATAATATCTCTTGCATTAACTGAGCATTATCCGGTTTTCTCATTTTATCAGGGATGACTTAAATAAATTTACTCTTGCTAATTTCGTGTTAATAGAGGCTATTGCAGTTAACCATATTTTTAACCTATTTTTTTCTATTACATCATCCTTATGAGTCCTGAATGTTTAGTTGTTAGTTTGAGCATTAAACTTTAACTTGTAATTTTACCTAACTCTTTTGTTTTGAACCTGGAACTTTGCGGGACAGTAGTGATTTTAGTTTATGTTCCGTAACATAAATTTGGCGACCTCTTATCAGGATATTCAGGATATTATCATAAGGATATTGCTTGATATTTTGTGACTGTGATTTATTCATGATATCTACTATTACTAAGCTTGATGAAGCGAAAAAAATTTTGTCAAATGTGCAAACAGTGTGTGATGTAGAAAACAGAACAAACAAAGAACTTAAGCTTGTTGCTCAACAATTGGGAATTGCTGTTCGCTCTTATCATTCTAAAGATCAAATTGTTGACATGATTAATAAAAGCTTATTTAATGTAACCTCTTGAGATGAGCAAACGCAGATTGAAATAGCTAAGTTACAGCTAGCCCTGCAGGAGGCTCGTGCTAAGAAGGCTGAGTTTCAGGCACGTTCTAAGGAGGCACAGGCACACATTGAAATTGCTAGGATTCAGGCAGACGATGAGTATCGCATGAAACAAGGTGGAACTGGATCATCTAGCTCTGATGATTTTGATGTGGCTAAAAATGTTAAACTTTTCCCTCCTTTTAATGAATCTGATTTAACAAAGTATTTTCAGTTGTTTGAGAGGGTAGCTACATGTTTTAATTGGCCCAAAAAGTATTGGCCAGTACTCCCTGAAACTGTTCTCACCGGTAAAGCTCAAGTAACTTATGCATCTTTGCCTCAGGATCAATCTGATAATTATGATGTAGTTAAGAGCTTGATTTTTAAGGCCTATGAGCTTGTTCCTGAAGCCTACAGAGTAAAATTTAGGACAACTTATAAGCAAGATAAGCAATCCCATGTTGAGTATGCAAAAATCAAAGAAGATCTGTTAGAGCAGTGGTTAAATTCTAAAAATGTAAATTCTGATTTTGATAAATTTAAGCAGATGATTTTGCTGGAGGACTTCAAAAGGTGTATTAATAATGATGTAAGCCTATATCTTGATGAGAAAAGAATAGATAATTTGTCTGATGCTGCAGTTTTAGCTGATGAATATGTTCTCACTCACAAGAGATATTCTAAAGAAAAAAGGAAAGCTGAGAGTAAGTACGTTGCCTCTACTCAGAGTACAGGTAACAGGAAAGAGAATAAAGATGATGTTTCTCAGGAAGTAAATACCAGCTCCACCTCTAGATTTCAGAAAAGTAAATGTACTTATTGTAGTAAGCTTGGTCATACTACGGAGAAATGTTTCAGGAGACAGCGTGATGTGAACAAAAAGGAGTCTTTAAATATTCAGTCAATTGGTCTAGTGTCCACCCTTGAGAGTTCCCAGAATTCTTTAACCGAGTTAACTGAACCTGCTTTGAGGGGTAAATTAAGTTCTCATGGTGAAGCTCCTCTTTTGAGCAGTAACGTGGGTGACACTCTCAAGAGTTCATGTGCTAATTTCCTGTCTGATGGTTTTGTCAGTCCTCTGGACAGTAATAACAGGAAATCAGTTAAAATATATTGTGATACAGGTGCTTGCCAATCCCTTATGCTGACCAGTGTTCTAGGCTCTAATGTTAATTCCTCTGATGAAACTGTAATCTTACAATGTGTAGGGAATAATTACTTCTCTGTCCCTCTGTGTAGAGTGAATTTAGAATCTGGTTTTGTTAATGGTTCCGTTATGGTTGGGTTGGTTGACACACTCCCAGTGTCAGGTGTAACTTTCTTTTTTGGAAATGATATTGGTGGAAGTCAAGTGTGTCCAGCTCCTCAGTTGTCTAGTGAGCCAGTGACTGCAACCCAGGATTGTGATGTCCCTGATGTGTTCTCTGCATGTGCTGTCACTAGGGCTAAGTCTAAAGTTACTGGTGACTTAGAGGATAATGATGATGATGATTTTATCCTAGCTGACACTTTTCTTGCTAATTTGGACCACTCACCAGATGAGGCAGTACCCCGTAGTGTTGATAATTTGTCTCGTCAAGAGTTGGTTGAGTTGCAGGTTGCTGACCCTGAGTTGAAAGGTCTAGCTAACTCTGCTTGCAGTGAGGAAGAGTCAGCTGGTGCTTCTACTGATTATTATATGAAGTCAGGAGTACTTATGAGGAAGTGGAGACCCCCAACAGCATCAGCCGGCTGTGAATGGGAGGTTGTACATCAAGTTGTCATCCCTCGTGTTTGTAGGCAGGATATCATTAGAGTGGCTCATGATTCCAGTTTGGCAGAACACCCTGGAGTGAGGAAGACTGTGGCACGCATTTTGAAACACTTCTACTGGCCAGGTATCTTCAGAGATGTTTCCTGGTACTGTAAGTCTTGTCACACCTGTCAAGTTGTGGGGAAGTGTAATCAGACCGAAAAGGTTGCACCTCTAGTTCCCATTCCTCCTTTTGAGGTGCCATTCACCCGTGTGTTGGTGGATATTGTGGGCCCTCTTCGTAAGACTTCTTCAGGATGTTCTTATGTGTTGACCTTGATTGATATGGCTACTCGTTATCCTGAAGTCATTCCACTTAGAAATATCTCAGCAAAGAACGTGGTTAAGGAAATGCTGGGGTTCTTCACCAAGTTTGGTCTGCCCTAGGAGGTACAGTGAGACCGGGGAAGTAATTTCATGTCAAATGTTTTCAAGCAGACTCTGAAAGAGTTGGGCATAACCCAGATCACGTCTTCAGCTTACCATCCCCAGACCCAAGGAGCGTTGGAGAGATATCATCAAACACTCAAATCGATGCTCAGGAAATACTGTTTGGAACATCAGAAAGACTAGGATAAAGGTCTTCCATTCGTTGTATTTGCCGCAAGAGAATCTCCAAATGAATCACTGGGCTTCTCACCCTTTGAACTACTGTTTGGCCATGAAGTAAGAGGACCCCTTAAGCTACTCAAGGAATGCTGGCTGTCAGAGGAAGATGACGTCAACCTGCTGGAGTATGTGATGAAGTTCAAAGAACGGCTGTCCACTGCTTTACAGCTGGCGAGAGAGAATTTAGGAGCTGCTCAGGAGAAGATGAAGACTTGGTATGATAAGAAGTCCAGGTTACGCCACTTTCAGCCAGGAGATCAGGTTTTGATTCTGCTACCAGTGCATGGGCAACCTTTTCAAGCCAAGTTTAGTGGTCCTTATTTCGTGGAGAAGAAACTCAGTGATGTCAACTATGTCATCGCCACACCAAATCGTAGAAAGAACAAGCAACTTCGTCACATCAACATGCTAAAGTTATATGACAGGCGGGACGAAAATAACCCAGTCTGCACTGTAGCTGTTCCACCTGAGTCTGCAAGCGAAGTTCTCCCATGCAGCATGAGCCTGAGTGATAGTTTGGGGAAGAATCCTGATATCATGAATGATCTCCAGACTAAGCTTTCTCATCTAGCTCCCGAGGAAAGGCAGGAGTTTTCTGCATTACTGCAGG
The DNA here is from genome assembly GCF_032717465.1 of Coenobita brevimanus. Classification (NCBI taxonomy): domain Eukaryota; kingdom Metazoa; phylum Arthropoda; class Malacostraca; order Decapoda; family Coenobitidae; genus Coenobita; species Coenobita brevimanus. The sequence goes on along the minus strand of NC_136954.1, from coordinate 53,681,029 downwards.
AGTACCCGCAAGTGTTCAGTGCCACTCCAAGAAGAACCACTGTGTTGATGCATGATGTCGATGTTGGAGACGCAAAGCCAATTAAACTGCCTGCTTATCGTGTGAACCCAGTGAAAGTTCCTCTCATCCAGAAGGAGCTTGGCTACCTGTTGGACCACAAGATGATTAAGCCCTGTCAGAGCGAGTGGAGTTCTCCTGTCACTCTAGTCCCTAAGCCAGGTGGGTCACAGCGGCTTTGCATTGACTACAGACGTGTTAATCAGATAACCAAAACAGACACTTACCCTCTCCCTCACGTGGAAGATTGCATAGACAAGATCGGAAAGGCTAGGTACATAAGTAAGTTTCATTTGTTAAAGAGATACTGGCAAGTACCTATGACTGAACGTGCTAGGGAGATCTCATGTTTTTTAACACTAGGAAAGACTTTTGCATGTTCTGTAATGTCATATGGTATGAAGAATGCACCAGCCACATTTCAGAAGCTCATGAATGTGTTAACAGAGGGTTTGGCAGGGTGTGTTGTTTATATTGATGATGTATTAATCTTCAGTGACAACTGGAAAGATCACCTATGCCATGTCAGTAAATTTCTTGAGCGTTTGGTTCAGGCTAATCTTGTAGCTAATTTAGCAAAGTGTGAGTTTGGTCAAGCTAAAGTTCAGTACCTTGGGTACGTAATTGGTGATGGACACGTTGCACCAGCAGCAGCTAAGGTTCAGGTTATAAGTGATCTTCCCAGACCTAAAAGTAGGAAAGAGCTACAAAGATTTTTGGGAATGGTAGGTTATTACAGGAGATTTGTTCTTAACTTTTCAATTCTTGTATCACCACTTACAGACCTACTGAAAAAGGGAGTTAAATTTGTCTGGACCGATAACTGTGAATCCTCTTTCAGTAAACTTAAAGCTATCCTATTAAGTCAGCCAGTGCTCTCTACTCCAAATTTTGCTAAGCCTTTTAAAATGGCTGTTGATGCAAGTGATACAGGAGCTGGGGCTGTTTTGCTGCAAGAGGATGATCAGGGTATTGAACACCCTGTATCTTATTACAGTAAGAAGTTCACTCCACCTCAAAAGAACTACTCAACTATTGAGAAAGAGCTTTTGGCCTTGATTTTGGGTTTACAGCATTTTTCATTTTATTTGTGTTCTGGTTTTGACCCCATAGTCATTTAACTCATCATAACCCACTGAAATTCCTTAGCAAGTTTAAAGATAAAAATCAGAGATTGACAAGATGGAGTCTACTTCTTCAGGAGTATTCATTAGACATAAAACATGTCAAGGGGAAAGAAAATGTTATTGCAGATTGCTTATCTAGACTTTAGACATTGTTTTAGAGTAATAAGAAATTTTCTTTGTAAATTTTTTTTTTTTGTGGGGAGGTGTTACATAGCCTATGATTTCATCATCCTTTGTATAATTCTAACGTACAGTATGCTGCATGTTTGATCACAATTCGCCTCGTGGCTTCCATAGTGACCAAGCTTCCGTGTTCTACCTCACTCCCCCCTTCTCCCCCCTTATAGTAGAGTAAGTCTTTCTTTCTGTTGTTCAGAGCAGGAGTGTCAACTCTTTGTCCCCTATGGCTTCACTTCCGCGTCCTTCTTACAAGTTGTATCAAGCTCTGCCGGCCCCTATATAATGAGCTCAGTCTCTGCATTAATTGCCACTTAGATCTACTCCTCATTTTGTTCACATCTCTGTCCTCCCCTGTACAGTTGTTATTATTTTTGTGAGTGCTCAGGAAGTCACCAACCATCTAGCTGCTGTGTAATTTGAGTATAAGTGTTATTATATTTATTTTCTTGTACTGTATAGCATAAGGTGTTAATTTGTAGGCCTGGTGATGTTTTTGTGATTAAAGTTTTTACTGTCAGCCAGTTGTAATAATATTTTGTATCTGTAATAATATATGTTGCATTAACTGAGCATTATCCGGTTTTCTCATTGTATCAGGGCTGACTTAGATAAATTTACTCTTGCTAATTTCGTGTTAATAGAAGCTATTGCAGTTAACCATATTTTTAACCTGTTTTTTGCCATTACATTATCCTTATGAGTCCTGAATGTTTAGTTGTTAGTTTAACTTGTAATTTTACCTAACTCTTTTGTTTTGAACCTGGAACTTTGCGGGACAGTAGTGATTTTAGTCTCTGTTCCGTAACAATATATATATATATATATATATATATATATATATATATATATATATATACCTTTCCCTAAGTAAAAAGTATTCGGATTATGAACTTCGTTTAGTCTAACTTCCTATCTGTGTGTGTGTGTGTGTGTGTGTGTGTGTGTGTACTGATAATTGTCTTTGCTCTTCATTAAATGAACAGTATCTGTTTCACCTTCTGTATCTGTTCATTTTTTAAGTGAGAAATAGAATTGTCTTTTTGTAGTTTGTTTATCTATGATATCTGTTTGTATACCTCTCATTTTATCTTTATTAATGAGTAGGAGCGTTTGATGGAAGGGAAGCGAGAGGGGTAGTGGAGGACTGAGGGAATAAAAGTGACAAGAGGGTAAAGACTGCAATAACAAAAACGCCATAATGAATGACACCTCTTAATTGCCTTCACTAATTGAATAATCACCTTTCACTGTGATGACACTTTTCTTTCTTTTTATTCTTGCTGTCGGCCGACTGTTTTGTGCATAGGACCTATCGTAATGATGGAGTTAAAGATAAAACTCGTCATGGTAGTGAAGTGGTTAATGGTAGAGATACACTGTACCGTTTCGTTAACATCTTTGTCAGAGGATGTAAAATAATTGTTGCTGTGATTCAAGACTCATCTAGACGTGAACTCGGTGGACTGCAGACTGAAGTTCTTCCGCCGATCACCATTCTCCTTTCGGGGGGATCGGGGTGGAAATGAGAGACGACTGCTAACCTGGCAGTGGAGCCGGCCAGTTATATCGATGTCACCATGCAAAGGCACCCCTCTAGAGCACCTAATATGTAGGTGATACTGACCTATAGACCACATAGTGGATGGCAGATAAACCGAACCGTTTTAATCATATATATTTTCTTATTTAGCCTACTTCGTGTACCAGACAATCTGATTCAATTTAGGACACATTTCTTGGTGAATGGGTTAATGAAAACCATATAAAACATCTGTAGTTGAAAAATATCTCCTGAGCTAAATAAAATCATCTGGAGGAACCAAGAATATGTCAAACACCGTCATTGGACTGAGAAACTTTTCCACTAAAGATCTGAGAATGAATATCTGATCTACACAACCTCTTCCCTTCCTAAAGCCTCCCTGTTCTTCTCCAACTGATTTCTCTGCTCTTTCTCTAACTCTGTCAATAAGTATCCTACCATACACTTTTCCTATTATACTACGAAGACAAATGCCCCTATGATTACCACACACTTCTTTTTCCCCTTTTCCTTTGTACAAGGGAATAATTATACCTGACTTCCAATCCTCCGGGACTCTACCTACCTCCCAGGCCAATCTGCACATCTTCCACATCCATTCTACTACTATCTCTCCCCCATGCTTCAGCATTTCACCACACACTCCATCAATTCCTGGGGCTTTCCCCGATTTAGCTTTCTTCATTGCTTCCACAACTTCTCTCCTACTGATTTCTTCCTGTCTTCTCACCTCCCTCCTTCTCCCAGCCATTCCCCAGCCACTTATACTCACATTACTTCCATCCTGTATGTTCAACAATTCCTTAAAGTGTTCTCTCCATCTGCTCACTTTTTCTCCCTTCTCCACTAGTAATCTACCATTTTTATCTTTCACTCCCCTGCTAACTTCACTTCCACCCCGCCTTACTCTTTTCACCTCTTTCCAGAACATTTTCTTACAGTCCCTCCACTTTACACTCAAATTCCTTCCAAATTTCTCATCCACTCGCTTCTTACTCTCTCTTACTAATCTTTTCACCTCTCTCTTTCTTTCTACATATAACTCTCTCTTCCGCCTCTCAACTTCTTCCACGCCCCTATTTCTCATCCATTCATTGTATGTTTTCTTCTTTTGTGCCACAGCCTGTTTCACCTCTTCAGTCCACCACGCTGTTCCTTGCACCCCCCTCCGTCTTCTCTTCCTTCCACACACCACATCACATGCTGCACATATTTCTTCTGTAAATATCCTACACACACCTTCCACGTCTCCCATCTGCTCCAATTCATATTTGCCCAATCATTCCTCCACTTTTCTCTTATACTCTGCCTTTTTCTCATCCTCTTGTAACCTTTCCACTCTCCTTGCAACTACTCCTTCCTCTCGTCTTTCCCTTCTTCTATTCCTCCATCTTACTTGAATCCTAATTCTGGCCATCACCAAGTAGTGGTCAGAAAGTCCACTCCCCCAACCTCTATAAGCTCTTGCATCCATTACACATTTTCGCATCCTTTCATCCACACACACATAATCAATCATTGCCTTCCTTTCATTCAGTTCACCATCCTTCTCATCACTCGCCATGTATACCTGTGGATCATTTTATGCCTGAAGAGGGTATTGGCTATCATCAACCCCCTCCCAGCACAAATGTCCACTAACGCACTCCCATTCTCATCTATCTCAGCAGGCACACCCCACTCACCAACTATTCCATCCACCTTCACATTCCCAACCTTACCATTCATATCACCGATCAAAAACACTCTCTCATTCCTTCCAAACTTTTCCATGCACACTTCTACATTTGTCCAGAACTCTTCTCTCGCTCTTCTAGCACGATCTTGCGTTGGCGCATACAGACACACAATCGCCCACATTTGTATTCCAACTTTCAACTTTACCCACACAATCCTTGACCCAAATGATGCATACTGTCTTATGCTCTTCTTCCATCTTTTACTCACAACTATAAATTAATACATAAATAGCTATCTATCCATCTATCTATAGGCGCCTGGTAGTTTAGTGGGTAATTACGGCGCTCCAATCGGACTGAGCTGGTGAAAATTAATATCCAAGGGATGGTTGGGGTTTATTGCTCACGAAATGCCACTCAGGGATGAGTAAGGCTGATCACTCTCATTTTAAATGTCAGGACCAACTTGCCTAGTCCCGGGCTCCTACGCTCCTCATGGGGCAACATAGGATTGGATGATGGATGGATGGATGCATATATATATATATATATATATATATATATATATATATATATATATATATATATATATACTTTGGGAAGCGTTCACAAAGCCACTTGCTACTTTGGCGGACACAAGGGGTGCTGTGGTTGAACCAGTGTCGCATACTAGTAAGCTTGCATCCAATCGGCTTAAGGCTGGCCGATTACACTTGGTTCGCAGACTACATACACATCCAAAGCCACTACAACACTACAATCACACTCACAAGCACTTCTCACCCTACATACAGTCTCTACCAGACAGCCTAAGCCACTTGGTAGAGATACATTGGCTGTATCGTCCCTGCCTCGGTAGGGATAGGCCGGTCCTGCAGTGGACCTCAACGGCTGATGATGATATATATATATATTGTTACGGAACAGAGAAAGATAATGTACACTTTAAGTGAGAATACGAAGAGTCACTACTGTCCCGTAAAGTTCCAGGTTCAAAACAAAAGAGTTAGGTAAAATTACAAGTTAAAGTTTAATGCTTAAATTAACAACAAAACATTCAGGACTCATAAAGATAATGTAATGGCAAATAAACAGGTTAAATATATGGTTAACTGCAATAGCCTCTATTAACACGAAATTAGCAAGAATAAATTTATCTAAGTCAGCCCTGATAAAAATGAGATACCAGATAATACTCAGTGAATGCCAGATAAATAATTACAGATACAAACTATTATCAAAAATGACTGACATAAAGAACCCCACACGAATCACAAAAACTTCACTAGGCCTACAAATTAAACTTATGCTATACAGTAAGAAAAAATGCAACAACAGTTATACTCAAATTACACACAGCTGCTAGATGGTTGGAGACTTCTTGAGCACTCACAATAATAATATCTGTACAGGGGAGGACAGAGATGTGAACAAAATGAGGAGCAGATCTAAGTGGCAATGATGCAGAGATTGAGCTCATTATATAGGGGCCAGGAGAGCTTGATACAACTTGTAATGAGGACGCGCAAATGAAGCCATGGGGACAAAGAGATGACAATCCCGCAAAGTATAACAGAGATGTCGACTTACTCTACTATAACGGTAGAAGGGGGGGACTGAGGCAGAACACGCTCGTGATCAAACATGCAGCAACTGTGCGTTAAAATTACACAAAGGATGATGAAATCATAGGCTATGTAACACCTCCCCACAAAGAAAAAAAGAAATTTACAAAGGAAATTTCTTATTACTCTAAAACAATCTGTACATGGCATTACAGAACATGCAAATGTCTTTCCTAATGTTACAAAACATGAGATCTCCCTAGCACGTTCAGTCATAGGTACTTGCCAGTATCCCTTTAACAAATCAAACTTACTTATGTACCTAGCCTTTCCGATCTTGTCTATGCAATCTTCCACACGAGGGAGAGGGTAAGTGTCTGTTTTGGTTATCTGATTAACACGTCTGTAGTCGATGCAAAGCCTCTGTGACCCACCTGGCTTAGGGACTAGAGTGACAGGAGAACTCCACTCGCTCTGACAGGGCTCAATCATCTTGTGGTCCAACAGGTAGCCAAGCTCCTTCTGGATGAGAGGAACTTTCACTGGGTTCACACGGTAAGGAGGCAATTTAATTGGCTTTGCGTCTTCAACATCGACATCATGCATCAACACAGTGGTTCTTCCTGGAGTAGCACGGAACACTTGCGGGTACTCCTGCAGTAATGCCGAAAACTCCTGCCTTTCCTTGGGTGGTAGATGAGAAAGCTTAGTCTGGAGATCATTCATGATATCAGGATTCTTCCCCAAACTATCACTCAGGCTCATACTGCATGGGAGAGCTTCACTTGCAGACTCGGGTGGAACTGCTACAGTGCAGACTGGATTATTTTCGTCCCGCTTGTGATATAACTTTAGCATGTTGATGTGACATAGTTGCTTGCTCTTTCTACGATCTGGTGTGGCGATGACATAGCTGACATCACTGAGTTTCTTCTCCACGAAATAAGGACCACTAAACTTGGCTTGAAGAGGTTGCCCATGCACTGGTAGCAGAATCAAAACCTGATCTCCTGGCTGAAAGTGGCGTAACCTGGACTTCTTGTCATACCAAGTCTTCATCTTCTCTGAGCAGCTCCTAAATTCTCTCTCGCCAGCTGTAAAGCAGTGGACAGCCGTTCTTTGAAATTCATCACATACTCCAGCAGGTTGACGTCATCTTCCTCCGACAGCCAGCATTCCTTGAGTAGCTTAAGGGTCCTCTTACTTCATGGCCAAACAGTAGTTCAAAAGGTGAGAAGCCCAGTGATTCATTTGGAGATTCTCTTGCAGCAAACACAACGAATGGAAGACCTTTGTCCCAGTCTTTCTGATGTTCCAAACAGTATTTCTTGAGCATCGATTTGAGTGTTTGATGATATCTCTCCAACGCTCCTTGGGTCTGGGGATGGTAAGCTGAAGACGTGATCTGGGTGATGCCCAACTCTTTCAGAGACTGCTTGAAAACATTTGACATGAAATTACCTCCTCGGTCTGACTGTACCTCCTTGGGCAGACCAAACTTTGTGAAGAACCCTAGCATTTCCTTAACCACGTTCTTTGCTGAGATATTTCTAAGTGGAATGGTTTCAGGATAATGAGTAGCCATATCAATCAGGGTCAACACATAAGAAAATCCTGAAGAAGTCTTAGGAAGAGGGCCCACAATATCCACCAACACACGGGTGAAAGGCGCCTCAAAAGGAGGAATGGGAACTAGAGGTGCAACCTTTTCAGTCTGATTACACTTCCCTACAACTTGACAGGTGTGACAAGACTTACAATACCAGGAAACATCCCTGAAGATACCTGGCCAGTAGAAGTGTTTCAAAATGCGTGCCACAGTCTTCCTCACTCCAAAGTATCCTGCCAAACTGGAATCATGAGCCACTCTAATGATATCCTGCCTACAAACACGAGGGATGACAACTTGATGTACAACCTCCCATTCACAGTCGGCTGATGCTGTTGGGGGTCTCCACTTCCTCATAAGTACTCCTGACTTTACATAATAACAAGTAGAAGCACCAGCTGACTCTTCCTCACTGCAAGCAGAGTTAGCTAGACCTTTCAACTCAGGGTCAGCAACCTGCAACTCAACCAACTCTTGACGAGACAAATTATGAACACTACGGGGTACTGCCTCATCTGGTGAGTGGTCCAAATTAGCAAGAAAAGTGTCAGCTAGGATAACATCATCATCATCCTCTAAATCACCAGTAACTTTAGACTTAGCCCTAGTGACAGCACATGCAGGGAACACATCAGGGACATCACAATCCTGGGACACAGCCGCTGGCTCGCTAGACAACTGAGGAGCTGGACACACTTGACTTCCACCAATATCATTTCCAAGTAAGAAAGTTACACCTGACATTGGGAGTGTCTCAACCAACCCAACCATAACGGAACCATTAACAAAACCAGACTCTAAATTCACTCTGCACAGAGGGACAGAGAAGTAATTATTCCCTACACCTTGTAAGATTACAGTTTCATCAGAGGAATTAACATTAGAGCCTAGAACACTGGTCAGCATAAGGGATTGGCAAGCACCTGTATCACGATATATTTGAACTGATTTCCTGTCATTACTGTCCAGAGGACTGACAAAACCATCAGACAGGAAATTAGCACATGAACTCTTGAGAGTGTCACCCACGTTACTGCTCAAAGAGGAGCTCCATCATGAGAATTTAAGTTACCCCTCAAAGCAGGTTCAGTTAACTCAGTTAAAGAATTCTGGGAACTCTCAAGAGTGGACACTAGACCAATTGACTGAATATTTAAAGACTCCTTTTTGTTCACATCACGCTGTCTCCTGAAACATCTCTCCGTAGTATGACCAAGCTTACTACAATAAGTACATTTACTTTTCTGAAATCTAGAGGTGAAGCTGGTATTTACTTCCTGAGAAACATCATCCTTATTCTCTTTCCTGTTACCTGTACTCTGAGTAGAGGCAACATTACTTACTCTCAGCTTTCCCTTTTTCTTTAAAATATCTCTTGTGAGTGAGAACATATTCATCAGCTAAAACTGCAGCATCAGACAAATTATCTATTCTTTTCTCATCAAGATATAGGCTTACATCTTTACTAATACACCTTTTGAAATCCTCCAGCAAAATCATCTGCTTAAATTTACCAAAATCAGAATCCACATTCTTAGAATTTAACCACTGCTCTAACAGATCTTCTTTGATTTTTGCATACTCAACATGGGATTGCTTATCTTGCTTGTAAGTTGTCCTAAATTTTACTCTATAGGCTTCAGGAACAAGCTCATAGGCCTTAAGAATCAAGCTCTTAACTACATCATAATTATCAGACTGATCCTGAGGCAAAGATGCATAAGTTACTTGAGCTTTACCGGTGAGAACAGTTTGAAGGAGTACTGGCCAATACTCTTTAGGCCAATTAAAACCTGTAGCTACCCTCTCAAACAACTGAAAATACTTAGTTAAATCAGATTCATTAAAAGGAGGGACAAGTTTAACATTTTTAGCCACATCAAAATCATCAGAGCTAGATGATCCAGTTCCACCTTGTTTCATGCGATACTCATGGTCTGCCTGAATCCTAGCAAGTTCAACTTGTGCGTGAAACTCAGCCTCCTTAACATCAGCCTCCTTAGCACGTGCTTGAAATTCAGCTTCCTTCACACGAGCCTCCTGCAGGGCTAGCTGTAACTTAGCTAATTCAATCTGCGTTTGCTCATTTGGAGGAGTTACATTAAACAAGCTTTTATTAATCATGCCAACAATTTGATCTTTAGAATGATGAGAGTGAACTGCAATTCCCAATTGTTGAGCAACAAGCTTAATTTCATTCTTTGTTCTGTTTTCTATATCACACACTGTTTGCACATTTGACAAAAAATCTTTGGCTTCATCAAGTGTAGAAATAGTAGCCATCATGAATATATCACAGTCACAAAATATCAAACAATATCCTTATGATAATATCCTGAATATCCTGGCGAGGTCGCCAAATTTATGTTACGGAACAGAGAAAGATAATGTACACTTTAAGTGAGAATACGAAGAGTCACTACTGTCCCGTAAAGTTCCAGGTTCAAAACAAAAGAGTTAGGTAAAATTACAAGTTAAAGTTTAATGCTTAAATTAACAACAAAACATTCAGGACTCATAAAGATAATGTAATGGCAAATAAACAGGTTAAATATATGGTTAACTGCAATAGCCTCTATTAACACGAAATTAGCAAGAATAAATTTATCTAAGTCAGCCCTGATAAAAATGAGATACCAGATAATACTCAGTGAATGCCAGATAAATAATTACAGATACAAACTATTATCAAAAATGACTGACATAAAGAACCCCACACGAATTACAAAAACTTCACTAGGCCTACAAATTAAACTTATGCTATACAGTACAAGAAAAAATGCAACAACAGTTATACTCAAATTACACACAGCTGCTAGATGGTTGGAGACTTCTTGAGCACTCACAATAATAATATCTGTACAGGGGAGGACAGAGATGTGAACAAAATGAGGAGCAGATCTAAGTGGCAATGATGCAGAGATTGAGCTCATTATATAGGGGCCAGGAGAGCTTGATACAACTTGTAATGAGGACGCGCAAATGAAGCCATGGGGACAAAGAGATGACAATCCCGCAAAGTATAACAGAGATGTCGACTTACTCTACTATAACGGTAGAAGGGGGGGACTGAGGCAGAACACGCTCGTGATCAAACATGCAGCAACTGTGCGTTAAAATTACACAAAGGATGATGAAATCATAGGCTATGTAACAATATATATATATATATATATATATATATATATATGGAGCCTCTTTGGTACAGTGGTAAAGTGTGCTTTTTCGTACACTGAAGAACGAGGGCTCGCGCCCCGCCAGGGTAATAAACTTTGGGAGCGTTCTTCATGCCACGTACTGCATTGGCGGACACAAGGGATGCTGTGGCTGAACCAGTGTCACATAATGTAAAGTATGTTTGCACCGAGTAGGTTTGGGATGTCCGATTACTCTTGATTCACAGACTACACACACATCCAAAGCCACTCCAACACAACAATTACACTTACAAGCACTTCTCACCCTACATGCAATCTCTACCAGACAGCCTAAGCCACTTGGTAGAGATACATTGGCTGTATCGTCCCCACTTCGGTAGGGATAGGCTGGTCCTGCAGTGGACACTCAAACGGCTGATGAGATGAGAGAGGTGATATATATATATATACCAACAGGAGTACCCAGCGTTGCTGAGCCAAAAAGACGAACGCTCTATTTTTATTTTTTCTAAATCAGTCTTTATTTCTACTTTCTTATCTGTTCTAAATCAGTCTTTATTTCTACTCCAGAAAGATCATGAACCTCTAATGCTTTTGAAGAGGGATTATATCTTTTTATTTCAGCTTTCGCAGACTAATGCACAGTATTTGTGAGCATTTATTTACTATTTCCGGTGACCTCAAATGACCTCGGAGATCAACCTCACATAGCCTATGTCCGAAATTGAGGGCACGTCAATCTCTTTGCCAAAAATTGGGCCGCTGAGTCCAGTCGTTCGAGCATGTATTACCGATTACCTCAAATGACCTCCGACTGGTGACCTCAAATGACCTCAGAAGTTAACCTCGTATAGCCTGTGTCCTAATTGGAGGTCATGTGACTCTCCATGCCCTAAATTGGGCTGCTGGGTCCAGTCGTTCGAACGTGTATTTCCTGTGACCTCAAATGACCTCCGATTGGAAACCTCAAATGACCTCGGCGATCAACCTCATATAGCCTATGTCCGAACTGGAGGGCATGTGAATTTCTATGCCAAAAATTGGGCTGCTGGGTCCAGTCGTTCGAATGTGTATTGCCGGTGACCTCAAATGACCTGATCAGCGACCTCAAACGACCTCAGAGGTTAACCTCACATAGCCTATGTCCGAGCTGGAGGTCATGTGAGTCTCCGTGCCAAAAAAAAAAAAAAGAAAAAAAAAATTGGGTTGCAGGGACACCCTGCATTGCCCGGGACAAAAAGGCGAACACTCAAATGACACAGATCTGAATTTTGACCCCCTACAATCATCCTTGGGTCACCCTGACTCAGAATGTATACGGGTCTGGGGGTCTCTGGCATAATTTAAGGACAAACAAACAAACAAACAACGCGTCTCATTTACATATATAGATATACTCGTATATCATCAATATCTTCATCATCAGCCATTGCAAGTACACTGCTGGACAAAGGCTTCCCTCAGCCTTCACCATGAATTCCTTGACTGAGCCAATCTCTGCCACGTTTTGCCTGCAGACTTTTCTATCTCGTCTCTCCACCTCCTGTCTGGAATTTTTCTGTTACGCTTACATTCTCTTGGAGTCCAGTCAATCAGCCCCTTGCTTCATCGGTTATCTCTTATTCTTGCCGCATGACCTGCCCACCTCCATTTCTGTTCTTTTATAACTTCTATAACGTTATAGTCTGCTCTCTCACCCAAGTTGATCTTTTCCTGTCTCTTAAATATATTGTATTCCCAATGTTCTTTGAGAAAGGATTAGTTGATTTTCCTTCGATTTTGTCAGTTTCCGGGTTTCACAACCGTACGTCATAACGGGTTATACATTCATTTTATAGTTTTCGTTTCATACATACTGGTAACCTACTTTTCATGATGTCTCTGTTTACCGCAAGCTTTCGATCCAACAGTAATGAGTAATTTTTATTTTTTTATCATGATCGCTCCTTAGTTTTAGCATTTGCCCCAAGTAATTGTACTCCTCAACTTCTTCAAGAACTTCTTCGCTTATTCTGATGACGCTGTTTGGTGTATCTGGATTAAACATTGCTTTAGTTTTACTCCGGTTCATCTTTAGCCCTACCTTGAGTCTTTCTCTCTTTAGGTCATTTAACATTTCTTGCAATGCCTCCGCTGTCATATGGAAGTTTTAAATGGTTTAAATTTTCACCATCTATGTTTATTCATTTGTTCTCCCAGTCCAGCATTCTGAAAATACTCTCTAGGCATGCTGTAAATAATGTTGGTGAAACTGTAATTCCCTGACGCACTCCCTTCACATACTTAATTTCCTCGGAGTCTTTATGTAATTTAACTACACCAGTTCCCTCTTTATATATGTTTTCGAGCAGTTTTACACTGTTCTCAGTTACTCTTTTTTCCTGCAATGAATTTATAATTGTTAAGTGCTCCACTGAGTCGAAAGCCTTTTCCTAATCAACAAAAATAAAGACATTGGTTTCTTATATTCCGTAGTTCTCTCAGTGAGCTGTTTCAGTGTGTGTAGATGATAAGTAGTCGAATACCCTCTTCGGAATCCTACCTTTTCACGATTTTTTTTCCCTCCAGAAATTGCTGTTGTTCTGTTTTTAAGGACCTTGGTGAGGAGTCTGTAAATAACTGATGTTGAACTAAGAGGTCGATAGTTACCAAGATCTTTAAGTCGCATTTTTTGTAATGCAAATAACTATTGCATAACACCATTTTGGGGGAATTTTCTTATTCTTTATACACTGAGTAAAAAAATGGGAGAACCTGTTTTGTACTTCTACTCCTGCATCCGACGGTAAATTTATTGCTATTCCATTTTCTCCTGAGGCCTTCCCACTTTTCATAGTTTTAAGAGAAATGTTAACTTCGGTTGGTGTTAACTCAGGAATTTCACTTGCGTCAACTGAAGAGTTAGTTATTAGTACATTTGTCTTTGATGCTTACAGTTCTTTGTAAAATTCTTTAACTCTCTTCACCATCCTATCTCTACATTTAATGACTTCACCGTTTTTGTCTTTCAGTGATATATTTTGTTGGTTTCCTTGTGCCATTTACTTCGGACCTGTGTTAGTTTTTAGATGGTTTCTTTGATCTGAACCATTGTTCTCTTTCTTTTTTGCTGTCTTTGCCTCTTGTTGATTAGCTTATTTAATTCTGCTCTTTCTATTTCATCTTTGTTTTTACTTTCATCTCCTTTCTTCTTTCCATGAGCTAGACTGCTAGAGGGTCATTTCTGAATACTTGTTGGCTTTGGTTGCATTAGCTTTCCCTACTACTACCGATGATTCTCTTAGCACTTTTGTTGGTCTTTCATTCAACTCATCAATGTCACACTCAGCATAACTTAGAGCCTGAAACCTGTTCGTTATTTCTAACTGAAAGGATGCTTTGTTTTCTCTTATTTATATTTGGCATATCTTTTGTTTTTATTCGCCTTTCTTTCGCCTCTGAAACTGAATTTGGCTGTGCAGTCCACCATCATCTGGTCACCTCCAATGTTTACTTTATTGAAAACTGTGAGATTTATGATAGTGTTATTAGTTTTCACCTGTTATATAGGTGGAGACTATTGTTTTTGCTGATATTATTATTATTCTCTCCTCAGAGTCTCGCAACGATTCCAGGAGAACCGGAGACTGCACAAGGAATCTGAAGGGCTCAGGTTATGTGTCCTGGCATGGGCCATTGCTGATAGGAAATAAAATCTAAATCATTAACGCGCAGTTCAAGGGCACGTGAGAGTCATATCAACATCATGTTGTACGATGTAAGTTGGTCGTGTCTACTGGGGATTTCAGTGCGACCTGCACAAGGAATCTGAAAGGTCCACGTTCTGTGTCCTGGTATGGGCCGTTGCTGAAAGAAAAAAAAAAAAATTAAACCTCCCCAGTGGAGTGGGGTCAAGGTCATTGTAAGAAACAGTAGGTTGAGACTAGTGACTGTCTGCAAGACAATTACAGAATTCTACTTCTTATCTGCTATTATGAAGTTTATTTCTTTCTTTGTTTCTCCATTTGAACTTCCCCAGATCCATTTTCTCCCCGTTCTTTGGTGAAAGAATCAGTTCATTTTTCTCTTGTTATATATTTCAGTAAAATTTAGCACCATTCCACCTCTGTCATTCCTTTCTCCCACTCCGATTTTTCCCACATATGCTTTTCCGTTTTTCGATTTGCCAATTTTTCCATTGAATTCTCCCATGAGTATAGTACATTAGTTTGCTTTTTTTTTTTTTCCCCATAATCTGGAAGATGTCGTCATAAAATGTTTCAATTTCTTCATCTGAGCTTAGAGAAGTCGATGCATATACTTGTATTACATTCAGGGTGTATCTTTTGCCAAGTCTATTTAATATCCATGCTACTCTGTCAGATACACTGCTGAATTTAACAACTTTCTCAGCAAGATTTCTATCTATCTATCTGTCTATATATTGTCAGATGCCTCAATCCCATAAGGGATGGCCAGAAACAAATCGCCTCCATGTCGCCCTGTCCCCTGCCTTTTCAGTGTCCTGCTCCCGGCTCACATCTCCTTCTCTCATATACCTCTCCACTCCATCTCTCCATCTCATCCTCGGCCTCCCCCTCCCTCTCTCCCCTCCATTTCACTTACATACACTCATCTCGTTTATCTCTCGTTCTCCATCCTCTCCACATGGCCAAACCACTTCAGTGTATTTCTCCTAACGCTTTCTATCACGTCCACATCCTCAAATGCTTCTTTACTTCCTCATTTGTTAGTCTATCTCTCCATGTAACTCTACATGCTCCTTTCAAATAACTCAATACCATTGCTTTCGCTCCTGACGTGTGTTCTTCCAACAACGTCCAAGTTTCACTTCCATACGTTAGAGTTAGGATCACAATATTATCATCCAGAGACTTTTTACTTCCACGCTCACTTCTCTGTTTCTTATCACTGCATTCAAGGAACAAACAACCTTCCTTCCTGGTTGTATCTTTTCAAGCACTTCATTCTCCAAACTTCCATCCTTACTCATCACACTATCCAAGTACTTAAATGCACTCACATTTACCATTCCTTATCATCCAACCTCACTGTGCATTCAGCGGCTTCATTTCTCTCGAAGACCATAACTTTACTCATACCTATATCCACTTTTTGATTGCGTTTCTTACACACTCTTCCCAAACTCATTCACCAAGCCTTGCAGTTCCCCTTCGTTTTCGCTTAACAGTACAGTATTATCTGCAAACAACAATACAGGATGTTTCCAAGCACTTCCCTCTCTCATTGGGGCCGCTCCAACATCCACTTCCCTACCTTGTAAGTCTTTCATAATTCCATCCATATAGAGATAAAACAGCCATGGAGACGACCTATCCCTATTTTAATCCAACATTCAGATAGAAAAATCCACTCAGCTCACTATCCACACGCACCACGGCCTTAGCACTCTCTTACATATTCTTCACGGCTTTCAACAACTTCCGATTTACACCATATATTCTTAATATTTTCCACAGACCTTGTCCATCCGCCCTGTAATATGCTTTTTCTAAATCCATGAAGGCCGCATACAAATTTTTTCTCTTCTCTAGAAACTTTTCCACCGAAGACCTGAGAATGAATATATGATCTGCACAACCTCTTCCCTTCCTAAAACCTCCCTGTTCTTCTTCACCTAATTCCTTTGTTATTTCCCTAACTCTGTCAATAAGTATCCCGCCATATACGTTTCCTATTACACTTGGAAGGCAAATGTCCCTATGATTACCACACACTTTTTTTCCCCTGTTTTCTTTGGGCAGGGGAATAACTATACCTGTCTTCCAATCCTCTGGGACTCTACCTTCCTCCCACACCAATCTGCACATCTTCCACATCCATTCTACTGCTATCTCTCCCCCATGCTTCAGCATTTCACCACACACTTCATCAATTCCTGGAGCTTAACCCGTTTTGACTTTCTTCATTGTTTCCACAATATCCATCCTACTGAATTTTCCTCACTTCTCACCTCCCTCCTTCTACAAACCATTCCCTTGCCACGTATACTCGCATTACTTTCATTCTCTATATTTAACAGTTCCTTAAGGTGTTCTCTCCGTCTGCTCATTTTTTCTTTCTTCACCACTACCAATCTATCACTTTCATCTTTCACTCCCCTACTACCTTCTTTGCCACCCTGTCTAACTCTCTTTACCTCTTTCCAGAACATTTTCTTACATTCTCCACTTATACTCAGACTCCTTCCAAATTCCTCATCCACTCTTTCCTTACTCTTACTAATTTTTTCACCTTTCTCTTCCTCTCTACATATAACTCTCTCTTCCATCCTTCAACTTCCTTCACGCCACTGGTTCCCATCGACTCACTATATGTTTTCTTCCTTTGCGCCACAGCCTGTCTCACCTTTTCATTCCCTGCTGTTCCATGCACCCCCTTTCGTTTTCTCTTCACCTCACACACCACCTCACATGCTGCACAGATTTCTTCTGTGAATATCTGGCACACATGTTCCACCTCCCCCATCTGCTCCAAATCATATTTACCCAATCACTCCTCGACTTCTGGCTTATATTCTTCCTTTTTTTCATCCTCTTTCATCCTTTCTGCCCTCGTTGCATGGACTTCTTCCTCCTGTCATTCCCTCCTTCTGTTCCTCCATTGCATTTGAGCCTTGACTTTCGCCACCACCAAGTGGTGGTCAGAAAGTCCACTCCCCTAAACGCTTTTGAATGCTCTTGCATCCATTACTTACCTCCTCATTCTGTCATCCACACACACATAATCAATCATTGCCTTCAGTTCAACACCAACCCTTCTCATCACTCACACGTATAACTTTGTATCATTTTGTGTCTAAAGACGGTACGGTACCAGCATCCCCTTCCCTGCACAAATGTCCACTAGAGCATTACCATATTCATCCACTTCTTCAGGCACATCTCACTCACCAACTACTCCATTCACCTTCACATTCCCTTACTTTTCCAATCATATCTCCAATCAGCAACACTCATTCCTTTCAAACTTATTTATGCACGCTTCCACATTTCCCCAGAATTCTCCTTTCATCCTTCTTGCACGATCTTGGGTTGGCGCATACAAACACACAATCGCCCACATTTGTAATCTTACTTCCAATCTTACCCACACAATCCTTGAACCAACCGAACCATACTCTCTTATGGTCTCCTTCCGTCTCTTACACACAACAATACATACTCCCTCTTTTGCTCTCCCATTCTCACATACTCCAGCTCGTATACCCCATCCATACTCCCACTCTCACTTCTCCAAGATGTCTGTTAATTATAAATCCTATACCACTAACTCTTTCATTTTGCATTCTGTAGAAAAATAGGTGGTTCCCGTCTTGGAGCTAAATTAAGTTTTCTTCTTTTCCGTGGATCTTACTGAGACCTCTAATATCTCAACTGATGTTTTCAAATTCAGCAATAAGGTATCAAGTTTATAATCTTCGCGGCTTCTTACAACATGCATGTAGATCTACATGGATTTGTTTGTTTAATGTCCTAGTCTCTGATTTCCCGAGACAGTGCCTACTCACTTCCGGTGGCATGCTGACCGTAATCACAGGAAGCAATGCGGCTGGACCTTAGGTAGACGATGATCCAAAAGGAGCGCCGGTGAAATCATTAACAGTAGAATTCGTTTGGCTGGGAGGGGGGGGGTGACAAATAATCTCACCTCCCTGCCATATAATTTCTGGTAAGATGTAATTTTTGTGCTACCTTATTCAGTATATTCGGTGGAACCCTATATACATATATCTATAGGAAGCCCCATGTCAGCGCCGTCTAAGAAGGTACTTCATTTAACTGCAAGGCCTTCGCCTGTCCGCCACCCGGCGCCGTCTAAGAAGGTACTTCATTTAACTGCAAGGCCTTCGCCTGTCCGCCACCCGGGGACACGCCAAGTAGCAGTGGGATCCTCCACATCAAAACCTGTGTGTGTGTGTGTGTGTGTGTGTTTTATCTATCTATCTATCACATATATCCATATCTATATCTATCTATCTATATATATATATCTAATCTACACACTGAGAGAGAGAGAGAGAGAGAGAGAGAGAGAGAGAGAGAGAGAGAGAGAGAGAGAGAGAGAGAGAGAGAGAGAGAGAGAGAGAGAGAGGTTGTGATCTGCATTTCTCGCTCCCACCTTGGACGAACACTGGGATTATAGAAAAGAAGGGTTAGGTAATAAATGTCCATCGATTGCACGAGGGCTATGAACACATTAGCTCCCGGAGTTCCTGTGCAAGGGATTTTGCTGGATGGGTACTAAGTGTACAGCCCTCCGCCTGTCGGCTCATAGTCGCAAAGCTCATAGGTCCCTGCCCCGGGGTTCCCTTCTTTATTAATTTTTGAAAATGCCCAGTTCTGTCTTCAGTTGAGGACACTGAGCGCAAATGGGTTAACATTAGATCAGGTAACTTTTTTACTTCATTATTTGTTAGTAAAATGTTACAACTTCCAGAATATTTTATTGATTTTATGAGGAACGTTTCAACTTGGAAGGACTAGATATGGCCTTAATAAACCTCTTTATTACCATTAATTGTTGCCATACTGAACAAACTAGTCTGGGGTAAGAAATACAAATACGCCTTTGGATTAACGGGTTAACAAATGACCATTTTTTTTTTTTTTTTTCATATTCCCATTTTTATTATTTTTTTTTACGTGATCCGCGGAAGTCGGTGTGCATTCAAGTCCCCTTTGTACTGCAGGGCGAACAGAGACAGACTGGAAACCAAACCAAATCTGACAATTGATAATGGTGCAATTTAGTCGTCCAGGCTAACGGCGCGGATTGGATGGAAGCTGTCTTCAGCAAACCAAGCTGCGTCATTTTTGTTGGCCAAATTGACCGTCTAAGCATCTCTTCGAAGCGAGTGCGGGAGTACTCTTAGAGCAACTGGTTCTCGCCTTGAGGGACTGAAAATGGCCAACAGTGACAAGTAAGTGATAAGGATAATGAAATTAACATAAGTAAATCGCACCTAACCGTCAAACTATTGTACAATTATTTTCGTCTTTGGGTCTGTCCCTGACTCATTCATGCTGTCACTGGAGATTGTAGCCGTTTTTGTGCCTGATGCCACGTGTCACATACTTTCACGTTTCACCATTTCGGCGACAATATCCACCGTTCATACTGATTTGTATCATTCATGATTGGGGTAATGTTATTAGAGAGATGTTTTATAACATGTCAGTGGGTTCTGTGAAATCAGCAAGTCTATTTGACGGATTTCTTGTCACCACACTGTTCCCTATCCCGACCTGGAATTGAGCTCCCGTCCTTGTGGACAACAAACTACTGTTCAGACTTCTTGCTCACAACCTCCCCTCTGGAAATGAGGGGATGGCAGGCAATTTTATCATAACCACTTCACTACGAAAGGTCTTTCCGAAGCTTAATATAATCGTATAACTGTAATATTAGGAAGATTGGCCACATGAAGACATCATGGTAGAAAATGGGTAAAGAGAAGTATTCACAAGCCTTTTGCTCTGCAAATGTTCTGATCGTCAGTATGGGTTCCATCAGTTGCATCGATTCCTTTACACTTCTTTTACGAAGCCAAATGATCTTTGAGGATCTGTGTGTAGCCAAGAGGAGGGACTCTGGAGTGTTCACTTGTGAGTGAATAAGACTGTGGCTTATTTGTTTGGGAACACTGTTGATATGTTCTCCTATCAAGGTTTGCCTTGCTCTCTGTCCCTACCTAGTCCAGTCCTTGAGTGAGAAAAAGAGGTCGGGACGATGATGATGATGATGATGAAGATAATGATAATGATGATGATAAGGTTTTGCTGTTAGGCCTACGCATTATTCTTCGCCATTAATCGGGTCTGACGCAATCCTTTGATATACGCACTACCCTCCTATGATCTGGTAATTCTGCTTGTGCTGTCAACCCAAGTTTTTATTTTAGTAAATCTGTAACTGCTGTTGTAGATGGTCGCTTTTTTTTTTTTTTTCCTCAATTCATTCAGTATGGTGATTTTTTAAAACACTGCTGCTACCAAGCAGTTTTATTAAGCTTAGGAGATATCTTTCAAACAGGAAGGGTTCAAACACAACATTCATTAACCTCTTCACAGCTAAAGGCTCCTCCTCTGCTGAATGATGCTACCTTGTAGTAGCAAATATAAACTAAAAAAGACATCACCGGACTGAAGAAGGTAGGAAGCTAGCAGTGGTGTTCCTCAGGATCCTTTCATTTCATTAGTCTGCACTCAAACGTTCCTCCTTTGGGATGCATTGATAAAAATAGCAGTACACAGACTTGTGAATTTAATGGTTAATATCTGTAAACGTTTCGTCTTGTTTCAAAATGTAAAAAATCGAATTTTGATCAAGTTTGTACGCAGGAAAAAAAAAAAGTCTGAAGGGTCCGACGTATATAAGAATGAACATAATCCTCGGGCACAGATGAATCTTTGGTACAACGCTCTAATATACTGTATCTTACCATTCGGTGTATTTTGCGGTAATGACGAGTTTCAGAGATATTATTTACACATCCATCACAGGGTGGCTCACATCAAAATGCCTCGTCTTATGTTTCAGAATATGAAGTACGGCAAGAGGCTCGATACTTGTTTCAAAGGAGTGTGCACTCTATCAAAAAAATATCGGTGCATAATTAGTGCCAAATAAATTGACATCTCAGGCAATGGCTATTACAAAATTCCCGATGAGTCTGCCCCACAGCAACAAACCATTTATCAAAAGGAAGTCATGTATCGCTTGCCTCTGACTATTCTTAGTCAGTAGGCTACTGTTATCATATACGTATTGAAATAATAATAGATTAATCTATATGAGATATTACAAAATACTGGTATAAGTAGGCCCCACCTTTGTAGTACTTGTTTGATCATGTATACGTCTAATGCTATTTACTAATACACCGATGATTCCATACTTCACTTTTCCATTCACTTCTCAAAGCATCCACCACGTCATTCTACGCAAAACACACCTAGTGTGACTCTGGCAGACGTTAATTATATTCAGTTAATACTCGATTAAGTTTCTTAACAATTCAGTTCCCCCATCATCCCACTTGCCATAATTTCAGTTTAACAAACCCAATGCATTCAACTTCACAATTCATCTCCCAGTGATTTGGGTGTATTTCGTGTTTAATATCTTGAAGGTCACATTGCTGCTTTTCAAAACTTCGTAGATGTCAGGTGCAAACTCTGTAGATTAAAACTGTGTGTGCTGGGGATGGGTGGATACCACCTAAGACATTTCTTTTAACAGTGGAATTTGAGCAATGGATTTCATGAGCTTCCTAATCTGTTCGCACCCCCCTCTGTCTGTCTGTCTCTGGCAGACAAGCAGCATTCAACTCATACACAAACATAGCTTAATCCATTTTTAAGCTAACTGGTAATATATGTTATTAAAACATTCACACAGAACAGGCCTTTATTGATGTTCAGTATTTTGGTCGAACATTTTCTTAAACAGCTCTCATTTGTCATCAAAGTAAAAACTTGTATACCTCGATGCAGTGTAGATCACACAAAGGA
The DNA here is from genome assembly GCF_032717465.1 of Coenobita brevimanus. Classification (NCBI taxonomy): domain Eukaryota; kingdom Metazoa; phylum Arthropoda; class Malacostraca; order Decapoda; family Coenobitidae; genus Coenobita; species Coenobita brevimanus. The sequence continues at coordinate 53,658,574 of NC_136954.1, read as the reverse complement.
ACATAACCTGAGATGAGACTGAGACCAATGAAATGGCAGCAGAATGAAGAGGACAAGAGAAGATTACAGCAGGTCTACTTTGAAACAGCCCTCCCTGGTCTGTCTTCCCTCTTGTCTACAATCTCCATTCAATTATCCCCTTCAATCCAATGACGTATTATTTATTTTATTCTTACCCTCTCCAGACTGCTCCATTCAGCTTAGGGAAGACATGACGAACAGAGGAAGTTAAATACTGCCTACATTTGATTCTTTCATTTTACGATAACCTCTGTGAGCTAAATAAAACAGTCTGAAAGGAACAAATACAAAATTAAAACCACGCCATCGGAGTGAAGGAGTTAAATGCATTAGATCAAGAATCTCAAAGTTATTTATAATTTTGGGTCTTTTGAGTTTTATACTCATTGGGAGGGAAAGATTTTACAGGGTGCCAACATTAGGGTCGGTCTTTCTAAATAAAACAGAGAGCACCCAGAAAGCGCATACATCTTTCAACGCCAATAAGATGTGAAATATTCCTGCATCCGCATCCACCTCAAATCAAACTAGACGCATTGTTTTAAGGGCTCATGTAGTCAATAAATTCTACGTTTTTACTTTGCCCTGTTACACAGTTTCAGAGAAAGCATGCCATCACCCACGCCAATATATAATTTATTCATCTATCCGGTATCAGACTCACCTCAAACCACAATAAACTCATAGTCCATCCACTGCCCACCAACTTTAATTGAAATCCGAAAACTTTAACTTTTTGAGAGATCTTGTGCATAAACAAACAGACACCGGTGAATCCAATAACCTCTTCTAACTTCGATGAAATAGATAACCACAACAAATGTGGCTCAATCGGTAGAGAGGTGGCCTGCAGTCCTAACGGACCCAGGTTCGAATCCCGGCTGGGGCAGGGAACAGTTTAAGGATTTGAATTTCATTAAATCAGGGTTTACTGATCTACCAGAAGACCCGCCGACATGTCGTAAAAATACCCCCGCTAATACCAATACACCAGTCCTGTATGAGACAGCCCTAGCATGTATTCAATATGGACGGTGGGTGTTAGCGCCGAAGTGGTGACATGTAGAGGTGTATAGTATGTAGGAGGACTGCTGGGCCTTGATAGCAGGCTGTGAAGCCTATGCCCAGAGTCAGACACATAAAAAAAAAAAGAAATACGTGCCGTATCTCTAGCCGCTATAATTATACTTCTTTACTTCACTTCTATCTGGCATTTGTTCCATAAACAGAGAAACATGGTAAAAACTAAAAAAAAAAAAAAAATGTTTTGTAGTAGATTCAGATCTACGTATGAACCATCCGCCCATCATCGAATTCTTCATCCATATAGCTTCATATGACAGAAAATGTTTGATCCCGATATCTTAGAAAATGACCAGTCACATTATACAGTACAGTCTCATAAACTATAATTCTGTCAGGCGGGGGTAAACCAGCAATCGTGCTGTCTGGTGTGACGAGTGGCATTAGTGGCGTATGATGGGGTGTTTGGTTAAAGTGTGGTGGTGTGTGAAATTCTTGGTAGTGTGTTGTGTGGTTCTAGGGGTGGTGTAACGTGTGGTGAGTGTTGTGGCCCCGGCATCACCACCAGCGTGTAGCGATAGCATAGCGGTGATACTCCAAGCTTGCGGCGGCGGTGGCCAGGTGATGAGGCTCCTTGGTGGCGGCAGTGAGGTCACCCACACGCAGGAGGTCAGCGTTCACCGCAAGGAGGGTGTCTGCCTGGGCGGGGTGGCAGACGGAGGTGCAAGCAGACTCAGGCACACATTTACCTAGAGTTACCAGATCAAAAGGCGTTGTTGTTCATTAACTTTTTGGAGGTGAGATAAGTCTTGCCCACTAACCAGTGTCTAATGGAACAGAGACTTCTTGAGTATACTTTGCACTTTTGGTTTCAAATACTGATAAACTTCTACATCCAGTACTTTTGATGGGCAACATCATCAATTTTAGCCACTGTTGTACACATGATCTAAAAATGGAAAGAACTGGTTCATGCTGAATCTGAGCTTATGCTATTACACACACAATTACTGCGCAGGCCTTGACGTCACCAATTGAATCAGGAAGTAACAAGATTTTCTTGATCACAGAGTATTATATATTTTGTGAATATGCTAATAAAATGTGTTAGTATTGTTGGCGATAATCTATTAACTGAACGACCACTTGGTGTACACGTCTCGTACATACCTGACTGATTATCTTTTGGGCTACCTGGTTGGCGTCAAGGCGCAAGTGATAATAATGTATTTTTTCACTCCGACGCTTAAGTAAACACTTATGATCCTCTTTCAGTTTACGTGTTGTTACTATGGTTATGAAAGATGATGATATTCAATGAAGTCATTGGATAAGAAGGAAGTTAATCATCACCTGTAAACAAAACTGTAAATTATACCTAAGAGCTTTCGGTTCCAGCAGACACAGCCTGTGAGTGATTAGTGGCACGTCAGTGGGCTGCGCTTATCTCGGCTCCAAAAACTGAGTGAAGAAAAGAATGTTCCTAGATACACACACTCCAGAAACAACATACTGTAAGATCTACAGAATATAGGTAAGTTATTGATATCATTCATTATTATGCTGGTCTCTTTTGCTCATCTACAGATGAGGTGATACGAGGCCCAGAACAAAATGTCAGGAGTCTAATTGCTGCTACATCTCACTGAAATTCAGATGAAAGTACATAATAATTTCTCCAGATCTGATGTAAAAATGTCAGCTCTGCACTGACCTGTCTCACCCATCCTCATGCCCGCCATGCACTGAAATCGAGCAGAGGGAGCTGGGGCTCCTTCGTCAACACAGATGTAGTAGCCGTGACAGTCTAGTGGGTCTGGAATCACCACGTCACTGGGCCCACACCATGGTAGGCAGGATGGCCGGCAGCACTTTGCTGCTGATATGGTGCAATACCGCCCTGTGAAGTATGGCCGCTGCTCCGGACAGAAGAATGGACCATATTTGACTCCACCCCAGCAGTAGTAGTAGGCCGAGCAGTCGAAGGGATCTGTTGTAAGGTCTTCTGTGCCCTGGCAGGTGTAGTGACACGGCTGGCTTCGATGTAGGGCAGAAGTGTTAGGGTCGTTATTTTAATTTTTTCAGTGAAAAAAAAAAAATGCAAAGCTGAAACCAGTTTCCCCTGTCAAAAAAAAAAAAAAAAAAAAAAAAAAAAAAAAAAAACATTCAAGATCGGTTCATTTGGGGAGATGCCTGAACAGACTGTGTTTAAAAGACTGGAGTTCAAGAGCAGTGGGAAAGAGAGAATGAGAAAGACTGGGAGTGAGTGGGTGTGGTGTCCCTAGTTTTGATGTTAATTTCTGATATGTTATGGTGACGATAGACTATGCTTAACCTTTATTGGTATGCTAACTGCGCTCTGCAGTGATGGATGCAAAGTGATCATATTCAACAGTATTACAAGCTTCATAAATGACTGACAGAGAATATGGATTTCCTTACACCTTTGTTCATTTTTTTGGGTGGTCATACTTAAGAGTCGCAAATATTCCAAAAACAATCATAAAAAACACTGGGGCCTAGCTTTATACCTTGGCTCACCTTGTTTTGACATTACGTCGGTTATCTTCGCGGGTGCAGGCGGGGATGATGTCACAGGGGGCGGGGTTGGGGTCAGCCACACACACACCCAGGTCGGGGCTGAAGGTGGCGTTGGCGGGGCAGGGTAGGAGGTCTGGAGTGGGGCGACCGGCGTCACAAAGGTAGTAGTGGTTGCAGGTCAGCGGGTCCCTGGTCACACGCTGGGTAGGGTCACGACACAACGGGACACACACCTCCCCGCCGACACCACCGTCGCTCCACCACCCGCCCCACACCACACCCAGGGAAGGAAGAAACACACATTAACCCTCTCATGGTCAGGACAACTCAAATACTCTCTTTTTTTTTTTTTTTTTAATTTAAGGTTATTAATTGCAAAGTCCATCCAGATGGAACTGTTGTGAAGAGCATCTGATATTCTTTCGCAATAAATTCAATAGCCGTACTCACGCTAGTAACAATGGTTGAGAACCATTTCTTATATATATATATATATATATATATATATATATATATATATATTTATTTATTCTATCCATCCATCCACCATCCAATCCTACATTGCCCCATGAAGAGCGTAGAAGCCCGGGGCTAGGCAGTTGGTCCTGACATTTAAGATGAGAATGATCAACCTCACTCATCCCTGAGTGGCATTACGTGAGCAATAAACCCCAACCAACCCTTGGATATAAACCTTCACCGGCTCAATCCGACTGGAGCACAATAATTACCCACTAAACCACCAGGCGCCAAAATTTGGTTATATGGTTACCACCCAGCGTAGTAAATAGTTTCCTGGTGTACAGGAAACCATTTGGCTTGTCACTCAGTGTAGATTCACCCATAGGCAGAAGGAAGAGGAAAGAATGAAGGAATGAAAGACAGAAGAGGGAGTGTAAAGTCACCTGTAGACAGAAGGACGAGGAAAGAATGAAGGAAAGACAGAAGAGGATGGAAGGAAAGAAGGATGGAGGAGAGGACAGGGCAGACACCCGAGAGCAGCACTACATTGAGTAAGTGGATGGTGAGTGCCCCCACCTACTACAAAATATATATATATATATATATATATAGTTCTCCCTACGTGTCAAGTGGGGTTGGTGGAGGATTAGTGCCCCTCCCTGTAAAACATTTAACTCTAAGCCCTTGGCCACCCCGTTTGGGATACATGGCGTCTGGCAATGAATGAATATATATATATATATATATATATATATATATATATATATATATATATATATATATATATATATATATATATATATATATCAAAACTTGGCGTTTATGCTTATCAATGATAATGTCTGTATTGTAAGAGTCGGCTTGCACTCCCTCAGATATTGAGTGCCGTTCTATTATATATTTGCATGTCATGTTTTAGTGGTCATGAAGGGCAACTAAATCTGCAGGGCTGGTGAACACGCCTTTGTATCACAAAATATCTGACTTACCCCATTCCGTGCTTCACGCATGGGTAAAGATGTAGATCAGTTTTTGGAGTGCACGGTGAGAAATGAATAGAAGCTGTGTCTCAGTGGCTGTCATTGTGAGTGAGAAACTTAATAAATGTCAGTATGAGAACGTCTACAGGTTGGGAACAAGTAACTTCACTTGAAAGGACACACTACCACGTACTCTCAGGGGTCACGCCCCCAGGTGAATCAAGGTCAGGAAAGCTGGTTGGCGCACATGCTACACAGCGACCGCCAAGGTCAATAATTCAACATAAATGAACACCTTTGGATAATCAAGGAAAACAGCATTTGTTTGGACTTTTGTGTGTGCGTGAGTGCATGTGCTATGAGGGAATGCATACGTGTGTGCATTTATGCGCGTGAGTATGTGTGCACTGTGCACGTATGGGCAGTCATATACAACCTAAAGCCTGTTGCCACAAAATGTGGGACATGAATCACGTTGAAGCCTATTTCAAAATATGTCTGTGCGTAACAATGGCAAAGTAAATGTTATAAGCTGAAAAATTTAAATGTGGTAGACATGTGACCATGATGAAGGGTGATCTGGCGCTGTCACATCTCCCCACTCACGCCCATACTCATATGTAAGTTCTGAACTCTTTCATCTGCATGAATATTTTTTTTTGGGGGGGAGAGGAGGGGGGAGAAGTAATTCAGACACACAAACATTCAGTCCATGGGTATGTGGTGTCAGATCACATACCATGACGAGAGGAGACTCCACCTTCATTGACAAACAAAATCTCGACTACTGTGATACACATAGCAATTAAACCCACATGAGAAATATTGGTGGGAAGGGACACTATCTGTGCATTGCTAGGGATGTAATGGGTAATGGGTGGAATGACAAGAGGGTTGCTAATAATAACATTTCGAACAGTGATGGTTAGACCCAATTCACTTGTATTCTATAATCAGCATGGGGTCTACAGTGAACCGAAATTGATATTTGAAAGATAAGCGGCAGCACTTTCTCGAGTATCACACAAAATTATGACAGTAATGTATTTTTAAACTCTGATATAGCCTATAAACTCACTGCAGTAATATTAAATACATCATCATAAATGTGCCGCAGCCAATGAAACCAAATAATGGCACAGTAATAAAAACATGTGACACGTAATGAGTCACGAGGTGAGTATAATGTCGTCAGTGAAATGAACATGCACTCTTAGCCTCCGGGGTTTAATATTTTTTGCTCTTGGTGTGATTAGTAAATCAGTGCTATTAACATTTGTGTTGAGTTTATTCATTTCATGCAATATGATATCATTGAATTGAATTGAGATGCCTAAGTCGTGGTCATCGAGATCATCATTATTTTTGTATGTATTTCCAAAACACATCATACCATAATTATGTCAACAGGGACTCACTACTATATCATGCTTATGTAGTTTGCCTAAAAGTGACCATCATGATGCATGCTGCTCAAATTTTCGTAACCTCAATAGATAAAATAGCTGAAGATAGTAGGATCCAGGTCAATACAGATATAATTAATGATATTCCTGGGATATGTTCTAACATGGCAGCTTCCAGTTGGAAGTAACACCATGAAGTATGATACGTAACGTCACAGTTTAGAAGATGAAATGTTACCATTACTGGTGGGGTAAGTTTACGACTTCTGTAAGGGCGCTTCCACACTTATGCTCAAACTAGTGCTGGCATCATGTATGCAATACAATAACGAACACGCTGCTAACATGCTGGGAACAGCAGCGTCCAGATCATGTTGGCAACATGATGATGAAGTCTCAGCTGCCAGATATGGACACTCATATCCTATCTTATCTGCTGCTAGTGTTCGAAGCTGCACTGAAACATGTTTGCATACATCTGTCCAAAAACTGCTGCATACATGTATGCAAACATGATGCCGACTGTGTTGTCAACATTTGTTCAAGGGCATGTGTGGATGCGCACTTAAGAGAATATGGAATTCATAAGAAAAGATATGATCAGTATGTTTCAGTGGGAAAAAAAGTTAAATTGCATTTTTTTCTTCAAAATTAAGTTATCTTTGTACGGAACAAGACTGCAACACTGCTTCTGGTATGATGTTATCATGATATTATAATCAATGCAAAATTATGATGATTATTCTCACACTCGCGAATGGTACATTAGTCGACCAAGAAATGAAAACATATCAGAAACCGGGGTTCACTCATACGTAAAAGCTCAGATCATCACCCGAATCACCTGCAGCGGCAAGGCCTACGGTGTTACAATACCAAGCACCGAGGGGCTGGCTGGTGAGGTACCACTTTTTTTATGAGTGACTAGCCTACTACTAATCCTTCACTGGGACGGCAAATTACTTCCAAGCATTTCTAGAGGATAAATATGCAAGATCACATTGCTGTACTGGTAACTGGAGAGAGAACTGAGGAACTTCTGAGAGTTCCTGCTGCTACTAACTGCACAGGGGAGCAGATAGTTTCAATTGTCAAAAAAGAAGTTAGAGAAGCTGGGTAGAATAAAGAATTATAGGCATGCGATTTGATACTACAGCATCGAATACTGGCATGATACAGGGAGCCTGTATTCGGAATAAGCAAGAGCTTGGAAGTCCACTGATTTGATTTGTCTGTAATCATCATACATATGAAGTTATTAGTAAAGAAGTCTTAAACCTCAGCTATGGAGCATCATCAGGTCCTGATATGAGTCTGTTATAAAAGTTCAAACGTCACTGGCCATTAATTGATAAAGTCACCTATGTCAATCAGGGTTGGCAAAAAATCCACTTTTTTTTTTTTTTTTTTTTTTAGCACAACCCACCAGGGTTTTTTCGTTTTTTTCACAAAATACCCCCCCAAAACGGGCAAAAGTGGGTTTTTTCAAAGTTTACCTTAAATTTAAATAAAATAATGTTTCCACTATACATAATTATGAATAGCCCAATAAAATCTTATTTTTCACAGTTATTTGAATGAGGGAAATGAACACAATCATGTTTTGACCTGTTTGGCTGTTATCCTTAGCCGCATTTTCGTGAGGCTTTTAGACCGGTATCGACCGGTTTAGACTGGTCTTATTGCTGTTCTGGCGAGACAATTAGACCGGTACAGACAGGCCCAAAGCAGTCCTGCCCCACAAGCTAGCCTAGGCGAGACCGGTCTGTGGACAAATGTATGCTCGTCAGCAACAGCCAAGAAGGAGGCGAGGAGTGTTCGTGGCAGGATGTAAATATCGATGGTCAACAATGGCGGACTTGGGAATAGGGATTGTTTTAAATTACATTTTAACGCTAGCGGAAGCCCCTGATCATCCAAGAAGGGAACCAAATAAATCTCACCATGAAGTAGAGGCTTTGTATTACTACAGAGCGGACAAAATAAGATTATTAAGGCATTAATGACCGAGATAAAAATCGAGGGGAAGCATGAAATTTGTGTAATCAATGCTACTCCCCGACATTTGCTTACATTCTTCTAAGCCACGCCCAGTCACTCATGCAGCCAATAGCAAGGCCGAACAGGATCGGACCGACATTAGTCCGCGATCACTTACGAGTCCTGACCGGTCTAAACCGGTCCAAAGTGGTCCGCGGAAATGCTGCACTTGGGCTGCCTGCTACACAGCAAAACATGCTTCAACATGAGAGGCTTTGAGAGCACTGCACAACTCATGAGCTGCCAAAGATCAGTCCACACTACACAATAGTAGGAGAAGGAGTCATTAGCCTTGCTACTGTCCTTTCTTTGGTAATTATATACTTGCATTTCTCAATATTCTAAATAAATATTATTGAAAATTCTGTTGCATAAGTGATTTCACACAGTATCTTAACAGTAATAATATCTTTTGGTAACCAAATATCTAAGCCTATAAAATACATCTATTTTAAACAGAAAGCAATGTTTATAATATATTTCTATAGAATTATTGATATTTGATAATGATATGAGACAACATATGGTATAAGTTAACTCCAGTAATGATTATACTGCTGGCCCGGCCTGCACTATAGGTGCAGGAAATCTACGAACGAACGAACGATTATACTGCACACACACCACAAAGCCAGTCAGGAGACAGGACGTGTGTGCTGGGCATTCCCCAGGTCCTGTCCTCCCCACTTACTGTTTTTTAATCAGCCCATACACCACTGACCGGGCTGCGAAATTTTTTTTCCTGCCCAGTTCCGTCACTTTGCACATATGGCAACGTTGCCCTGTGTTTAGTTTGGCAACGCCGCGCAGCAGTGAGCCATCATCACAATTATTTACCTTTTTTATGCTTGACTATAAATATAATACCTGACTATCTATATTTTACATGGATTGAAAGAATAATAGAGACATAGAGGTCATATAGTTTTCGCTGCCTTAGCTTAAATAAATATAAAAAGGGGCCATACCACTGTCTTTAATTCGTCACTCGTCTGCTAAGAGAGAGAGAGAGAGAGAGAGAGAGCTTGAAACAGTATAAAATAATAACATGCAGGGTCATCAATAAAAAGTGAGTTTACAGGAGAGAGAGAGAGAGAGAGAGAGAGAGAGAGAGAGAGAGAGAGAGGTTAATGACCCATAATATTTTATCACCTAAAACGCTTTTCATGATCATTCTTAAGGGTTAACCTTGGTAATTTCTGCTGCAAGCTGGGAAATATTGGTATCAATGATGCCTGAATATCAATGTTTCATTAGACATTTTCTTAGGTATATATGTCAGGTTAGATTTCAGATTATTTTCTTGTTTTTCTTAGGTATATTAGTAAAATCATTTGTCAGGTTAGATTTCAGATTATTTTCTTGTTTTTCTTAGGTATATTAGTAAAATCATATGTCAGGTTACATTTCAGATTATTTTCATGTTCTCATGTCCTTTATTTCATGTTAAGTATGCTTGAAGGGTTTTTGTATTTGATGAAATGCAAAGCTTTATTTGTTACGGTATAATCTTTATTAAATATTACACAGCACCAGGCACCATATGCTATTTCCCATGTGCTGATGACAGGCATTGGGTCAGACATGAGACATTATAGACCATTGTGTGCAAAATAAGTAAATCAAGAGAAACAAGGAATTAAAAAAATAAACTCACTGTGATGCGCCATTGCCGATTGTAAACACAGCTGATTGAATCGTACGTCTGGGAGCAATGACAAGAAATGATAGGGAAAGTAGTATAGGCCTACAACATATGTTACTGATAAGTGTTCTCAACGAGAAGTCATGTACCACCCCTAAGACGTACCGCATTTTCATTAAATCAACATATAACTAATTTTAGCGAAGTGTAGAGAGTATCTTCTCTCTCTCTCTCTCTCTCTCTCTCTCTCTCTCTCAGCAGACGAATGACGAAGTAAAGACAGTGGTATGGCCCCTTTTTATATTTATTTAAGCTAAGGCAGCGAAAACTATATGACCTCTATGTCTCTATTATTCTTTCAATCCATGTAAAATATAGATAGTCAGGTATTATATTTATAGTCAAGCATAAAAAAAGGAAATAATTGTGATGAATACTAATCCTGGCATCGATGTGGCTCACTGCTGCGCGGCGTTGCCAAACTAAACACAGGGCAACGTTGCCATATGTGCAAAGTGACGGAACTGGGCAGGAAAAAAAATTTCGCGGTCCGGCCCGACCATAACGCTTTTGAGAAGCTTATATCTCAGCAAACACAGGGCCGATCACTGCGTGGTTTGCACCATATGATAGCCCCATTCTTTAAGATAAGCTTTTGACAGGTTTCATCATACCGCGGCAGTGCACGTGGCACGTGATACGCGCCAAGTCGAAAATCTTCAAATGAGGGGCACGGGCCAGACAGTTTGTCGTAAAGGCATGAAACTTGGTAGGTAGATAGCCATCAACATACTCAAGGCATCCTCGGGATGTAAGGGGACATTTCAGTGCTTTCGGATTTAAATAGCCTCGCTCTTATCTCACCGACAAAGGCGTTTACTAGTTTATAACGAGAATGACGATGGGCAGTGAAACTTAGCACGAGACTCGAAGAAAATGGTGGTATGATATTTCTTTCAGGCGGTGACCGTAGTTATTACATATACTGTAATAAATAGACAATACGAGACCGTGGATGCAAAGGAGTTTTGGAAGAAGCTTTCCATTGATATCCTTTTTGTTCTCTTTAATCTGATATTTTTTTTTTTTTTTGGTAAGTTGCAAGAGCGTCTCTAGGAGCAGCCCAGTCATCAGTCACATCCAAAAGATCTTCACAAGCCAGCATGCACATTCTGATGACTTTCACATGTTAGATGCTTCACTTTGGCAAAGCGCCACACAGTGATTTATTCCCCAGGTCCTACGAATTTTCATACATAACGCGCGTCACTCTAGTGAAATCATAATTTATGTTGGTTCACTTTAACGACTCCCCATATGGTCCTGTATCTATCCAGTACTTCTGTACGTGTTCCATTCGTGCAACCGCCAAATGATTTTATTCAACTTAGGAAGTCACTTTGTTATATATAGTGAAGGTATTGCTGAAACCTATCTAACCCTGATTTTTCCATAAGTTTCTCCTACGCAAAATAAAATCGTGTGAAGATAGGGAAAATAAATTATAGACTATAGAGGGAACATCTACGAGCATATCCCCGATATTTCCACGACTTTTATTCGTTTGCATAAATACATATATTTACATGGACTGGTAAATAGTATGAAACGAATGAATCACAGAACAAACAAACAACACAACCTGTTTCAGTCGAAGTCGTCTTGTATTGTTATTGTGTTTGAAGCTGAATACTCGTGTAACATGTGCTTGCATTAGGATGGGTGTTTTGGTGTCTAGGAGTCTTGCACCCGACTTTTGATGATTAATACCCCCCCAGCTTTTATCAGTTTCGGGACTATAAAATTAGTTTAGAATCTTTGATTGAAAATCTGAGAATTAAGCATGTCTTGAGATACGAGGTCCAGGTAATATACATGGTAATTTTCAGGCAAATCAGCAAAAAAAATAAAGCTGAGGCTGTGGCAAATATCCCTTTTAAGATGGAGGAATAGAACACCAGAACTTAGACCAGGATTTAAAGGAAAGAAAATAAAAACTCTGGCTAATGACACCCTCCCATTGAACAGAATAGGGTAAGGCGTTGACAGAACTGATTACTCCTAAATAACAGCATGCTACTGAAGATTAGAGACTATAAAAAGAGAGACTGGGCAGCCAATATTTTCAGCTGCTCGCTGATTGGTTGGCCTACATGGCGCCAATTTTATGCAAACGCATAATAGCCCGGCTGCTTGTTAACTGCAGCATCATCTAAGAATACACCTGCTGTGATACATGATTGGTTGATGAATAAAATGTCACATTAAATGTAGTATATACTGTTAGTTTGAGCAACTGAAGATTTTCGTTTTAATCTTCGTCTCCAACACATGGGTATTACTTCAAAGTACATGTAAACACCGAGATAATCACAGAAATATAATGTTGACAATCCAAATTGTTTTTAACCACAAATTGGGGATTGCTGTGTTCTATTGCTGGTGCATTTCTGCCCTTATTAATAATTTAATAGTGTCACATTTGAGTGCAATAACGCTCATGGACCTTCTATGCAACTTTTTCGACTCCTCCTTTTCCACCAAGAATGAAATTATGGGATATTAAAGTGAAGAGAGCAAGCTGTCTACAAGTGAATGTCGTCGGCTTTGCTAGGCAAGTTTTATTTATCTTACACGTATTTGTCCTACGTCCACATAGGGAGGTAAGCTTTGATAATATGCCAGTGGACAGTGCTTTACCAGTTATGGATATCAAGAAGTACGACAATCTTTAATTTCAACCGAAACTCCATCAAACTTAAAAATTGCAGGCAAAATAAAAAACCCTGCAGGTGTTTATCGATCTAACGTCGTCTAGCAACTCGTCCATGACTTTTATGTGCTTCGAAATTAGCCTTGCTGAGACACAGAAGAAACTCTCTTTTTTTTTTTTTTATACAGATTATTAGGAAAGCACCACTTGTGCATACACAGCATAACAGATGTTAAAAAATCGCACTATAAAATATGAAAAGCAGTTAAGTGGCTGGTGGTATCTAGCAGTGATCACTGACCTTTACACGCATCTGAGTGATGCCCATCAAACTTACTCGCTGCACCAACACGGCGGCTGTCCAGTCTCTCTTTCTATAGATCTTTTCCATGTGACGTTACGAGTTATGTGACTTTTGTTTACGACGCCACTGTGGACGGCAATTTGTCGGATGTCTAGAGAGAGAAAATTGCTGATTCCACAATGGCACTCCGCTCTCGTGCTTTCGGCTGCAAGACAAGACAGAAAACTCGAAGTGGGGTAAACATCTACCGGTTTCTAGCCAATGAGGAAAGGCAACAGAAGTGGATACCTGCGGTGAAGAGGGAGAATTGGCTGATGACGGCCTACACCCGGCTGTGTGGTAGGCATTTCATATCGGGTGAGCCGATGATTTGTGAACAGATACAGGCATATTTATCATTCTTAGTAGTTGCAAATGTCATGGGATATCCTTTATGTTTATGTCACAGAGTACAAGACCCACAAGGCCACATGTGTACATAAGAAAAAAGGGATAAGGTCTGTCTGACAGGCCTTGTTTTGGTATTATTCCAGAGTTTCACCCAAATGAAATCGGAGATAAACTATATTCTACATAGCAGTGATGATCAAGAATGTTACATGCGTAAGTAAAACTGATTAGATTACAGGTTAGGTCATACTTAAGGTTAGGTTAGGTTAAGTAAGGTTAGGTTAAACCTTAAATTTTTGCTTTTCAATGTTTTTCGGTGATTCAATTGAAACTGATATCTGTGTCATGGTGGATCATTTTAATTGTAGTGCAGTACAGAACACTATTCAACACTTCAGTGTAAAACTTATATAGCACTGTGAGTCAGTGTGATAACCTATGTTTCAATTACAACTGAAGCATAATCACAAGTACAACTATGTATAATTTTCTACTTTATTTAGAAATGAATGTTGCTCCACTGAAAGCCAAACTACCAGTACATGCTCCAGTTAAATAAACTTTTTTTTTTTTTTTTTTTCAAATGAGAGGATAAATACTGTACTTCTTTCGACAACCCTTTACATTATCTTTTACCAGTTATGTACTAAGACTTTTTTTTAAATGTAAAATGTAAATCATTAAAACCATATTATTGAAGTCTTTAAGTTTTGTTGTGGTATTCATCAGCATGAAATAAATGACCTTAATTTAAATTTGTGTCAATGTTTTGTTTCATTTGTAATGTCAGAGTTAACTTCAGCAGTAATACTGACAGTTCTGGCATATACTGTCAATTATGCACTGTACTGTATGTAAAACTGTTTAAAACATATATAGGCTATGTGTATGTATCAAGGCCTATAATTACTGAAATTTCCAAAATAAGCAATTTTTTTTTTTTAATTTCCAGAATTACAACCAACTCACATTGAAGCTTAAAATATTCATTTTTCAATATTTGTTGTGATTAATATGACTCTTATAATAATTTCTGTCGGAAATTACTTTTTTTTCATGGCAAAGCAAGCTAACCCAACTAACCTAACCTAACCTAAGACCTAACCTGAAGATTAAGAAGGGAAGGTAACTGCAGTAGACCGATAGGCCCATGCTAGACAGATCCCACAGGAGTGTGACTAATCTACCCTGCCTACAATAGCCTATGCATGCCCATGCTAGGCAGCTCCCACAGAGTGTGGCTAATCTACCCTGCCTACAATAGCCCATGCAGGCCCATGCTAGGCAGCTGTCACCAAAGTGTGACTACAAGAATGACAGATTATATATGCAACCTATACCTGTGATATGCTTATTTAGCCTATGCTTGAAACTTTGTAAGGAAGGGGCAGCAACAGCATCACTGGGTAACCTATTCCATTCATCAGCTATTCGATTCACAGTCAGTGTATACAATCCCTCCCCCTTGGCCCCACATCAGTAATTTACTGATTACCAGGACGATTTACATGTACAGTATGTCAATTCCAGCTAAATATATTACACATACTTACCTTGAGGGATGCCCCAGTGAACTTTGACGGGATGTTCACCAAATAGTGATAGAGACTGCCATATCTGAGATCTGGTTTCGGTCCGCAGTACTTGAAACTGGTGAATTTCTCCCTAGATATGGTGTAAGCGTCCAGCCCCAAACACTATCTTGTTCCTGTACAGATCTTGGTGGCGTTGATCCAGATTTCTGCATATATCAGACAGTTCAATCTCTGACAGCCCTGTCTGGGCAACCATTACTGCGAGGAGTTTGCCGTCCAATATGGAGTCGTAAACAAAACCACGTAATTTCTGTGACGTCACTGGAAAAGGGCTATAGGGTCTCTACTGCAGACCACTGACCAAGCTACTGCAGACCACTGACCAAGCAGGCATTAGTCTCATCATTCAGACCATGTATTTTTCTTTTTATTTATTATTATTTTTTTTTTTAAGGATCATCTGGACGGGAACCCGATGGACTTCATGCTCAAGTTACTCTTCTACTGCAGCCAAAACATCTACGTTTCCAGTGACAGGGAGGGAGTTGAGGAACGTTTGTATAACCTAGTCTCACCACGCGAAGGCGTCCATCTCCAACACCGGACCTTTTTTAATACAGGAGTTTGGAGATTGCCTTTACACATTTCATTTCAAATCGATTCCTTAATAAAAGGGTCTGGAGGTAATAAGAGTAGAATATAAATGGCGGCATCGGATTCAGTGTTAAGCAACAGACTGTCGATTGTGTGTGTGTGTGTGTGTGTGTGTGTGTGTGTGTGTGTGTGTGTGAATGTTGCTTTGACATATTCACTGTGTGACTTTTATTATCTTCAGATAATATTACTCAGGTAGGAAGAGACGTTTGTAGCTGAGAAGGTTATATTTAGTTTTATTAGCCTCTGTATTGCAGGAGGCCTCCATTAAGTAACAAAAATAAGCTAATATATGAGGTGTCGAGAACTCAACAAAACATAGTTTTGAGCAATCGAGGGTTTAATGTTTGCCAATATGCAGATCATCATATCTCCGCTGTACATTGATCAGTTTTGCTGAATGAGGTCTCATTTTAAAGCCCATTCAATCCTGAATATGTCTGTTGGGGTATATAAACTGCTATGAATGGCTATGGTGCAAACTAATGTTCAGTAATGTGATGGTGCAAAGTCAAGATTAACGAAATTAATGAGAATAAATTTTTGTTCTAAAAACATTTTAAATCATTGTAATAAATAAACGTTAAACAATGGTAACACGCACACTAGATGATGCGTCTGCTCCAACCAAGCTGGTGTGCTGAGGAGGGTATGGTAGGTAATTAGTAGGTGATCTCGTCATCATCTGATGATGATAAAGAACAGCCATGGGGGGACCTGGGAGCTGCCCAGAAACGACTGTAGTATTCGCCTCTGTCAGCCCAAGCCAAACACCAACTCTTGCCCGTGATCTTGGCTGAATACACTATAGCTTTTCATGGGATTTACCTTAGGAAGATAGAGGCGAACTCGCATCCATCCATTCTCATACTGTAGAGCGAAGTCTTCTGAAAAGGCTCATATAAAAATAAAATTTTCGTTCGGGTGGCTAGTTCGCCCCGTCATTCTCAACGCCTCATATGACGTCATCTCAGTGGAAGTTTTCACGTTCTAGTAATTTTTCTGATGAAGATTGAGTTTGTTCGCGTTCTACCTGGTTGCTGAATGCGCTGTCTAACATGTCATGAAGGCTAACGATATATTCCTAGAGGTATTCCACAAACCTTCATCCTCTCAGTTAAAGAAATTTCTATCACATGTACAGTTGCGAGCAGATGACTCGAGGCCACCTAGTCCTCCAACATGTTTGTGTTTTATCTGGCAACAGTAGTAGCTGAGTACTTAACCGAGATTCAGTCAGCTGTTCGGGCGAAACAAACCCTGTGATAATTTGTCAATGTGCAGTTTTAACTGGTCTCCAATCAATATCATGCAAGTAAACGTATTATACTGATAATGATTAACGTACCATACACGTGGTAGATATATTTATAACCATAATATTACAACTCTGGCATCCAAATAGTGGTGCGTTCATTCATGTGAGACACACGGGTATCCCGAGCGTGCAGCTCCATCGCCACCTTGGTTTGTGACGTAGGCACCACGTGACCTGACGTATGGGGGATGGAACTAGTTGACCCGTTCATGATTATAAACATTTGTAGAGAGTAATTGTTCGACTTGATCACTTGAATATTAAAGAAACGTTGCTTTTCTATGTCAAAACAAACCTATTACATCCTCTAATCTAATTCAGCAGAAACCACGTGCACTCTCACCCCCCTCCTATCACACGTCCCACCTCGTCCTACCCTTGCTCATCCATCACCCTCCATATAACTCCCACACTCCCCTCCCCTTGTTCCGCCTACTGTGGTGTGAACCATTAACTGTCCTACCTGCTTTGGAGTCAGAGGTCGACGAAAGTGAGGTTAACGGTGAGGGATGACTGGCATGATGGTGTTTTTTTTATTTTTATTTTTTAATAATGGTAGGTTGCGGGGAAGCCGATAACCTTACGGCATATCTCTTGAAAACTGGTTAAGGTTGTTTGGTTCACGACGATAGTCGAACAAAATAAATCTACCGATTCTCGTGTGTCTCACATGAATGAACGCACCACTATTTGGATGCCAGAGTTGTAATATTATGGTTATAAATATATCTACCACGTGTATGACACGTTAATCATTATCAGTATAATACGTTTACTTGCATGATATTGATTGGAGACCAGTTAGAACTGCACATTGACAAATTATCACAGGGTTTGTTTCGCCCGAACAGCTGACTAAATCTCGGTCAAATTCACAGCTACCACTGTTGCCCGATAAAACACCAACATGTTGTTGGACTAGGTGGCCTCGAGTCATCTGCTCGCAACTGTACATGACGAAGATAAAGCGTGTTTGGGTTCTTCCGGGTTCCTGAATAAGCTCTGTCTCGTGGCATGCAAGTTAACTATATTACGAAAGTGGCGGTATTCACTTTCATTTCCTTAATTTTCTGAGAGGCGTTTATATTGTACGACAAGGGAAAGTCAGGTTTAGACTCTATTTGCGTACTGAATGTGGTCTGTAGTGCAGCATGCAGGTTAACCACGTATTTTTACTATAGGTGTTCTATTAGACACAAGTCAGAAATGAAAGTTTCTATACATGCTTTCCACAATTTAGTTTCTTCAGTATGATACTTTGCTGTTGCCACATTATTTCATTGTGCTTAGGAGGGATTTTTCGAAATGAAGGGGTTAGACATATCCTTTTTAAAACTTTGAATCCAGTGACGCACTGTACAGGCATTTTCTGTTCATTCTTTCTTCCAACGTGCTTTCATCTAGCGTAGGACAGACCTCCACATCGTCCTCTAATGGCCCACCTACCAGCAACCATTCCAAGCATCGACCTCTCTACGCGCATGTAATCAATCAGGCTCCTTCCAACACGATCCTCTTTCCCTCTATACCATGCATGTTTGTTTTTGAAATACAAGTTTCAAATGCACAACCCACTTTCCTGACATATATCGTTCAGTCGCTTTCCATTATCATTGTCTCCTGGTATTCTGTTACAACCCATTATGTTGTCCTCAGGACCAGTGCCTACTCTTCCATTCATATCGCCCATTACGATCATTTTATAGCTCCTGGAAATTTTTCCCACTGCTTCATCCAGCTCATCCCCAAATCTGCCTTTCACTCTTGTCATCACATGGTGCATCCGCTACGATTACAGCCACTTTCACCTCATACTTGAACATGACATACATACATCTCGAGCTGACACATTTGTAATCTCTCATACCACTCTGCCACACCACATTCATCAACAGTGCAACTCCTTCTTTCCATCTTCCTCGCCCATTCATGCCCAGTCTTACACATTTCACACCCTCCCACTCCTCCACTTCACACTCATTCATCTTTGTTTCACACAGTGCCACCATTGCATATCTCGCCCTCTTGAACACATTCACCATTTCCACGCTCTTGCTCTCCTCACTCACACCTCTTACATTCCACATGGCCATGCAAATCTGCCCATTTGGTTGGGGCCCTGGGCAGGTATTGGGCCATCCTAGGTTGTCTGAAACAATTGACATGGTTAATTGATTTTGGAAAGGGGAATCTGGGGGACACAACCCGGCCAAAAACCCCGGTTATATGGTTACCACCCAGCGTAATAAATGGTTTCCTGGGTACAGGAAACCATTTGGCTTGTCACTCAGTGTCGAGACCATAAGGCATCCCCACACTGAGTGAGTGGATGATGGGCGCCCCCATCCACATGAAGGTTAAATTTAACCTTCATAAATATCTTCTCTACTTGAGGTTCTTCCGGAGTTAAATAAAATAAACTGAAAAGTCGTCATTACATTGAAGGAGTTAACTTGAACATACAGTAGGTCTAAGTCAAGATCGTTTGACGTTAACTTGACATCATCTTGATTTTCGGCCAAATAACGTGTTCAAGCTAGCCATGAAAGTCAGGATGAAGTCAGGGTAAAGTAAAGAAATTTGAACCAGAGCCATGATAGCTTCGGAGACAATTTGATCATCACTTGACTTTCACCTGAACTGTAATCTTGCTTTTCATTTGTAAACAGACCTAATATGGTTTAAAATGTGTAGGCTACCAAATAGGATACGTCTGAGTTTTGACTCTTGTGGCATTAAAGCGACAGAGCAATACACGGATAGCTGTTTTAGCAAACTTAACAAGTCAAGTCATATTCAGACTAACTTTACATCGTAGTTGAAAGACAACGTTGGTCTGGAGGTTATACCAAATGCAGCAGGTGTACATGAACACTTATGGGCTGTCATGACACCCTCAGCTGAATAAAATCGTCTGGTGTTAAGCCAGATGCAGCACTGTCGATGACGTGACTACAAGACAGTGCGACCCAGTTTTTATATAAATACAGTTTGGAGTACTTCACCGCTTCAGATACTGAGATACATTAACTCTCCTAAGCTTATGTTGTTTAATATTTCTTGTTTATATTTATATCTTCATTCTTGCAGGTACCGAACACTTCACAACCAAACAAGAGAGCATATTAAAGAGAAAATACGGCTTTGTTTTATATAGTCGTTTAGGAACGTAATTGCTACGGAGACTTGTTATTCATAGAAATTAATTCAAGTCTTTAGTAAATGCAGTCAGTCTACGAACAGTTGCAGACATAAATACTGATTTACTTCATTGCGATCAATATCGTGACAGTGAAAGCTGACTTTCGAAATCCTAGTGATTAGATCTGTGGAGTGCTAGCGCCTTTTCTGAAAACAGTAAGAGTTTCATAATTGTTCCAGTAAAGGGTGGATAGATACTTTGAAGTTGTTTGGCTATGTGAAGAAAATGGAGAGTTATATATTGACTAGGAGAGTGTATATGAATGAGATCAATAGGGAGATCAAGGATGAGGTGGAGGGATGGGGTGGAGAGGTATATGAATGAGGATGGAGTGAGTTGGAGGGAGAGCAATCTGATGGCAGAGGACAGGGTGACATGGAGGCGATATATTTGTGTCACATCCGAAATTAAGATGTCTGGTTGTAAATAAACAAATAGAGAGAACTATACCCCATTATTCCCTTCTCGTACATCACCCATGGTGTTAAGTGTACCCCAGCTTGAGTACCCTTGATTTAGTTAATCGCTGTCATTCATATCTTCATAGATATCATCACACCCCAGACAGGGAGAACTACTGTATATTATCAACCATGCGACGGGGATACAGATGTCCACTATCATATTAACACCTCTGCCATGATTGATACCCCTAGACGATTATGATCGGCTTTGGCAAGACCTCTTGTGGCGAAAAGCTAATGCAATCTACATCATATTCCTTCGGTATGAAAAGTCTCTCGAAAACTACTAATATAATCTGGAAAAAACAAGAATGAAAGAAAAGCATTCTGAAGCCAAATGCTAATCGCTCTCCAGAACATGCTGTTAGCCAAGTCCCAAGCGCCCGGGGGGCCGGGACACCCCCCCGGGGTGGCCGGGGGCAGCACCCCTTGGAGGGACAGGGTCCCCCAGCAGGGGCTGGGGGTGAAGACCCCCCTCGGGGGCCGGAGGATAGGCTTTTAGCCCCTCCCGGGGTGCAGCGTCCCCCGACCCCCCCGGCGGGCAGCGGCCCCCTTGGAGGGGCAGGGCCTCCCGGGAAGGGGTCGGGGTGAGACCACCCCCTGGGGGGGCAGGGGGCGGGCTCTTATTGGGGGGACGTGGGAAGGGACTCCCCGGGAGGGGCCCAGGGTAGGCCCCACCCCCGGGGGGGTGGGGTCCCTCCGGGGGACGCCAATCCCAAGGGGGCTCGGCGGCGGCGCCACCCTCGGGGGGGTAGGGAGCTGCGCTCCCCCACGGAAGGGGGACAGAAGATTTTGGCCATAGCTTGACACCCTGATGATTTCAAGTTGATAGCTCAAACAGTTCATGAGATATGATGGTGCTAAATGCGGGCAATAAAAATTAGATTTTTTTGTTATGCTAGGAAAAAGGAACCAAAGGCCATGAGCCCACAATAAGTGTTCCTTCCAAGAGAAAAACAAAATACAAGAGCGAGCCAAATTCAAGATCCAATCATTTCGTGATGCACACACTGCGTTTGAAGGACTGGAGATCATAGGAAGCAGGAAATACAGACAGAGGGAGACAGTTCCAGAGTTGACCTGTTGCATAAATGAAGGACTGGGAGTAGCGGTTAAGTCTTGCATTAGAGAGTTGTACAGAAAAGGGATGAGAGTTTGCTGCTAGACGGGTGCTACGCGCCTGTCGTAGAGGTGGAGGAATGCAAGCAGACAGTTCAGAGGAGCAGTGATTGGAGTAGCGATAGAAAAGTGATAAAGATGCAACAGTGCGGCGAAGAGACAGAGGTTGAAGGGAGCCAGTAAGAGGAGAAGAGTTAATGAGACAAAAAGCCTTTGACTCCACCCTGTTGAGAAGAGCTGTATGTGGGAAACTTCCCCACACATGAGAGTTGTATCCCACACAGGGGCGGATAAAACCAGTGTATAGAGTCAACAATTGTGCGGGGGTAAAGAAGGAACGGAGTCGGCTTAGCATACCTAATCTCTTGGAAGCAGATTTTACAAGAGATGTAATATGATCTTTCTAGGATAAGTCTCAAGTGAATGAAACCCCAAGCATGTTCAAGGATGATGCAAGATTAAGCTGAATATTAAACATTAGTGGGTACACCTGTGGAAGATTTTGTCGGATTGATAGGTCTAAGAACTGAGTCTTTGATGCATTAAAAATAAGATTACTTATACCCTAGTCAGAGATACGAGCCAAGTCAGACATTTGGTGTGCCATAGCTTCATGCTGAAATAACTGCTGAGATGGAAGTTGCGGGAACCGAATGGACAGGTGAAGGGTGGAGTCATCAGCGTATGAGTGGATAGGGTTAGATGTACAGCTTAGAAGGTCATTGATGAATAAAAGGAAGAGAGTTGGTGATAGGACAGAGCCCTAAGGAACACCACTATTGATAGATCAAAGAGAAGAACGATGGCCGTCTACAACAGCGGATATAGAACGACCAGAGAGGAAACTATAGATGAAGGCACAGATAGAAGGATAGAAACCGTAAGAGGGCAGTTTGGAAATTAAAGATTTATGCCAGACTCGATCGAAAGCCTTTGAGATGTCAAGTGCAATGGCAAAGTTTTCGCCAAAGTCCTGAAAGGAGGATGACCAGGAGTCTGAAAGGTAGGTGAGAAGATCGCCAGTGGAGCGTCCCTGACGGAACCCATTCTGACGATCATAAAGAAGGTTGTGATAGGAAAGATGCTTCAAAATATTTCTATTGAGAATTGATTCATAAACTTTTGAGATACAGGATGTCAAAGCAATTGGACGATAGTTAAAGGGATGGGAATGGTCACCCTTCTTTGGAACTGGCAGAATGAAAACAAACTTCCAGCAAGAAGGAAAGGTACAAATTGATAGACATAGGTGAAAGAGTTTACCTAGGCAGGGTGTAAGCACAGAAGAACAGTTCTTGAGAACAAGAGGAGGGACTCCATCAGGCCCATATGCCTTGTTAGTACTGAGGCCTGTAATGGCAGAAAATACATCAGCTGAAGAAATTTTAATGTCAGCAATGAGGAAGTCAGAGGGGGGGAAGTAATGGAGAAACAGCACCAGAATCGTCTAAGGTGGAATTGGAGGAGAAAGTCTGAGCAAAGAGATCTGCTTTATCAGTAGGAGAAATAGCTACTGAACCATCAAAGTAGAAAAGAGGAGGGAAGGATGATGAGGTAAAGTTGTTAGAAAGGTTTTTGGCAAGGTGCTAGAAGGAGCGGGAAGAATTCGAGTTGGAGAATTGAGAGCAATTAGGTCGGATGAAATTATTTTTAGCAGAGCGAAGAACAGACTTAGCACGATTTCGAGCAGAAACGTAAAGATGATGTGATTCAGGGGTGGGTTGGCTCCGGTACCTTTTATAGGCCCTCTCCTTGTTGCAGACAGCATTAGAACAAGCGTGATTAAACCAAGGCTTTCTTGCGTTAGATAAAGGATATGAGAATGAAGTGTATGCTTCCATGCCTGAGAGAATAACCTCCGTAATGCACAAGGCACTCTCAGATGGCTCCCAGCCATGGAAGCAATAGTCACTTCAGGGAAAATCAAAGAAGTACTGCCTGAGGGCCTCCCAGTCCGCAGCTCCAAAGTGCCACAGACGACGTTTCTTTGGAGCCATTTAGTCTACTTTTGGCAGCCATTTTGCCGACCTTGACCTTGAACCAGAGTCCTTATTTTCGAACTCGGCCGAGATTTTCGCCATATCGTGATACCCGGAATGTTTGAAATGATAGCTTAAGCCGTTCATGAGGAATACTGAGATCACACACACACACACACACACACACACACACACACACACACACACACACACACACACACACACACAGGCGGGCAATAACATTATCTCTCCGCGTTGATAAAGGCGGGTGATAATGACATCGTCTGGCTGATGGCGTTTAAAGCATCGTTGTAAAAGCTCATGACAATGACCATGTTGAATCCATGATTGGGTATTACCTTGGCATTCCCCATATACACGTATACGGAGACGCTGACAGCAATGAATATAGTAAGGATGGCTTTATCTTCCTGAGGATGTGCCAGCGGCCCTTTCTAGCCAGAGATAATTGTGTAGCATTCTCGTATGTACCATTGTGAACAATAATATCACCCTGCCATATACTCCAAGAGTTACCAACCTCTAAAAAAGTATTTGCAAAGTTTGTTGTGGACTGAAGACAGTGTTACACGTTAAGAAATCACTGTAGCCTCGCTACACATCGCAGTGAAATGAATGTATGAGCTACTTATATTTGAAACTGTAGCACATTATAAGCTGCCATGTTTTCTTCTCAGCAAGCTTTGCATTACTCAAAGGTTACTTCGTCTTGTCACTTAAGCCAAACTATTGGATGACCAGGGCACTTGGGAACAGAGAAGTAAGGGATACAACAATGAGGTGAGAAGAGTAGTGTATATCACATTAACTGTTGGAAATCCAACTTTGCAGAGATTTGTTTAAATTTTGCAGCTTTATTCTCATAGCTGAATAGGAGATTATGTTACTTCTACGACAGTTCAATGACTCTCTAACCTTTCCATAACACGTTTTTCTCACTAGCAACAGATCCGAGAGATGGAAGGATGCCAATTGGGTGGACAGAATTTAGTCTCTCACTTCAATGCAGTGGTGCAATGGACATATAATCGATTACATTTTCTGAAGAAAATATGAGGATACAATATTTAAACGTAAATATTGGAAACATAATTGTAGGGCTCGTGTGACTGCTATTTTAACAACTTAAGTTGGCAAACGGGAGAAATCGGTAACCTGACATCCCGCTGCCTTCTACTGGAGCGTGAGAGAGTAACAAGATGATGTCAGAGCAAGTTGGTTGAAGGACTTAGAGAATATGTGTTGGAAGAAGGATCAGCAAAGTGAAATTGAGGTGGCTGGGAGGGGAAAGACTAGGAGAACGTTAGAGTGCGGCGTAGGGAAGGGTAGGAGGAGAGGAAGAACGAGGTGGAGAGATAAGATGCAGTGAGAGTACTAATAGGTGGGATTAAAAAAAAAAGATGTTCTGATAATGGTTTTACTAGCTTATAAAAAGTGACCAGCGATTTTAGTTGCCACATATCACCGGACAACGCGATTCCATGTGCCAGTGTACCGTAACATGGGCAAGATTAAGATTAAATGACCAAATCACCATCAGTCTTCCACAACGCTTGCATCTTTTTTACTGATGACCAAAAGGACCGACGTGCCATATCTTTCATGGACCAGTTTAATCAATAAGTGTCGCATCCATCTTCTTATGCAGGGTCATAACAGAGGGTGAAACATGTATTTATGTTTATGACCCAGAAATCAGATGGCAGAACTCTCAGTGGAAGATCCCAGTGTCACCGAGACCCTTTTAAAAGTAATCAGTAAAGATCACATGGAGGTCATACTACCCGATTTTTTTAAAACATGGAAAAGGAAGTATGCAAACCTGATTTC
The DNA here is from genome assembly GCF_032717465.1 of Coenobita brevimanus. Classification (NCBI taxonomy): domain Eukaryota; kingdom Metazoa; phylum Arthropoda; class Malacostraca; order Decapoda; family Coenobitidae; genus Coenobita; species Coenobita brevimanus. Next base: position 53,632,927 of record NC_136954.1, on the reverse strand, counting down.
CTCTCCAGATGTAATAATGTTAATGCCACTTTTTAGAGAAAAGTTTTGAGACGTCTGTGTGAGGCAGTGAGACAATCTGAGAAGTGGAATGGTGGGTGGCTGCTTCACCATGACAGTGTACCCAGCCACGCAAAGCTTGGTACCTAGTAGTTTTGGGCCAAGAAAAATATTCCATTAGTCCCACATCTACCTTCTTCACCTAATGGATGGCCATACGACTTCGGGTTATATCTCAAACTGAAGCTTGTGATGAAAGGGCGCTGTTTTGGTACGACTGAAAACAGGCACTGTGAAACCAAGAGAGACCTATGGAACATCAGGAAAGAACAGTTCCAGCTATGCTTCCATCAGTGGCAGGAACATTGGAATTAATTTATTGATGAAGTAGGGAGTGCTTCTGCAGGAGATAACAGAAGTAAGTGTCCAGTGTCCATCAAAGCTAAATATGCAGACATTATCAGAATACTTTGATCGGACCTCGTATAAAGGTAGATTGGTGGAGAAGGGAGGTGATGTGTCGTGGGAAGAGAAGTTGTAATAGAAAAGGCATAAGCACCTGGATATTCTTTTTGTCAGGATCATCCCTCATGCACTGGGGCGTCAAGCGTCAGTAGACAGATAGATAGATAGAAAAATACGTAGAAGGTAGACAGAGTGACCTCTGATTAGAAAATACGGAACTAATACTAACGCCCAGCTTCCTTTCTGTTATGTGCTTCCTTACGGTGCCTTCCTGAGATAAATTGATAGGTAGATGGATACACACACACACACACACACACACACACACACACATATATATATATATATATATATATATATATATATATATATATATATATATATATATATAAAGAGAGAGAGTAAAATAAAAGACAGCACCCCGGTAAGAATGGTCCTTCTTGTTACTCGGAGAGGTGGTGCCTTCCGAAGACAGGTAAATAGATAAGTAGACAGACAGACACTGATTAACAGACAGACGGACATATAGACAGATGAGAGATAGAAAGACTCGTAATTTAGTTAGACAGATCGATAAACAGATATAGAGAACACCTCGATGAAAATGGCCTCTCCTACTCTGATAGGTTTTTGTATATGCAGCGACAAGATTGATAGACAGATAAATAGATAAACAGGCAGATTAACAGACATCTGCGATAAGAATGATCGTACCGATTGCTCTGACATGTATTTGACACTCTCAGGCTCGCATCACTTAGTCTGCACAGGTGATGGAGCTGGATGTGCAGGGTGAGTGGGGTGATTATGTGTGGTGGTGCGGTCTTGGGAAGTGTGGGAGGGTTGGTGGGTGGGCAAGGATGATGGGTAGTTGGGTGGGTGGGAAAGGTTGAAAGTGTGGGTAGTTGGGTGGCTGGGCTGAGTGGGTGGAAGGATGGGAAAGATAGGTGGTTAGGCAGGGTGGGTGGGAGGGTACTGGGAAAAAACATTCATGGAGAATAGATGGGTGCATAGTGAGAAAATTGGTCCATGAGTAACAGATCCATGGCGTTAATAGGTCCATGAGTTGAAAAGGACCATGGGTTGAATAGGTCCTTGGTAGGAATAGATCCATAGAAAATATATTCCCAAGGAGAAACGTAAGTTTAGTGGTTAGAATGGGACCCTGGGTGTCATCTCCGACAGGGGAGTGGTCTAGCAGGTCCCAGGCGATGCTGCTATGCAGAGTCATATTCTTTTACCTGGGCAACATTGGATTCTCTGCTAGTTTGTACTATAAAAGCAGCTGTACCTCTCAGTGTGTGTGTGTGTGTGTGTGTGTGTGTGTGTGTGTGTGTGTGTGTGTGTGTGTGTGTGTGTGTGTAAACTTGCAAGTCATCCTATGGAGGTCCAAGCTTGGTGGCCAGGAGGGTAGGTTGGTGGGCATATAAATGGTTGGGTGGGTTGGTGATTGGGTGGGAGGAGAGATGGGATAGGTTGAGTGGATGGTGTGGGGTGAATGGAATGGGTAGGGTGGGGTAGACGTACAGAATACAAAGGAAAGTAAATAGCAACAGAACTGTTGGTCTTTTCGTGGCTGTTTGGTGCAGGGAAGATTATAATTAACAAAAACTTTTCTATCAGCTAAAAACGAGGATAGAATAGCAGAAAGGCTCCCCCCTCCCCCCGCCCATCAAACCCTCTAGTTGAAGCCAGCAGGAAAATGTGAGAGGGGCGACATCGCAGTATAGAAAAAACTATCATGGAAATTTCATAGGAACCAGAGAAAGGAATTCTTATTCCAAATGGAAAGTAGCATTAAGTCAACAGTATTTATGGAGGTTGTTCTGCAGTTTGTTTATTACTGGCTCTGAAGAAGAAAAAGTTTATATTCTGGAATAACGCATCATTCAGGGGGGAACATACTAAGCTGGAGGTTAGATGACAGATACTTATCGAGCGATTTTTAAAGGTCAGTACAGTTTACTACAATAGAGGGCAGTTTGTTCCATATTTTTACAACTCTGTGTTTAGCTTCTTGTGACTGGAATCGTATGCCGATTATGCTGTACCCATCACCTCTAGTATAATTTGAGCAATCAACTGTGAAGTATTTATCGATAGCCATATTATCGTGCCTTTTGAATATTATTATCAAGTGCTTGAATTAAATCTCCACATAACCTGCGTTTTGTTAAGGTAAAGAGCTTCAGGGCTTCTAAACGCTCCTTGTACGCGATTATTTCTCAATCTAGATATCATTATTGTTACTCTTCGTTGCGCTCACTCTTTTCTCCCTCTCTTCTTTTGTAATAGGGCAACCAAAACTGGGCACTACTCTAAGTTTCGGCATACCACAGAATTATACAAGGTGAGGAGGATATTTTATTGATTTATATTAATTTCGAAACAATGAATCGGATTAATTGGATGGCTTTCTTAACAGCCTTCATGCACTGTCTGAAGAACATTTGTTACATTTCTTAAGTTTTTTTTTATAACTGACATCGTCTAGTTGAATATTGTTCACAATGTAACTGGCTTTTTCATTTTTATTCCCAATGTTTAGCAGTTTGCACTTGCCAATAATGGAGTCCATCTTTCAGGTTGGGGTCCAACTGAACAGTCGATCGAGGTCACTCTGAATTTCCTGCCTCTGTATAGGTATGTCTGCTCTGCTTCCAACTTTCGTATAATCAGATAATTTGGATAATTTGCAAAATAAAAATTCATCTATATCAATTATGTATATTTAAAACAGAATAAGATCCATCAGTGAGCCCGATGGCACATACTAATTACATCTTTCCAGTATGATTCTTTAAAGTAAATTATGACTCTCTGTTTGCGTCCCCTCATAAGCCAAGTATCGATCCACCCGAGCACATTGCCTTTGAACCCATGTGCATTTTATGAGGAACTTGTCAAATGCTTTTTGAAAATCGAGAAAGACAATGTCAGCGGGTCTGTTTTCATTACATGTACTCTGAGAATATTACTGAAGTAATCCAAGAGATCCCTAAGACTAGAACGATTATTCTGAAAACGTGTTGCGAATCTGTCATGAGATTAATTTTCTGAGTGCATAACAAAATCACTTATAACAGTTTCCAACAACTTGCACACAACTGAAGTTGAGTTTATTGACTGATATCTTCTGGTTGTGCTTTGTTGTCCTTTTTAAAAATATCGGAGTTACATTTACTTGTTTCCACTCATGAGGCACTTTGTTGAATAGTGTAGGTAATGGCTTTGATATTTCATTCATTGCCTCTTGCAGAATGCACAAAGATATATTTTATTTGGCCCAAGTTTTTAAATTCACATTAAATTTACCAATAGTAAGTCGCACATAGTTCTCATTTACAGTAATGTTGCTTATTATGTTACCCTCTTCTTAGACAAAAGGAAAAGCTGTGGGAATGGACTCTGTATTTTCAACTGTAAATGTGGAGACAAATAAAGTGTTGAGAATTTTGGCCATTTCTGTTTCATCATCGGTGTGCCATCCATTAAATGTGACTATTGGGCCAATTTTTGGCGCTATTGCCTTCTTGTTTATGATGTAGCTGAAGAATTCTTCAGGGTTGGATTTACTGACACAAGCAACGTGAGCTTCGAAGTGTTCTTACTTTTTATAGCAATTTTCTTGCTGGAAGACGAACAGCATCATACCCCACTTTGATTCCTTGTGATTATTTTTTGAGTACAAGTATTTAGCTGACAGACAATGCTTCTTGTCCATATTCTACCATTTGGGTTTAATATTTTTAGCAGGCCGTCTGCTGCACATTGGAATACACAACCTTATTGTAAATATATGTGAATAATTTCCATGCTTCATGAATAAGTATTGTTAAAACAAAGGGACTCCAGTCACTAGAATCAATTATTACCCGCCCTGGAGGGGCTTGGGGATGGGTATGGTTTTCAGTGGGTTTGTCTGTTTATTTGTTTGTTGTTTGTATGTCTGTTAACAAATTTATGCGAAAATTATGGGTGCGATTTCGACTAAAATTACAGGGATGATGGGCTATGTACTTCTGAGCACCTGATTAAGTTTTGGGCCAAACTGGGCCAAGGCTCAGGCTGTAAAAAAAAGAAGGGGGACGGGTAAAAACCGTCTTTTTTTTCGCTATAACTCCTTTCAGATTCGTCACATCGACATGAAACCAAAACCTAAAGGTGCATCTTTCAAATCTGCATCCTATAACATCGCTCTTCACATCAAGGGGTCATTCTTCAGTTAGCCTTAGGGTGTTGAGTGTCAGGTGTGTCGGGCCTAATATTTCAAATGGGCATAAAATCGTCAATTTTCACCCGATTTACCCCCAATTTGATACGCGACACCTTTGTCTAGATATCCTGTTGTTTTTATATGTCAGCACTAAAATGACTGCCAGGGACGGATTTGCTGTGCCTTGGCACTGCTTATTGTTTTTTTTTTTTTTGTTGTTGAAAATCTGCTCTCTTGTAGTCAGACATTTTCTCGTAACTAGTCCTAGCATTATTACCACTGAATTTAATGTTGAATGTGACCATGCGATGGTCAATAGTACTAAACTCTTCCCTTACAGTACTATAACATTACTTCCTAAGTTTACCGATGTGGCCAGATTCAGAGCTAATATGCTACCTTCTCGTGCTGTGCAGTCTATAAGCTGATGAAATGACCTTTCTTGCAAGTTAATGTCCAGATCCAACTCTGTGTGTTACGGTAAGACCTTCCTCATTTTGCAACCAGTAAATTAAAATCACCAAAGATCACAGTACAGTATATTGGGAGCTACGTATTTCAGTAATTTGGTTGTAAATTTCACTATCTCTGTCACTGGACTCTGCTGGCAGATGATAAATTAAGCCAAGTACTCATTTGCTAAGGGATTTATTTCGAAGTTGGAGATAAACAGTGTCAATATTATCAACAGAGGGCTTTGGAATTATGACTGGATGAACTCCTATCTTAATGTATAACAGTACACTTCCTCTCATTCTATTAATTCCCTCATCACTGAAAATATTGTAACCTAGTATGTTGTAATCTGCTAAAAAAATCCCACTGCTCAGCATTGAGCCACGATTCTGTTACATCTATTACATCGTAATCTTCAGCAAGAACATAAGCCTCGAAATCAGAAAAATTATTCTGCAAAGTATGCGGATTCACTAGAAATGCCTTGAAGTCCTTCCCTCAATTAGTTCGTCTGTGATTCATGGTATCTACGTTGACTTGTCTACAGGCCTCACCGTAGAGTGTTGCTCCCCTCCACATTGTTCCTGATGTTGTACCAATAGGCTCCTCCATTGTATAAACTTTGCGAGTAAGGATGTTAATTTTCTTAGCTGTTTTGGTCAGTTTTCTTGAAATAACGGCTCGGCGGAGCGAGCAAGACACCACCACCCTAGGAGGAGGGTACAGGGAGATGACGGGGAGGCTCTTTTCACCTGCTGAGCCCTCTGGGCATAAACAGCCTATCTCCCCAGTGACCCTACGCCTCTCTTCCCCGCAGCCAGACCACCAGGCAGTGTACAGTAAAAGTACACTACACTTCACCGGAGGGAACACTCGCCAGAATCTGGGTGGGACTTGCAGTGGCAAGATCCCAAGCAAACCCTCAGACGCCAAGTCCCCTGGATCGGCCTCCTTTTTAACAGAGGATTCAGGAGGAGCCTCAAGGGTTGCTATTCCCCCAAAGGAGCAGCAGCACAGTATCACCCGTCGGGTATACTGTGGGTGGAAGGACCATCGGTTAGCCACCCTCTGCCAACCACCTTTGGGAACCAGCACATTGGCACGTCCACCAGACGACCTTTGCCAGCTACCCCAAGGAGGAAGGCGGGCCCTGGGGTACTCTCTGCCAGAGGTACCACGCGGGATGAAGCATCGCCGCCACTCAGTGGTGTCTCTGGGAGAGGGGTCCCAGACCCTACGGCTAGAGTGTAGCCTCTGTCGGAGCTGTGGCAATAGCCAGGCGTATCCATCTGGCTCCTTCTCCTGGCTGCCAGGTCCACGGCTGGAGTGCAGCCTCTGTTGGAGCTGTGGCAATAGCCAGGAGTATCCATCGGGCGCCTTCTCCCTGCCGCCAGGATCTGTAGTGCCCAGAGGAGCCTCCCCCGACTCCTCTTGCCCTTCTGTCCCCCGTAGGAGCCCAGGTAGTGCCCAAAGGGGCTGTCTGACAGAGTGAAAGTCCTCTGGACCTCCCCCGTCTAGCCCGGACCAGAGTTCCTGCAGGGCCTCCCCATCCCACCAAGTAGGAGAGTCGGCCTTCAGCCACTCTCCCTCCGCTCGTCCCCAGGCTCCTGTACAGGACGATACCTCTTGCCCTGTCCACCACTCTGGTGGCAGAGTAAGGTGCCCCTCTCCCCACCCCTCTATACGAGAGGGTGGTTTCTGCTCCTTTCCAGGGACCCCGTCAGAGACCAGAGTGGGCGTGACGTCCCCGAGACCCAGTGTCCTGTCCCTGCAGCTCCAGGTGTTGTCGGACTCCTCCAGGACTAGGACTGCAACGGTGAGGACCGCAGCCCCCAGAGTCAGCAGGCCTTCCCCAACGCTTGCTTCAGTAGCTGGACCTCCAGAGCAAGTGGCCACAGTTCCTCCCTGACTGCCACCCCTGTCGGACGAGACGGCAGCTCAGCCAGGGCACCGCCCTCCCCACAGCTGACCCCAGGTCCAGGCCCCCCCAGGTCCACTCCCAGTACCCCGACAATAACCAAGGGCCAGCATCGAGTGGCGCGCCCCCTGGCCCTCTTCGGCCCTAGTCCAGAGAGCCCCACATCACCCAGGCCTGTACAGAAAGAGGGCTGCAAACCACGCCACCCACCAATTCCTATGGGACTTGTGGCGACCCCACAGGCGACCTACCCCTGGAATACACTCCGGACGGCCCACCCCAACGCCCGGCCACCGCTTGTGGTCCCCGGCGCAGGGCCTCCTGCCACCCATGACCCGAGCACTCCTCTCCGCCTGTTCTGTGAGTAAAAGACTCTGAGGTTCTTTGTCCCCTAGTGTCTGGGAAGCCCCTACCCCAGTGGACCCGCCCCCTCGCCCCAGTGTCTCCATCCCTAGCGTTACCTCCCCGTGTGAAATAGTGAACTCCCCACCAATATGCTCACTCGCGGAGTGCTTGGTGCTAGGCCACGGGCCATCCCCAAGTGTGATTATCACCCCCCCCCAGTGTTACATACGGACAGACAGCATCAGTGCCGCACCCCTTCCCCCCTCTCTTTTGTTTTGGCCATATGAAGTGAATAGAAAGTGATATATGAGGTATACTCCCAACTTCCTGTCTCGTAAGGAAGTCTATATCACCACTCCCCCCTCCCCCCCTCTGCCCCCACGCGCGGATAGATCGTGAATGCTATATTCTCTCGTCCTATGTAACGCAAGCGTAGCATAAGGATAGCTAGGGTATCGTCTGTGTCACGCGGATGCATATAACTAACATAGGACGCCGTTTATGTTACGCGAATATATGTATAAGGACTTGATTATATACTGTCGTCTATGTCACGCGTTTGGGTATATTGAGATATACTTGACTGTCTGTTATTTATCTGGGACCAAGTGCACCTGGTGTGTTGTGTGAATCATATGTACGACACTGTGCGAAAATTATCCTATGTAAGGAAAGGTAGAATACTGTGTAAAGATCAAGCTCACTGAACTAGGTGGAGATATTTATTGTAAGGGCTAGCCTTCTGAGATTATCTGATTATTATATGTCCCATAGTTTTGATCACGGGTGTGTGTGTAATTGTCTATTGTTAATATATAAGTGAGCCTTTGACCAGTTGTGTTTGAACTTTCCTTCCTTGCCTGTGACTGACCCGGTCGAGAACAAAAAACCCAAGGTCGCATCGTACCTGAACCCGAGAAATCGGGACTCAGAATATGCCGTATAACATTTCTCTTCAAGGTTATGGCAGAGTTTTCACATGCAGCAAACATGAATGTGGTCAGCAAAAAAAGATCCGGTAAACTACAAGAAAAGGTTGTGCATCTTATGCTCTGCGACATTTTGAAACTGGGAGGTCACTGAGAGAATTTTTGAGAAAAAAAAAAAAAAAGATAAAGTTCCAGTTAAAAACCGTACAAATATCTGAAAGGGATTATGCAGGAAGTTAGCTCATCAATATGACAAAGCAGAAATTTTACCAACCGACTCTTTGCAAGTTACTAAAACGTAGTAGAAACAGGATCACCTTCATATAATTATGTACTGTAGCTACCTACAACGAGATGTATTATCAATACTGCTTACTACTGCTGCAAACATTTGCAAAGTTAACTGATATCTGGAATGATAAAAGTAGAAGTTTAGCTATCAGCTAAGGAAAGGGGACAATGAAAAGAATCACAATAATGGATAAATGATACCTGCAAATTAAGACAGAACTAAAATTAAGACAGAACTAAAATACCTGAAAGATGTTATATGACAAGTCAGAGTTTGGTTAGTATGGATTTTTATTTTCTAACTAGCTGTCAAAAGTGAAAAATCTGTTGCCGCCTGGAATGAAGGTCAAGAGAATTAAATAATTCCTGGACTACAATGGCATATAAATAATGAAAGAAAAACGCTGGGGAGTCGAATTCTAATCGGCCGCCAGAATGTGCTGTTGGCCAAGTCCAAGATTTTGGCCACATCTTGATACCCTGAAGGTTTCATGTCGATAGCTCAAGCCGTTCATGAGATATAATGGTGCTAAAGGTGGGGGATAAAAAGTTGTTGATATTTGGCAGCCATTTTGGTGACCTTAATGTTGACCAAGAGTGCCCATTTTCGAATTCGACCAAGATTTTGGCCATATCTTGATGCCCTGACGGTTTCATGTTGGTACCTGAAGCCGTTCATGAGATATAATGGAAACACACACACACACATACACACACACACACACACACACACACACACACACACACACACACACACACACACACACCGAGAGACACACAGAGGCAGGCAAAAACATTATCGCTCCGCCTCGTAAGGTGGGCGATAATAACAACAACAGACCAGGTGGAGAATGCGTGTAAACAGTGCAAGAAACAAGATGTTAACCAGTAACTGAAAAAAGAAAAAAAGTGTTAGCTGCAAACGAAACAAAATTACATGTAAAGTGGACCTTTAAAACAAATAATAAACTTCTTGCTGTACCCCCACACAAAAGTACTTAATTACAACTACACACTTCCTTTGGGGATGGAAAACAAGATCACTAAGTGTCAGTACAGAAAATACAGTGTATTAAATTACGCAACTGTTTACACTTAACCTGTTAGGAAACTGAATGAAGCTTGAAGCTAATTATATACTGGACAGATTTACTTGGCAAGAATCTAAGTAAATAAAGACGTATATGGTAATCTCTATAAATTACGCTAAAAAAATACATATATTACTGATTCCTTTGTAGGGACAAAATATTTGGTCGATGATTTACGTTGACGCAAGAGGCAGGGTTGTAACTCGATAATATATATCGCACAAACGAAATAAACTGCATGTATGACTTCACTTATCTGTGACGCAAAGCGAATTGAACGTGATGACACACACACACACACACACACACACACATATATATATATATATATATATATATATATATATATATATATATATATATATATATATATATATATATATATAGATATATATATATATATATATATATTGGTGGGGAACTGAGAAAACTGTCCCGCAACGTTCCAGGTTCAAAACAAAAGAGTTAGGTAAAATTACAAGTTAAAGTTTAATGCTCAAACTAGCAACTAAACATTCAGGACTCATAAGGATAATGTAATGGCAAAAACAGGTTAAATATATGGTTAACTGCAATAGCCGCTATTAACACGAAATTAGCAAGAGTAAATTTATCTAAGTCAGCCCTGATAAAATGAGAAAACCGGATAATACTCAGTTAATGCAACATATATTATTACAGATACAAAATATTGTTACTACTGGCTGACAGTAAAACTTTACATTAATCACAAAAACCTCACCAGGCCCACGAATTAACACCTTATGCTATACAGTACAAGAAAAAATGTAATAACACTTATACTCAAATTACACAGCAGCTAGATGGTTGGAGACTTCCTGAGCAATCACAAAAATAATAACAACTGTACAGGGGAGGACAGAGATGTGAACAAAATGAGGAGTAGATCTAAGTGGCAATTAATGCAGAGACTGAGCTCATTATATAGGGGCCGGCAGAGCTTGATACAACTTGTGAGAAGGACGCGCAAATGAAGCCATAGGGGACAAAGAGTTGACACTCCTGCTCTGAACAACAGAAAGAACGACTTACTCTACTATAAGGGAGGAGGGGGGGAGTGAGGTAGAACACGCACTATGGAAGCCACGAGGCGAATCGTGATCAACCATGCAGCATACTGTACGTTAGAATTATACAAAGGATGATGAAATCATAGGCTATGTAACAATATATATATATATATATATACTATATATATATATTTATATATATATATATATATATATATATTCTTACATAGCCTATGCTTTCATCATCCTTTGCATAATTGTAACGTACAGTATGCTGCATGTTTGATCACGATTCGCCTCGTGGCTTCCATAGCGACCAGGCTTGCGTGTTCTACCTCACTCCCCCCTTCTCCCCCTTATAGTAGAGTAAGTCGTTCTTTTTGTTGTTCAGAGCAGGAGTGTCAACTCTTTGTCCCCTATGGCTTCATTTGCGTGTCCTTCTTACAAGTTGTATCAAGCTCTGCCAGCCCCTATATAATGAGCTCAGTCTCTGCATTAATTGCCACTTAGATCTACTCCTCATTTGGTTCACATCTCTGTCCTTCCCTGTATAGTGTATTATTATTTTTGTGAGTGCTCAGGAACTCTCAAGCCATCTAGCTGCTGTATAATTTGAGTATAAGTGTTGTTACCATTATTCTTGTACTGTATGGCCTAAGGCGTTAATTCGTAGGCCTGGTAAGGTTTTTTGTGATTCATATAGAGTTTTTAATGTCAGCCATTATTAATAATATTTTGTATCTGTAATAATATATACCCCTGGGGGTAGGGGGGTTTTTCAAGAATACTCCCCCAGTATCCCTGCTTGTCGTAAAAGGCGACTAAAATGGTTGGCGGGCGGAGGGTTAGTGACCCTCCCCGGAAAACAACTAACTAAAAAAAAAAAAACAATAAGCCTCGGACAAGGACTGACCAAACGGTGACGACCAAGGACCGCACAAAGGACATTGTAATTGGAACTTGGAATGTAAGGGGAGCGAATGATGAGGTGAAAGAGAGAGAGATTGTCCAGGTGCTTGAGGATGCGAAAGTGGATGTATGTGGAATAACTGAAACAAAATGACGAGGAGAAAGTGTGAGAGAATGAGAGTATGGATGGGGTATATGTGCAGGAGTTGGTGAGAATGAGAGGGCAAAGGAAGGAGTAAGTATAGTTGTGAGTAAAAGATGGAAGAGGAGCATAAGACAGTATGGATCAGTTGGATCAAGGACTGTGTGGGTAAAGTTGAAAGTTGGAATACAAATGTGAACGATTGTGTGTGTGTATGCGCCAACGCAAGATCGTGCTAGAAGAGCGAGAGAAGAGTTCTGGACAAATGTAGAAGTGTGCATGGAAAAGTTTGGAAGGAATGAGAGAGTGTTTTTGATTGGTGATGTGAATGGTAAAGTTGGGAATGTGAAGGTGGATGGAACAGTTGGTGAGTGGGGTGTGCCTGCTGAGATAGATGAGAATGGAAGTGCATTAGTGGACATTTATGCTGGGAGGGGGTTGGTGATAGCCAATACCCTCTTCAGGCATAAAATGATCCACAGGTATACATGGCGAGTGATGAGAAGGGTGGGTGGTGAACTGAATGAAAGGAAGGCAATGATTGATTATGTGTGTGTGGATGAAAGGATGCGAAGATGTATATTGGATGCAAGAGTTTATAGAGATTGGGGGAGTGGACTTTCTGACCAGTACATGGTGGTGGCCAGAATTAAAGTTCAAGTAAGATGGAGCAATAGAAGAAGGGAAAGACAAGAGGAAGGAGTAGTTGCAAGGAGAGTGGAAAGGTTACAAGAGGATGAGAAAAAGGGAGAGTATAAGAGAGAAGTGGAGGAACGATTGAGCAAATATGAATTGGAGCAGATGGGGGACGTGGAAGGTGTGTGTAGAATATTTACAGAAGAAATATGTGCAGCATGTGATGTGGTGTGTGGAAGGAAGAGAAGACGGAGGGGGGTGCAAGGAACAGCGTGGTGGACTGAAGAGGTGAAGCAGGCTGTGGCACAAAAGAAGAAAGCATACAATGAATGGATGAGAAATAGGGGCGTGGAAGAGGTTGAGAGGCGGAAGAGAGAGTTATATGTAGAAAGAAAGAGAGAGGTGAAAAGATTAGTAAGAGAGAGTAAGAAGAGAGTGGATGAGGAATTTGGAAGGAATTTGAGTGTAAAGTGGAGGGACTGTAAGAAAATGTTCTGGAGAGAGGTGAAAAGAGTAAGACAGGGTGGAAGTGAAGTTAACAGGGGAGTGAAAGATAAAAATGGTAGATTACTAGTGGAGAAGGGAGAAAAAGTGAGCAGATGGAGAGAACACTTTAAGGAATTGTTGAACATAGAGGATGGAAGTAATGCGAGTATAAGTGGCTGGGGAATGGCTGGGAGGAGGGAGGTGAGAAGACAGGAAGAAATCAGTAGGATAGAAGTTGTGGAAGCAATGAAGAAAGTTAAATCAGGGAAAGCCCCAGGAATTGATGAAGTGTGTGGTGAAATGCTGAAGCATGGGGGAGAGATAGTAGTAGAATGGATGTGGAAGATGTGCAGATTGGCCTGGGAGGAAGGTAGAGTCCCGGAGGATTGGAAGTCAGGTATAATTATTCCCTTGTACAAAGGAAAAGGGGAAAAAGAAGTGTGTGGTAATCATAGGGGCATTTGTCTTCTTAGTATAATAGGAAAAGTGTATGGTAGGATACTTATTGACAGAGTTAGAGAAAGAACAGAGAAATTAGTTGGAGAAGAACAGGGAGGCTTTAGGAAGGGAAGAGGTTGTGTAGATCAGATATTCATTCTCAGATCTTTAGTGGAAAAGTTTCTAGAGACGGGAAAGAAGTTGTATGCGGCTTTCATGGATATGGAGAAAGCATATGACAGGGTGGATAGACTAGGATTGGGGAAAGTGTTAAGAATATATGGAGTAGATGGAAAGTTGTTGAATGCTGTGAAGAGTATGTACGATGGTACGATGGCTGCAGTGCGTGTGGATGGTGAACTAAGTGAATTTTTCTCTTTGAAAGTTGGGTTGAAACAGGGATGTGTCATGTCTCCATGGTTGTTCAATCTGTACATGGATGGGGTAATAAAAGAGGTACAAGGTAGGGTAGTGGATGTTGGAGTGGCCCTGGTGAGAGAGGATAGTGTTTGGAAACTCCCTGTACTGTTGTTTGCAGATGATACTGTGTTGTTGAGTGAAGACGAAGGGGAGCTGCAAGGCTTGGTGGATGAGTTTGAGAGAGTGTGTAAGAAACGGAATCTAAAGGTGAATGTAGGGAAGAGTAAAGTGATGGTCTTTGAGAGAGGTGAAGTCAGTGAATGTACAGCGAGGTTGGATGGTGAGGAATTGGAAAATGTGAGTACGTTTAAGTACTTGGGTAGTGTGATGAGTAAGGATGGAGGTTTGGAGGGTGAAGTGCTTGAAAGGGTACAGCAGGGAAGAAAGGTTGCTGGTTCTTTGAAAGCAGTGATAAGAAACAGGGAAGTGAGCATGGAAGTGAAAAAGTTACAACATGACAGTATTGTGATACCAACTCTAACGTACGGAAGTGAAGCTTGGACGTTGTTGGAAGGACACAAGTCAAGAGTGAGAGCAGTGGAAATGAGTTATTTAAGAGGAGCCTGTGGAGTCACATGGAGAGACAGGCTGACGAATGAGGATATAGAGGAGCGTTGTGGTGCTGATGTGGATGTGATAGGAAGCGTTATGAGGAACACACTGAGGTGGTTTGGCCATGTGGAGAGGATGGAGGGTGAAAGACTGACGAAGAGAGTGTATGTGAGTGAGGTGGAGGGGGGGAGAGGGAGGGGGAGGCCGAGGATGAGATGGAGGGATGGGGTGGAGAGGTATATGAGAGAGGGGCGTGTGAGTTGGGAGCAGTTGAGTGAAATAGCGGGGGACAGGGCGACTTGGAGGCGATTTGTTTGTGGCAACCCCAAACGGGATTGAGGCATCTGGCAATAGATAGATAGAATAATATATCTTGCTTTAACTGAGCATTATCCGGTTTTCTCATTTATCAGGGCTGACTTGGATAAATTTGCTCTTGCTAAATTCATGTTAATAGAGGCTATCGCAGTTAACCATATATGTAACCTGTTTTCCCATTACATTATCCTTATGAGTCCTGAATGTTTAGTTGTTAGTTTGAGCATTAAACTTTAACTTGTAATTTTACCTAAGTCATTTGTTTTGAACCTGGAACATTGCAGGACAGTAGTGATTTTAGTATTCTCACTTGAAGTGTTCATTATCTCTCTCTGTTCCGTAACATAAATTTGGCGACCTCTTATCAGGATATTCAGGATATTATCATGAGGATATTGCTTGATATTTTATGTCTGTGATTTATTCATGATGTCTACTATTACTCTTGATGAACCCAAAGATTTTTTGTCAAATGTGCAAACAGTGTGTGATGTAGAAAACGGAACAAAGAATGAACTTAAGCTTGTTGCTCAACAATTGGGAATTGCTGTTCGCTCTCATCAGTCTAAAGATCAAATTGTTGACATGATTAATAAAAGCTTGTTTAATATAACTCCTCCAGATGAGCAAACGCAGATTGAAATAGCTAGGTTACAGCTAGCCCTGCAGGAGGCTCGTGCTAAGGAGGTTGAATCTCAGGCTCGTATTCAGGAGGCACAGGCACAAATTGAAATTGCTAGGATTCAGACAGACCATGAGTATCGCATGAAACAAAGTGGAACTGGGTCATCTAGCTCTGATGATTTCGATGTGGCTAAAAATGTTAAACTTGTCCCTCCTTTTAATGAATCTGATTTAAAAAAAGTATTTTCAGTTGTTTGAGAGGGTAGCTACAGGTTTTAATTGGCCCAAAAAGTATTGGCCAGTACTCCTTCAAACTGTTCTTACCGGTAAAGCTCAAGTAACTTATGCATCTTTGCATCAGGACCAATCTGATAATTATGATGTAGTTAAGAGCTTGATTCTTAAGGCCTATGAGCTTGTTCCTGAAGCCTATAGAGTATAATTTAGGACAACTTATGAGCAACATAAGCAATCCCATGTTGAGTATGAAAAAATCAAAGAAGATCTGTTAGAGCAGTAGCTAAATTCTAAGAATGTAAATTCTGATTTTGATAAATTTAAGCAGATGATTTTGCTGGAGGACTTCAAAAGGTGTATTAATAAAGATGTAAGCCTATATCTTGATGAGAAAAGAATAGATAATTTGTCTGATGCTGCAGTTTTAGCTGATGAATATGTTCTCACTCACAAGAGATATTCTAAAGAAAAAAGGAAAGCTGAGAGTAAGTACGTTGCCTCTACTCAGAGTACAGGTAACAGGGAAGAGAATAAAGATGATGTTTCTCAGGAAGTAAATACCAGCTTCACCTCTAGATTTCAGAAAAGTAAATGTACTTTTTGTAGTAAGCTTGGTCATACTACGGAGAAATGTTTCAGGAGACAGCGTGATGTGAACAAAAAGGAGTCTTTAAATATTCAGTCAATTGGTCTAGTGTCCACCCGTGAGAGTTCCCAGAATTCTTTAACCGAGTTAACTGAACCTGCTTTGAGGGGTAAATTAAATTCTCATGATGAAGCTCCTCTTTTGAGCAGTAACGTGGGTGACACTCTCAAGAGTTCACGTGCTAATTTCCTGTCTGATGGTTTTGTCAATCCACTGGACAATAATGACAGGAAATCAGTTAAAATATATCGTGATACAGGTGCTTGCCAATCCCTTATGCTGACCAGCGTTCTAGGCTCTAATGTTAATTCCTCTGATGAAACTGTAATCTTACAAGGTGTAGGGAATAATTACTTCTCTGTCCCTCTGTGCAGAGTGAATTTAGAGTCTGGTTTTGTTAAAGGTTCCGTTATGGTTGGGTTGGTTGAGACACTCCCAATGTCAGATGTAACTTTCTTACTTGGAAATAATATTGGTGGAAGTCAAGTGTGTCCAGCTCCTCAGTTGTCTAGTGAACCAGTGACTGCGACCCAGGATTGTGATGTCCCTGATGTGTTCTCTACATGTGCTGTCACTAGGGCTAAGTCTAAGATTACTGGTGACTTAGAGGATAATGATGATGATTATGTTATCCTAGCTGACACTTTTCTTGCTAATTTGGACCACTCAGAGAGATGAGGCAGTACCCCATAGTGTTGATAATTTGTCTCATCAAGAGTTGGTTGAGTTGCAGGTTGCTGACCCTGAGTTGAAAGGTCTAGCTAACTCTGCTTGCAGTGAGGAAGAGTCAGCTGGTTCTTCTACTTGTTATTATATAAAGTCAGGAGTACTTATGAGGAAGTGGAGACCCCCAACAGCATCAGCCGACTGTGAATGGGAGGTTGTACATCAAGTTGTCATCCCTCGTGTTTGTAGGTAGGATATCATTAGAGTGGCTCATGATTCCAGTTTGGCAGGACACCTTGGAGTGAGGAAGACTGTGGCACGCATTTTGAAACACTTCTACTGGCCAGGTATCTTCAGAGATGTTTCCTGGTATTGTAAGTGTTGTCACACCTGTCAAGTTGTGGGGAAGTGTAATCAGACCGAAAAGGTTGCACCTCTAGTTCGCATTCCTCCTTTTGAGGCGCCATTCACCCGTTTGTTGGTGGATATTGTGGGCCCTCTTCCTAAGACTTCTTCAGGATTTTCTTATGTGTTGACCCTGATTGATATGGCTACTCGTTATCCTGAAGCCATTCCACTTAGAAATATCTCAGCAAAGAACGTAGTTAAGGAAATGCTAGGGTTCTTCACCAAGTTTGGTTTGCCCAAGGAGGTACAGTCAGACCGGGGAAGTAATTTCATGTCAAATGTTTTCAAGCAGTCTCTGAAAGAGTTGGGCATCACCCAGATCACGTCTTCAGCTTACCATCCCCAGACCCAAGGAGCGTTGGAGAGATATCATCAAACACTCAAATCGATGCTCAGGAAATACTGTTTGGAACGTCAGAAAGATTGGGATAAAGGTCTTCCATTCGTTGTATTTGCCGCAAGAGAATCTCCAAATGAATCACTGGGCTACTCACCCTTTGAACCACTTTTGGCCATGAAGTAAGAGGACCCCTTAAGCTACTCAAGGAATGCTGGCTGTCGGAGGAAGATGACGTCAACCTGCTGGAGTATGTGATGATGTTCAAAGAACGGCTGTCCATTGCTTTACAGCTGGTGAGAGAGAATTTAGGAGCTGCTCAGGAGAAGATGAAGACTTGGTATGATAAGAAGTCCAGGTTACGCCACTTTCAGCCAGGAGATCAGGTTTTGATTCTGCTACCGTTGCATGGGCAACCTCTTCAAGCCAAGTTTAGTGGTCCTTATTTCGTGGAGAAGAAACTCAGTGATGTCAACTATGTCATCGCCACACTAGATCGTAGAAAGAACAAGCAACTTTGTCACATCAACACGCTAAAGTTGTATCACAGGCGGGACGAAAATAACCCAGTCTGCACTGTAGCTGTTCCACCCGAGTCTGCAAGTGAAGATCTCCCATGCAGTATGAGCCTGAGTGAGAGTTTGGGGAAGAATCCTGATATCATGAATGACCTCCAGACTAAGCTTTCTCATCTAGCTCCCGAGGAAAGGCAGGAGTTTTCGGCATTACTGCAGGAGTACCCGCAAGTGTTCAGTGCCACTCCAGGAAGAACCACTGTGTTGATGCATGATGTTGATGTTGGAGACGCAAAGCCAATTAAACTGCCTCCTTACTGTGTGAACCCAGTGAAAGTTCCTCTCATTCAGAAGGAGCTTGGCTACCTGTTGGACCACAAGATGATTGAGCCCTGTCAGAGCGAGTGGAGTTCTCCTGTCACTCTAGTCCCTAAGCCAGGTGGGTCACAGCGGCTTTGCATCGACTACAGATGTGTTAATCAGATAACCAGAACAGACACTTACCCTCTCCCTCGCGTGGAAGATTGCATAGACAAGATCGGAAAGGCTAGGTACATAAGTAAGTTTGATTTGTTAAAGGGATATTGGCAAGTACCTATGACTGAACGTGCTAGGGAGATCTCATGTTTTATATCACCAGGAAAGACTTTTGCATGTTCTGTAATGCCATATGTTATGAAGAATGCAGCAGCCACTTTTCAGAAGCTCATGAATGTTGTAACAGAGGGTTTGGCAGGGTGTGTTGTTTATATTGATGATGTATTAATCTTCAGTGACAACTAGAAAGATCACCTATGCCATGTCAGTAAATTTCTTGAGCGTTTGGTTCAGGCTAATCTTGTAGCTAATTTATCAAAGTGTGAGTTTGGTCAAGCTAAAGTTCAGTACCTTAGGAACGTAATTGGTGATGGACACGTTGCACCACCAGGAGCTAAGGTTCAGGTTATAAGTGATCTTCCCAGACCTAAAAGTAGGAAAGAGCTACAAAGATTTTTGGGAATGGTAGGTTATTACAGGAGATTTGTTCTTAACTTTTCAGTTCTTGTATCATCACTTACAGACCTACTGAAAAAGGGAGTTAAATTTGTCTGGAGCGATAACTGTGAATCCTCTTTCAGTAAACTTAAAGCTATCCTATTAAGTCAGCCAGTTCTCGCTACTCCAAATTTTGCTAAGCCATTTAAGATGGCTGTTGACGCATGTGATACAGGAGCTGGGGCTGTTTTGCTGCAAGAGGATGATCAGGGTATTGAACACCCTGTATCTTATTACAGTAAGAAGTTCACTCCACCTCAAAAGAACTACTCCACTATTGAGAAAGAGCTTTTGGCCTTGATTTCGGGTTTACAGCATTTTTCATTTTATTTGTGTTCTGGTTTTGACCCCATAGTCATTTTTACCGATCATAACCCACTGAAATTCCTTAGTAAGTTTAAAAATAAAAATCAGAAATTGACAAGATGGAGTCTACTTCTTCAGGAGTATTCATTAGACATACAACATGTCAAGGGGAAAGAAAATGTTATTGCAGATTGCTTATCTAGACTTTAGACAGATTGTTTTAGAGTAATAAGAAATTTCCTTTGTAAATTTCTTTCTCTTTGTTGGGAGGTGTTACATAGCCTATGCTTTCACCATCCTTTGTATAATTCTAACGTACAGTATGCTGCATGTTTGATCACGATTCGCCTCGTGGCTTCCATAGTGACAAGGCTTGCGTGTTCTACCTCACTTCCCCCTTCTCCCCGTTATAGTAGAGTAAGTCGTTCTTTTTGTTGTTCAGAGCAGGAGTGTCAACTCTTTGTCCCCTATGGCTTCATTTGCGCGTCCTTCTTACAAGTTGTATCAAGCTCTGCCGGCCCCTATATAATGAGCTCAGTCTCTGCATTAATTGCCACTTAGATCTACTCCTCATTCTGTTTCACATCTCTGTCCTCCCCCTGTATAGTGTATTATTATTTTTGTGAGTGCTCAGGATGTCTCCAGCCATCTAGCTGCTGTATAATTTGAGTATAAGTGTTGTTACCATTTTTCTTGTACTGTATGGTCTAAGGCGTTAATTCGTAGGCCTGGTAAGGTTTTTTGTAATTCATGTAGAGTTTTCAATGTCAGCCATTATTAATAATGTTTTGTATCTGTAATAATATTATATCTTGCTTTAACTGAGCATTATCCGGTTTTCTTATTTATCAGGGCTGACTTAGATAAATTTGCTCTTGCTAAATTCATCTTAATAGAGGCTATTGCAGTTAACCATATATGTAACATGTTTTGCCATTACATTATCCTTATGAGTCCTGAATGTTTAGTTGTTAATTTGAGTATTAAACTTCAACTTGTAATTTTACCTAAGTCATTTGTTTTGAACCTGGAACGTTGCGGGACAGTAGTGATTTTAGTATTCTCACTTGAAGTGTTCTTTAACTCTCTCTGTTCCGTAACAATATATATATATATATATATATATATATATATATATATATATATATATATATATATATGGTGTGGTGGATAGGGGCGCCCATCATCCACTCACTCAGTGGGGGGATGCCTTATGGCCTCTATACTGAGTGACAAGCCAAATGGTTTCCTGTACCCAGGAAACCATTTACTGCGCTGGGTGGTAACCATATAACCGCGGTTTTTGGCAAGGTTGAGAGTACCCCAGATTCCCCTATCCAAAATCACTAAATCATGGCAGTTATTTCAGAGAGCCTCGGAGGGCCCAATACCTGCCCAGGTTCCCAACCAAATGGGCAGATTCACATGGCCTTGTGGGATGTCAGAGGTGTGAATGAGGAGAGCAGGAGGGTGGAAGTGGTGAATGTGTTTAAGAGGGCGAGATATGCCGTGATGGCATTGTGTGAAACAAAGATGAATGGATGTGAAGTGGATGAGTGGGAGGGTGTGAAATGTGTAAAATCGGGCATGAATGGGAGAGGAAGATGCAAAGAAGGAGTTGCTGTGTTCACGAATGAGGTGTGGAAGAGTGGAATAAGAGATTACAAATGTGTCAGCTCGAAATGTATGTACGTCAAGTTCAACTTTGAGAACGTGAAAGTGGTGGTGATTGTAGTGTATGCACCGTGTGAGGACAGCAGTGAGAGAGAGAGATAGACAGGTTTTGGGGTGAGCTGGATGAAGCAGTGGGAGAAATGCCCAGGAGCTATAAAGTAATCGTAATAGGTGATATGAATGGAAGAGTAGGCACTGATCCTGAGGATAACATAATAGGTTGTAATGGAGTACCAGGAGACAATGATAATGGGAAACGACTGAAAACGGAAAGGAAGTTGTGCATTTGTAACTCGTATTTCAAATACCCAAGATGCACATAAATATACATGGTATAGAGGGAACGGGGATCGTGTTGAAAGGAGCCTGATTGATTACGTGCTCATAGAGAGGTCGATGCTGGGAATGGTTGCTGAAATGAGGGCCATGAGGGGACGATATGGAGGTCTGTCAAATCATATGATTGTGGTATTCAAAATCCAACTGAGAGAAATGAGGTTGACCAGGAGAGCAAGGAGCTGTCAGGGAGAAAGACTGAAAGTCGAAAAGCTAAGGATCAAAGAAATGGCAAATGAATACAGGGCCAAAGTAGGGGAGGAGTTAGAATCAGTGATTTGGAATGAAATGGATCTGGACAGCCTGTGGAATTCATATAGGGATTGCTTAGTTAGAAATGCTAAAGTGGTGTGTGGTGTGGCAAGAGTAACAACAAAGAAGAAAGGTACGGCATGGTGGGATGATGAGGTTAAGAGAGCAGTGGAGGAAAAGAGGAAGAAGTGACTAGAGTTGTTACAGGTTTGGGGTTCAATTGAAACATGAACTGAATATATTGAGAGCAAGAAGCACGTAAAGAGACGAGTGGAGAGGAGAAAGAAGGATATAATTGACTATTGATGAAAAAAAATGAATGCAAACTAGGCTACTCTGAAAATTGGAAGTTATTCTGGAAAGAGGGGCGGGAATGTAGGAGTGAAAGTGGAAAGAAATGTGATGGTGTGAAGGGTGTAGGTGGTATTTTATTAACCCATGGGGATGAAGTAAGGACCAGATGGAAAGAATATTTTGAAAGCCTGATGAATGGGAACAGAGAAAGTAGTGCGGCTGCAAACATGATTGGTTTTGAGGGTGTGCAGAGAAAGAATGCAGTGCCAGGAGACGTGACACTCAGACAGGTGAAGAGCGCTGTGAAGTGGCTGAAAAATGGAAAAATAGCAGGGGTTCACGAGGTGTATGCAGAGATGATATAGTATGGTGGAGAAACAGAATGAAGTGCTTGTTGGAGATATGTAAGAAGGCATGGATGAGTGAAACTGTGCCAGCAGGGTGGAACAAGGCTGTGATTGTGCCTCTGTACAAAAATAAAGGTGAACGAATTGAGTGCAAGAATTATCGTGACGTTTATTGAGTGTAGTAGGGAAGGAATATGGAAGAATTACTACAGAGAAAGTAAGAGAAATATGAGAAGTCCTAGTGAGCGATGAACAGGGTGGATTTAGGAGTGGCAGAGGATGTGTGGATCAAATGTCTGCAGTGAGACAGATAGCGGAGAAGGATTGGGAGAATGACTATAAGGTGTTTTTGGCATTCATGGATTTGGAAAAACCATATGACAAATTGGACAGAGAAGGATTGTGGAAAGTTTTGCGCATGTGCGGTGTAGATGGTAAGCTGCTAGGTGCCGTCAAGAGTTTTTATGATGGTAATGAAGCATGTGTAAGGGTTAATGGGCAGCTAAGTGAATGGTTCACGATCGGTGTGGGCATGCGACAAAGTTGTGTGATGTCCTCTTGGTTGTTCAATATATATATATGGATGGGGTGATGAGAAAAGTAAAAACACGAGTAATGGAGAGGGGGATGGCGTTGGTAATTTTGTTGTATGCTGATGATGCAGTACTACTTGCAAATACCACATAAGAACTTGGTAGACTAGTGCAGAGTTTTATTGATATCTGTGAGAATCGTGCCTTGAGTGTAAATGTAGGAAAGAGTAAAGTGATGGTTATTGAAAGAGAAGGTGACTCACAGTGCGATGTTACAGTGAATGGAGAAATACTGGAACTGGTGAGAGAGTTCAAATACCTGGGTACAGTGATAGAAAAGAAAGGGAAATATGCAAAAAAAGTGGAAAGTAGAGTGACACAAGGAAGGAACGTAGCTGGTGCAATGAAAGCCTTGATAAGAAACAGAGGCTTGTGTGTTGCAACTACACGAGGCTTACATGAAGGAGTGTTAGTGCCAACTTTAACATATGGATGTGAGACTATGGTGTGACATGAAAATGAGAAGTCAGGAGTGAGTGTAGTGGAGATGGGACTGCTGAGGAGTGTATGTGGAATACAGAGAGTGGATAGGATACGAAATAATGTGATTCATGAAAGATGTGGAGTGAGGAAGTCTGTGGACACCAGAACCGAGGAGAGCATACTGAGGTGTTATGGTCATGTGGAGAGAATGGATAACAACAGAGTGGTGAAAAAGGTATATCTGAGCGAATTCGAAGGAGGGAGGAGGCGAGGTAGGTAAAGGAGAAGATGGAGAGATATGGTGGATGAGTGTGTGAGGAAGAGGTTTGGAAGTCGGTGAGGCTAGGGACGGACAAGAGATTGAGCTGGCTGGATGAATGTTGTGAGAATTGCATGATCATGGATTTGGCACCCTTTTTTAACGTGACAACGTCCGGATTGACTCTAACGGATACGTTTATGTGAAGCTACAGATCGTGGTGAATGTTTTTGGCGTATCCGATAGAGCCAGGATTCCGGGGGCATGAATGAAGAGTGAATGGAAGCGTGGCCCATTGGCTTGGGCAAATTTGCGCTGTCTGGACATTGATACTCCTCACCCTGCCGTAGGGTGGGAAAGAAGGTCCGGATGATGATGATGATGATGATGATGATGATGATATACACATAATTTGGAACAGTTCTGGGAAAAGATCACCAACACTAGGATGCCAAGCTAATTGAAACCAACCGAGTAGCGGGACAATCTCATTCAGGACCACTTTTCTCAGTAACGGTTCTTTGCACAAGGTATAAACTGCTTATATCGGTGACATCAATTAATAAATTACAAAAAAGAACTAACATTTATTATCTTGATTCTTGAGAAAGACTATAAATAACAGCACGTACGTATCCTTTGAACGGTGAACATAAATTACACTACCTGGTACACTATTTGATTAAAACAATGGAGCCAGGTGTCACAGAGACTAGGAGTAAAAATGTCTATATTGTCACGTTAATAAACCTAACTCTAAGCTGGGATAAGTGGAAGTACTGGATAATGCTCACATTAAGAGAAAACACTAATCGATATTTCATGGAACACAAAGTTAACTGAAGTCGACACTCACCCACAAACAACAGATTACGAATTGCTTTCACACAAAAATACACTTTTGCAATCTTACAACGGATCAACAAACATAATCAATGAACCACTGAAAAGAAAAAAAAAATCAAACGAATTCACAGATTCATCCATTCACTCAAACACTTTAAATCAATTGTCGGCTGATTCGCTGCATGGAACGACCTCTCAACGTCCGTGGAGTGGGCAGGGTGGGTGGTTGAATGGGTGGACTTGGGTGGGGTGGGGTGGGCAGGGTGGATGAATAAGAGGGGTGGGAGAGGTGAACGAAGCAGACAGGGGGAATGGGTGGGCTGTGTAGGAGGGGTGAGTGAGTGGGTGGCAGGTAGGATGTAGTGGATGCCTAGTGTGACGTTGGTGGCTGGGGTAGGGTGGTTGGGCGGATGAGCTTTGTGGGCTGGTGGGTATGGATGTCTGACTTCCCAGAGGACAGGACAGGCTTACTCACTAGGTGAGTGGATAGTTACATAGGCCTGTGGGTGAATGGTGGAAAATAGGCCCATTGAAAATTAAGTCCAGAGCTGGAAGAGGTCCACGTGAAAAAAATAATAATAATAATAATAAGTCCATGGGGAACAAGCCCATGGAGGAAATGGGTCCAAGTTAAAAAAAAATATATGTTCAATGAATAGACATATCCATGGAGGAAATAGGTCCGTGGGAGAAAATTGGGCCATGTGAAAAATCTGTTTCTTTTGTGGAGAAAATGCATTCACGGGGAAAACAGGCTGTTGGAGGGAAAATAGGTCCATAGGGGACATAAGTCGCTGGAGGGAAAATATATACATAGAGGGTAAAATAGGTCCACGTGGTAAAATTGGTTCACTGGAGATAGCAGATTCACTGAGGAAACAAGTCTAGAGGAGAAAATTGAACCATGGGGAATGATAGGTCTATGAGATCTAGGTTTCTGGAGAAAAATGGGTCCAGGGGATAAAGATAGTTTCACATATGGATGGAGAGACGACACTGAGGGAGCGTGGTCGGTGAGAGGCTGATGTGCTAGTAGTACCAATATTAACACTAAGGCTCCTATGACTCATTCTCAGCTGAATAAAATCATCTGGAGATAGCTGGAATAGAATACTAGAGTTGCCTTGATCATGAAGGTTAACAGCCTTCATGAACACATGTCGAAGGAAAAAATGAATTCTTTTCTTCACTAAAGTATATTGCTTTGATGTTCTCCGTATCTGACACGACTATTAGCGATGTAATGAGAGAGAGAGAGAGAGAGAGAGAGAGAGAGAGAGAGAGAGATTAATAATGGTGTTAGAGAATTTGATAAATACAGTACACAATAAAAGAATAATACTGAGAATTATCTGCATTATGGGCAACAGGTGGGAAGGTGACTCACCTAGTAACGTGCTGGTAATTGGACAGAAACTTGTACTGGTGAATGAGTTTAAGTACTATACCTCAGTGCAGTGCTATAAAATGGAAGTACATGTATTAAAAAAAAAAAAAAAAGCATATGTAAGAATGGCTCAGCGGAGAAAAGCGACTGGTTCTATGAACATCTGAATACAAATAGTGCTCTGAGTATGAAGGCTGCAAGAGGATTGCATGAACATATGGGTGTGAGGCTTTCGTATGGCATAATTGGAAATGGGACTGCTGAGGAATATGCGCAGAGTGCAATGACTGGCCAGGATGATAATATGATTCCTACAATATACAAAATAATAATGTGATAATAATATGGGAAAAGAGAGTGCTTAGATGGCACGGTCTTACAGAGAATGGACAAAGACAAATTGATAGAACAGGTATAGGTGAGTGAGTTTGAAGTTGGGAGGAAGCGTGGTTTGTGAAGAAGGTGGATGGCTGTGGTAACGGAATATGACTAAAAGAAAGATATGTAAGTTGGTGATGCTAGGGAACTGACAGTGGGTTGAGCATTTTGGTTGAATTACAGTATGTACGAGTACGTTGAAACACCTGACAGGGGTTTGGTACAACTTTTTAGACTTCATTGTCAACGGAGTGATTCTGACAAGTGTATGCAAGGGCATCTAAAACGGAAAAAATGCGCAGATTGTTATGCCTGAGATGGATTTCACTGGTTTGAATGATGTGTGAATGACTGTATGGCTCATTTCAGGAGGCATTTTGTTGACTGTCCTCCCACTTTTACACCTTCTCTTTTCATATTTCTGGGTTCTGCCTTACCCCAGCTTTAGTTGGAAAAGTAGATCAGGATGATTGATGATAATGATCAACGACCTGAAACATGAATCACAGGAAACTTTAGGCTACCAGCGGCCAAAACTTCTTCTGTGCTTTCTCAAACCCCTGCACCAGCCCAGTGAGATATTACTTTCAGCCCTTCAGTAAGGTGACTTCTTGTGGTTTATCCATGCTGCAGTCAAGTGATTTTATTTAACTTTATAGCGCCATCTATTAAGGACGACTGAATATGTCCTCTAAATCTCAAAAGCCTGTCTGAGCAGAACAAATCATCGGGGGATGGGAAGAATATAGTAAAGATTTCCACGGACTGGGGTGCAGGCCTGGTGTCCTAGGTTAGATTATCACATGCCGAAATATTTAAACGTAAAGTTTTACATAGGCTTAATCGAAAATCTTGTGAGTTCCTCATCAGGGTTTTCAGACTAATGCACAATGTACCCCTACATGATATTCACTCTCACCAGCATCTTAAACCTCTAAACCACCATATATTCTCTCTCTCTCTCTCTCTCTCTCTCTCTCTCTCTCTCTTTCTGTGTGTGTGTGTGTGTGTGTGTGTGTGTGTGTGTGTGTGTGTGTGTGTGTGTGTGGCTTCTGATGTTTGGGTTTGTTACTGACCTAGAGGCTGATATATATTTAAGAGGGTACAGTAGTGTGTTGTTATATGGTATGTTTTTTTTTTTTTTCGAATATACAGACTGTTTTACATACAAACAACATAGAATTCCACACGCACTTCTCAGTGTACTGTAAACACCTCAAATCTCTCAGCGTGAAACACTGACTGGGA
The DNA here is from genome assembly GCF_032717465.1 of Coenobita brevimanus. Classification (NCBI taxonomy): domain Eukaryota; kingdom Metazoa; phylum Arthropoda; class Malacostraca; order Decapoda; family Coenobitidae; genus Coenobita; species Coenobita brevimanus. Next base: position 53,605,476 of record NC_136954.1, on the reverse strand, counting down.
GCGAGGTAATTTCTCGTGACAAAAAGGTATTTTTCTTAACCCCGGAGAGGGGTTGCCTTACACGGCTTAAACGTGAATAACCCATTAAATCTGGTGGCCTTTTTTATTATTAATTTTCATATTCTTTGACTATATTTTTCAACTTGTGAGAAAGTTTTCCGACTCGAGTTGTCAGATAATACCTTCTATTCGCCCCTGCCTTACAGATCTTTTTCTCAGAGGTGGGTGAGAACGTCTGGTAGTAGCAAGAATATCATAAATAATACATAAGCGAATTGAAGGAGTTATTATGGCTGGTAGACCACGACCAATACAGAGAAACCATCTGCTGCAGCAATAACGTGCATTGTGTATAGTTGTACGTGCAAAAGGATTATTAACCCACACACTACAGGCATCTGCTACCCTGCATTCGTGCCTTGTACTGGCATTTTTGTTAAAATCGTTCATCTTCACATACCATCTAGAACATGTAGTAAAAGCTTAGAATACTCACCAAACCTTCTTCTCTCCAATACAAGTGTTCGCAGGCCATTAGGTGGAGACTTTGAGGAGTACGGAGGTGGAGAAGAGTGGCAACTTCTGGGATGGCAACAAGGGAGCGTCTGGAGCAGTTGACTAAGTCGAGCGTTGGTGTGTGTGCAGGGCTGCCCCGCATGGCTGCCTAAGCCTGCTGCGCTACCCTTCTGTCCTTTGAAGCAGTCAAGGTCCTTGGACCTTGGAAGCAGTCGTTGGGCATGCTGCATCGTCCTGTGCACGTGGAGCTCACCAGTACTGCCTATTTTCAGCCGATCCAGAGTAACACTATGCTTTACGGTATACCCAGGGGGCAAGTAGGATTGGGTTCAGCAGTCATGTGATGTTGTAAAAGGTTGTGACATATCATTTTAAGCCTTGGACCATCAGGAACAATATCCAGGTGCACAACCTTGGAAACCAACTACTCTAAGCTGGGAATCCAAGATGGCATCCAAGATAGCTGCCATTTCCATAAATGTTTATAAGTTGGTCATAATTTGCAGTAACAGCAAATGTAATACAGGGTTTCTAGGGTTTTTAGGGACAGGAAATTAATTTTTTATAATTTCAAAAATAATTTAACACACCTTTACCTGTGAAATCAAGTACTGCAAACTCGAAATTCATGATGGCGTCCAAGACGGCTGCCATATTTATAAATGTTCGTAAGTTGATCAAAATTTGCACTAATCAAGTCTTTTGAAAGCAGTAAAGAAGGATACAGGCATAAGCAGTTGTGAAAGGTTGCCATCATACTACAAAGCATGTACAGACAGAGACAAGTATCTTTCCAAAGTTTGGGGAATATATAGCGGAAAAATCAAATCATTTGAAACAAGCACCACTAGGGATGGGGTTTTCATTGTATTATTGAGACGGAACTGGGAAGATATTTGTGTTTTTTATTTTACCTTAGCGATTGATGTTATGTGCTGGGTTCATCGTTTGCCATATGTGAAAATTGAAAAGTTCTATGACATTACGCTTGGACACAAACAACCAATTCTCAGTGATGTCCCAACTAATGCAGTGGCTGTTCACCTGTGTTTTGACCGCTACAGAAGTCCAACTAAGAAGGAAGCAACAAGACAGATGAGAACTGGTAAGCCAAAAACAGTAAAAATGTTTGATGTTTCAGACCAGTACAAAGCACAAGATCCTTCAGAGTTCTTTATTTGCTCTACAAACAAAGCACAGTTACTTGCCTACATGTGTGATACATGGTGTCAAGGTGAACTCCAGTCTCCAAGTTCTGATAGCACCAAAATTTATCTGGGAGATGGTTTCAGTGAAGAAACAAAGTAATGTTACAGAGTGGAAGTGTAACTGCAGTCCCTGCCCTTGAATCAACACATGAAGAGGCAGACACTTGTTATTTTCGCATGCCCTGTATACCATTCAAGTGGGCAAAGTTGATCAGGATATTGTTCATTCAAGAGATACAGATGTTATTATCCTCTGTATCTATTATGCATCCACCTTGTTGAATGATCTCTGAACGTTGGGTCAAGACAGCAACATACAATTACCTTCCCATACATGACATTGCCAATGCATTGCAACCACACAGATGCCTCTCACTTCCATTTGTTCACAGTCTAAGTGACAGTTGTGCCACCAGTAGTCTCTTTTTAGCAGCAAAAAGAGATGGTTAGAAGCAAGTAAGAAAATTCAGCTGGAAGCTTTGGAAGACTATGGCAGTGACGGTAATGCTACCATTGAAGATGTTATCAGCCAGGCTAGGAAGTTACTCGTCAACTTCTACAGAAAGAATGCCGAGATGTCAGATATCTCCTTGAGTGAGATTAGCATTCAAAAATTTTTAGCCAACAAGACCACTCTTCTCAAGCTGCTTCCACCTACTGAGGATACCTTTATGCAGCATCTGAAATTCTCTGCCATGGCAACAATCACTGACAAAACAACATACACTGCAAGGCCTTGCATTCCTTCACTGGATGAATATGGATGGACAGTAAAACAAGCAGAACTTGTGCCAGTTCCAGTGGCAGCAGAACTCTGACACCAGAGATATCTACATCTCTTTCTTGTGGTTGCAGAAAAGGCTGTTTAAGAAATTGTTCACGTACCAAAAGGATTGTTTCATGTTACCTTGCCTGCAGATGCTGTGGATCTCCAGAGAGCCGTTCCAGAGCTCATTACTTCCAGCAGATTGAAAAGAGATCCGACTCTCATGAGATTTTCTGTGAAATTTGTATTTTTCTCAATTTGAACAGGATTATCTCTGTATTGGACTAAATCTCCGTGTTAGTTATTCTAGAATTTAGAACGGTTGCGTTATATCATTCACAAAAAATTTTTATGGTGTAAGGATGCAGTGTTTAAGTACTTGAATATTATAAAAGATGATATAAGAACTTATGTTCATGACATATTCAGTAATTGAAATTCCTCAGATGTGTGCTGTTTATCTACCCTATAATTGTACTTTTGTAAATTTCTCACTCATTACAAATAAGTACACTTTCTAAAGAAAAAAAAATGTGCTGTTCATTTTAATAAATAATATAATTTATAAAATAGTTTGTAATTTTAAACAATTTTTAGTTTATTCTGAAGACAAATAATATAATATGAATGGCCATAAAATCATGACTAAATATGATTACATACGATTTATTTGACAGATTAACGTCATATAGTAAAATAGATTGGGTCAGCAGTTATCTTGCACGCCATCTTGGATTCCCAGATTACAGAGTTGGTTTCCAAGATTGTGTACCTGGATATTGTTTCTGGAGGTCCAAGGATTAATACGGTATGCCATAACTTTTTATAATAGCCCATGTCTGGTTGACAAGAAAAATTAGCTTTTGCCTCCTGGGTAGTATGTAGGGGATCAAAAAGCATAAATATAAAACACAATACATGTGTTCCTTTACTTTCTTCATTATCACTGTTGTTTTCACCTTATTACACTATGATAACTTACGTTGCTAAATTGCTTACTGTACTAAAACTTATTTTTCTGCAAATCACTTACTGGTATTCCTTACTCACTATTTCCTTAAGTAAGTTGCACGTCTCTTACTGTTATATTTCCCCTTTTTGTTTGTAGCCGCAGTTATTTTTATTCCTTATTTATCTGTATTTCACTTACATCGCTAAGTGTACAAAAATAACTCACGATAACAGATTGTTTTTCTAGAATTACTTGCACATACTATTTAGTTACGATTCATACACGTCACTGTTGTAATTTGTTTACATGTCATTGTCATACACTACAAATGTCACTGCCACACTCTATTTATAAACGTCACTGTCGTACGCTATATACACACGTCACTGCCATACCTGTAGACTATTTTTATCACGTCACTGCCATACCCTATATTCAAACGTCACTGCCGTATGCTATTTTACATGTCACTGTCACTCACAAATTATAAACGTCACTGTCGTTCATTATTTACACTTTGGGAGAGAAAGCTGAAACACACACACACACACACACACACACACACACACACACACACACACACACACACACACACTCGCTGGTGCAGTGGTAACGTTCCCGCTTGCCAACTGGTGGACGGGAGTTCGCGCCTCGCTCAGGTTGCGAAAAGTTTCACTGACGAAGTGGGTGGTTACTGTCCCCCTTGAGCAAGGGGACGGGTGTGTGCGTGTGTGAAGGTCACAACCTTGCCCTTAGATCGGACTATATGAGCTCTCAGCTCCCTTCCGGGAGGGTAAAAGCTGATGATCACGACCATCAAGTGATCCTGACCGACCCGGTGAATTACACACACACACACACACACACTGCTCACTGGTTCAGTGGTAACGTTCTTGCTTTGCCATCTGGTAGACGGGAGTTCGCGCCTCGCTCAGGTTGCGTAAAGTTTCACTGGCGAAGTGGGTGGTTACTGTCCACTTGCCCTTAGATTGGACTATATGAGCTCTCAGCTCCCTTCCAGGAGAGTAAGAGCTGACGATCACAACCATCAAGTGCTCCTGACCGACCCGGTGAATTACCAGTGTCTAGTACTTCTCAGTGACATGATAATAAAAAAGGCACATGGGGCACAGTGTCATCTTGCATTCCCTGCACTGGTATATTGTCTCGTGTACTTTAGGCCATGCCAAGGAGGTCAGACAGACATTGCACCACTTGAACTGCATTTTGCCAGCTGGAGTCTGATCGACGAGGTCGAGGCGGTGATGACCGTGGTACACATTGCACTGCAACCTCTTGAACATTTGTGCAGCATTTTGTCGTGTAAGTCCTGGAGGCTGAACTTCCCCTAATATAGCAAGAAGTTCCTAAGTCCTTCTCATACTAACGTACAGAATTCTGGAAATTGGTCATATGCTCGAAATGTCTGGAGTTCGACACAGTGATGTCGAGGTGTAGGAAAGCCTCCTTGTAGTGCTTGCAGGTCTTGCAGAGGCAATCAATTCTACCAGTTTCCGTGTCTGACTTGTAAGTTGCACGTTTTCCAGTAGCCTGCATCTTTCCCTTGTGCATCTTGTTGTGCCACTTGACGGACAAAACCTTACCGCATATCTTTTTGAGGAGGACCCATCGACGGTCTTGGCAGGGAAAGTGGCGAGGCGCTTTCTCCATGCTCTCAGCAGTCCTGTAGGTTCCTGTTTTTGTGTGAGGAGAAACTTAATTAGAGTAGGGGATGTATAGTAGTTGTTGGTATACAGGATGTAGTCAGCAACAAAACAATGGTCGATGGTGATCTTCACGACTGCGCCAGAGATGCCATAAGGGTTGCCACTAAAGATATCACCGTCTGAGGTCGAGTATACCACTGTATCTAGTACAAATTCAGTCTTACAGTCGGAAAATAATGATAAACTTGATGCTAGAGTGGTGATGCTTTGACGGCACACCACTTTGATGACAAATGGTGAATATTAGACGTCCCTGAAAAGAACACGCAACTCGTTGACTATGACTTTCTGGAACAGCCAGAGGAATTTGGTGAGGGAGTTCTTAATGAGGTCCAAAATCATTCTCTGTTTCCACAGTCATTGTTGAAATACGATCTGATATTCGGGGCAAAGTATGGGTACCTCAGGATATTAATGTATCTGTCGTGGGGTATGAACTTTTCAAACACAGGTGTAGAGGTAAGCTCATCCAATGTTCAGTTATCACTGACTACAGGCTTTTACATAAGGGATCGTCATGGTCAGGACGAGACACATATACATCTCCATGATATTAGTCAGCGTCCAAGTCCTCATCTTGGCATGTTTGTAAACATATGGCTTATCAGACCAGTTCAGGAAGAATTCCCTATTACTGTTTACCTTATCTCCCAGATACTGAACCAAACATTCTGAAGGTGAGGAGCTAGTACAGGGATTTCTGTCTACACACCTGCCTCTAACTTATTAAAGGTGTGTGCCTCAGGTTGATATCTCGCACCCTCCTCCAATACAAAAGGTGTCAAGCATACCCTGGCATGGGTGGTTGGCTGAGTGACCATGTGCTCCCACTGCCCTCTCCTTTCGGCCACTTGCACGGCTTACGTGCCCACGTGCTCGACTTCTAGCATTATAAGGTGGGGAAGACAAAGATGAAGTGCCTGGGGGTGATGTGACATGCCCAAACTAGCTGGTCGGGGTGACAGGGGTGGCGACATTGCCTGCATGGTGGTGGTGGTGCCCTGTGTGGGACGAGAGGTTGAATGTGATAGCTCTGGGTTCGAGGAAATTCCCTGTGATGTATCAGGCTGGGGGATGATGATGGTATGGGGGTTTGCAAGACGCCATGGGCAATGAGGGGGAGGCTGTGGAAGGGTTACCCCGTGTTTATTTCCCAGGTGACATCTTAGGTCCTCTCCCTCATCTTCAGTCATCCCGTCCTTCCCACAGCTCCCTAGCAAATCCCCCGACGAGTAGGGCATGGTAGAACGCATGAGGAGGCTCGTCACTGTCGCTTTCCTCCTGGGGCGGCAATACACGAGTGAAGCGGGGGTCGGGGGTGGAAGGAGAGGGTGGCATGCTCTCCACATGGTAGCTTCCTCCTCTAATGCCGATGTTACGAAGCGCAACAAAGGTGACATTGTGACTTCCAGCTCATCCCCTTTGGCACTGTCACTCAGCTCCTTCTATGTGCATTTGGGTGGGGCCGACTTGGCAGGGATGGTTGTGGCATACGCCAGGCAAATGGGCGAGGATTCAGATGAACTGGAGTGGGACATTGTGTCCACATTGTACAAAGGCAAGTGGGTGACTAATATGGGCATTTCACACTCCCAGCTGTCACGTGACAGGCATCTAGCTGAGCATGAGAAAGAAAATCTCAGCAGCCTACGCAAACTATATCGTGAATGCAGCAGCAAGTACACGTCACACGGAGGACCATAGCAACCTCCTGCCACGGAGATATGCACGTCACCTAGTCTTAGGGTTCACCAGCGAGGTTCATCAGGAGCGTAATAAAACTCGTTTGACGGTAGCAAGTGTAACATGATTAAGACGGCATCACACTTAGAGGGTTAGTGAACATTTTTCGGTAAATATCGGTTTTCTGCCCATACTGCTTTTTCCCACGAAACTTAGGCTTTTCTGATGGATTTTGATGTGATTCATTCGATTTTGAGCATCATTTCTGTCGGAAATGACCAGGTTTTGAGATATGACCCCCCCCCCTGCAATAATGGGGGATCTTTGGGGAATTCCGGGTTGTAGGGAGGGGAGGAACACAGAAAATGGTCATTTCCGACTGAATTGAAGCTGAAAATTGAATGAATCATACCAAAATCCATCGGAAAAACCTAGGTTTCGTGGGTAAAATAGGAAGCTCAACCATCCTAACCTAAAACCTAACCGAACCGAACCTAACCTATAACCTAACCTAAAACCTAACCTAACCAAACCTAACCTAACCTAACCAAACCTAACCTAACCTAACCAAACCTAACCTAACCTAATCTAACCTAACCTAACCTAATCCAACCCAACCTAACCCAAACTGGAAGTAACCTACTATTCAAACTCGTCAGATAGGGACACTGAACATATGGGGGCAAAACACCGTGGGACCTACGAAATTCAATGCTTGAATCGTTGTTTTCAAAGCACCTTAGAAATATGCGGCCGGGAACCGAGGGACGCCTGCTGCACTGGACCGCCATATCTACTCTGATTTTGAAATGAAAGCTGGTGGTAGTGGGGGGAGCAGCGCAAACGCTGATTGGCTGTAGGTGATCTGGTGACGGCTGTGATTGGCTCGCTCTCGCCGACATCGAGAGCTCAGTTTGAACCGAATTTCGTTGAGCCAGCAAGTCATCTTCGCTGGCTTGGAAGGGGGAGGGTGGGATGGGGACACGCAAATATTATCATATCTTCCTTAAAACCAATTTGCGACGGACGTGTGATGAACTTGAAGAGATGAATGTGTAGAACATAATAATTTTCACGGGAATGCTTATGGGCTGAAAACCGATATTATCCTATTTTTCTAACCCCTTCACTACGAGACCTCCTCTAATCTGAACAAAATCATTTAGCAATAAAGAGGACAGAATGCTAAATACATCATGACACCTGGGACAGATTTACTCCTCTGGCAGATTTTTTGACTCAACTCGATGGCAAAATAAGACAATACTACAGCTCTACATCCTTTCCATAGCATTTTTTTTTTTTTAATGACTAGACTAGCATCATATTCTGTTGTTAATCTACTGTTACAACTCAACATTCAAGACGGAGAGAGGGCAATTTTAAGTTAAAGTGATGTAGTGGAGATCGTTTTTAACGTCTTCACCGCGAGAAGTGTGCTCCTAAAGCCTCAGTGAATACATTCCTAGAGTGTAGGGATAAGAGACGCAGACCAAAGAAGACCCAGGACGAGGTCATAGGGATAAGGAATTGAAGGGGAGGCTGCCAGAGATCGATCAGTATGGAGGTAGGGAACCAAGGTCGACGCATGCAAGCATGTTGGATCCTTTATAGATCTTTCCTACGTGACGTCACGAGTCATATGACTTTTGTTTACGGCGCCATATTGGACGGAAAATTGTCGGACGTCTAGAGAGAGAGAATAGCAGAATCCACAATGGTATTCCACTGTTGTGCCTTCAGCTGTAAGAAAAGACATAAAACTGGAGGTGGGGTAACTTCTACCGGTTTCTAGCCAATGAGGAAAGGCGAGAGAAGTGGATAGCTGCCATGAAGAGGGAGAATTGGCAGCCGACGGCCTACTCCCGGCTCTATTGCAAGCATTTCATATCAGGTGAGCCGATGATCTGTGAGTAGATACGGGCATATTTACCATTCTTAGCAGTTTCAGGTGTCGTGGGATATTGTGCTAATGTCAGAGCATAAGACCCACACGGCCATGAGTGTGCGTGGGAAAAGAGAGGGAGGGTCCATGTCACAGGCCTTGTTTTGATATTATTCCAGAGTTTCACCTAAACCAAATCTGACATAGCAGTGATGATCAAGAATGTTAGATGCATAAGTTAAACTGCTTTAATTACAGGTTAGGTCATACTTGAAATTAGGTTAGGTTAGGAGGTTAGGTTACGTTTGGTTAGGTTAATGCTTGTATTTTTAGTTTTTCAATGCTTTTCACTGTGATTCATTTGAAACTGATATTTGCGTCATGGTGGATGACTTTAATAATAGTGAAGTACAGAATTTTGTTCGAGACTTGACCACTGTGAGCCTGTGTGCTAAACAATCTTGCAATTAAAACTGAAGCAAAATTATTGGTACTACTATTTATAATTTTCTATATTATTTAGAAAGGAATGTTGCTCCACAGAAAGCAAAACTGTCAATACTTGCTCCAATTAAATGCACATTTTCCACTTAGTACAAAAATACTTTAAATTACAAATAAGAGGATAAATAATGTACTTACCGGTATATCAACAGCCCCCTATATTTTTCTTTTACCAGGTATGTAGCTACTAAGATTTTTTTTTTTTTAATATAAAATGTAAAATCATAAAAGCTATATTGTTGAAGTCCTTTAGTTTCATGTTGTGGTACTCATCAGCATGAAATAAATAACCTTAATTTAAATTTGTGCCAGTGTTACGTTTCAGTTGTAATGTAAAAGTTAACTTCGAGTAGTTTTGACAGTTTTGGCCTATAGTATCAATTATGCATTTTATGTAAAACTACTTAAAACATCAGAATATAGCCTGTGTATATGTTTCTAGGTCTATAATTACTGAAATTTCCAAAAAAAAGTAAATTTTCTTGGTAAATTTCCAGAATTACACCCAACTTACCTTGAAGCTTTAAATTTTTATTTTTAAATGTTTTATAGTGTGATTAATTTGAATCTGATATTCATTTCTGTCGGAAATTACTTTATTTTAAATTCCAAACCAAGCTAACCCAACCAACTTAACCTAACCTGACCTAACTTAGGACCTAACTTAAAGATTAAGAAGAGAGGATAACTGCAGCAGGCCAGTAGCTCCATGCTAAAAAGCTCCCACAAGAGTGTGACTAATTTACCCTGCCTACAATAGCCCATGCAGGCCCATGCTAGGCAGTTCTCACAGGAGTGTGACTACAAGAATGACAAATTTTGTATGCAACCCATACCTGTCATACGCTTATCTATCCTATACTTGCAACTTTCTAAATAGGGGATAGCAACTAGAGTACATCACTGGGAAACCAATTCATCAACTACTCGATTCCCAGTCAGTGTAATACAATTCCTCTCCCCTTGGCCCCACGTCAATAATCTGCTGATTACCAAGTCGATTTACAAGTACCAAATGTCAGTTTCAGCATTCCACATTGCATATATACAACATGACATGTCTGTTTACATTGAAGGATGCCCCGGTGAACTTTGATTGAATGTTTACCAAATAGTTATAGCGATCGCTATATCTGAGATCTGGTTTCGGTCCCCAATCCTTGAAACTGGTGAATTTCTCCCTAGATATGGTGTAAAGATCTAGCCCCAAACAATTTATCTTGTTCTTGTACAGATCTTCGTGGCGTTGATTCAGATTTCTGCATATATCTGACAGTTTCATCTCTGACAGCCCTGTCTGGGCACCCATTACTGCAAGGAGTTTGCCGTCTAATATGGAGTCATAAACAAAATCACGTGATTTCTGTGCCGTCACTGGAAAAGATCTATAATCTATACGATACGATACGGAGGAAACAAGAAAAAAGTATTTAACAAGACGCCAAAGCACTGACGGCATTAATGAGGATTGTTTCACAAGGAGAGTTATCAATTTCCTATTATTCCAGTTCCAGTGTCAACCCATCATTAATAAATCCATTCCCAGAGCTTTGTCTTTAAGTCAGTCCCAGCCTAACACTCTGACTAAACCTAACTTATTCTAACCTAACCAAAACAACTTAGAGACGAATTGTTTTTGAGGCCAATTCAACCTGTACTAAGTCACCTCAGTGATGAATAAAATCGTCTGAAACTACTGTGAATAAAAAGATCCCTAATGTTGAAGACATTTATGAGGATAATTTCTTAACACTTGACTACCCGAGTGTCCATAAGGCGTAATTAGTTGTCTAGAGGTAACGGAACTCAAAGAAAAAAAAATCATACCCATCGTACAAAAGTTATTAAAGTTTTATCATACCCGCGCTTTTGAAGCGAGAAAAGGTATTTTGTATTGTTTGGTGTGTGTGTGTGTGTGTGTGTGTGTGTGTGTGTGTGTGTGTGTGTGTGTGTGTGTGTGTGTGTGTGTGTGTGTGTAGACAGTAAAAGTTTTAATCTAATTTCAATAATCTTGGTGAAACAGTTGAGGGTCAGCCATGGGGCTGACCTGTTGCTTTGAGAACATTATGTAAATTGTGTAGGCCACAGGGCTAGGTCAAATTTTAACCTAACTAGGTCAGTATTAAAAGTTCTTATTCGCTTTAGACCAGACCTGGAGGAAGTCTCGGGAGTAAGCAAGAATGCACGAATTCGACTTTGAGAACACTCAGTCAACGGTCAAGGTCACATGGCAAGGTCAGGTTTTGACGGGTGTTTATATACATGAACATAATATCTAAAGCAGTTTTGCTCCAGTTTGAACTAATATTGGTAGAAGTATTGAGGGTCACTTATAATGCTGACCAATTATTTTTGAGAATGCAAGGTCAAAGGTCAATGTCACATGCAAGGTCAACTCGAACAGCTTTTATCAGACTGAGACCAAAGTTTGGGAGAAGGTACAGAATTAGGCAAGGACAACGTAATTCGATTTTGAAAGCAATCTGTCAAAGGCCAGAGTCACAAGGAAAGCTTAGTTGTGAAGGTCAACTCAGTGTTGATGAGGTTTGGGCCAAATTTGGTGGAATTGTTAAACGTTAGGGAAGAATGATGTATGGCGTGTGTTACTGTGTCTCTCGTTCTGTCTGTCTGTTAATAAGAATACAAAAAACACCAATATATGGAACCGCACCAAAAACGTACAAAAACTGAGGACGATCAGAATAGTTGGTGAATAATTTTTGGCTGAAGACGTTATCAGGGCGTAGGTCAAGGAAAAGGTCACTCAGACACTTCTAATCTGATTTTGACACCACATGCGTTTAAGGTCCGGAAAGGATTAAGTGATTCATCTTTGAGAATAAACAGTCAGGGGTAAAGATCAGTGCGCAACGTCAAAGATTCGACCTGTTATTTCTTAATCTGACTTCGATCAATCTCGGTGGAAGGGTTAAAGGTTAGCCAAGGATGAAATTATTCAATTTTCAGAACAGCAGGTCAAAGGTAAAGATCACTGGGTAAGGTCAA
>NC_136954.1:53550729-53588229 GCF_032717465.1 Coenobita brevimanus | reverse complement strand
AATCTGCAATAACATTTTCTTTCCCCTTGACATGTTGTATGTCTAATGAATACTCCTGAAGAAGTAGACTCCATCTTGTCAATTTTCGATTTTTATCTTTAAACTTACTAAGGAATTTCAGTGGGTTATGATCGGTATAAATGACTATAGGGTCAAAACCAGAACACAAATAAAATGAAAAATGCTGTAAACCTAAAATCAAGGTCAAAAGCTCTTTCTCAATAGTTGAGTAGTTCTTTTGAGGTGGAGTGAACTTCTTACTGTAATAAGATACAGGGTGTTCAATACCCTGATCATCTTCTTGCAGCAAAACAGCCCCAGCTCCTGTATCACTTGCATCAACAGCCATCTTAAAAGGCTTAGCAAAATTTGGAGTAGCGAGAACTGGCTGACTTAATAGGATAGCTTTAAGTTTGTTGAAAGAGGATTCACAGTTATCGGTCCAGACAAATTTAACTCCCTTTTTCAGTAGGTCTGTAAGTGGTGATACAAGAATCGAAAAGTTAAGAACAAATCTCCTGTAATAACCTACCATTCCCAAAAATCTTTGTAGCTCTTTCCTACTTTTAGGTCTGGGAAGATCACTTATAACCTGAAACTTAGCTCCTGGTGATACAACGTGTCCATCACCAATTACGTACCCAAGGTACTGAACTTTAGCTTGACCAAACTCACACTTTGATAAATTAGCTACAAGATTAGCCTGAACCAAACGCTCAAGAAATTTACTGACATGGCATAGGTGATCTTTCCAGTTGTCACTGAAGATTAATACATCATCAATATAAACAACACACCCTGCCAAAACCCTCTATTACAACATTCATGAGCTTCTGAAATGTGGCTGGTGCATTATTCATACCATATGGCATTACAGAACATGCAAAAGTCTTTCCTAGTGTTACAAAACATGAGATCTCCCTAGCACGTTCAGTCATAGGTACTTGCCAGTATCCCTTTAACAAATCAAACTTACTTATGTACCTAGCCTTTCCGATCTTGTCTATGCAATCTTCCACGCGAGGGAGAGGGTAAGTGTCTGTTCTGGTTATCTGATTAACACGTCTGTAGTCGATGCAAAGCCGCTGTGACCCACCTGGCTTAGGGACTAGAGTGACAGGAGAACTCCACTCGCTCTGACAGGGCTCAATCATCTTGTGGTCCAACAGGTAGCCAAGCTCCTTCTGGATGAGAGGAACTTTCACTGTGTTCACACGGTAAGGAGGCAGTTTAATTGGCTTTGCGTCTCCAACATCGACATCAGGCATCAACACAGTGGTTCTTCCTGGAGTGGCATGGAACACTTGCGGGTACTCCTGCAGTAATGCCGAAAACTCATGCCTTTCCTCGGGAGGTAGATGAGAAAGCTTAGTCTGGAGATCATTCATGATATCAGGATTCTTCCCCAAACTATCACTCAGGCTCATCCTGCATGGGAGAACTTCACTTGCAGACTCGGGTGGAACAGCTACAGTGCAGACTGGATTATTTTCGTCCCGCCTGTGATATAACTTTAGCATGTTGATGTGACATAATTCCTTGTTCTTTCTACGATCTGGTGTGGCGATGACATAGTTGACATCACTGAGTTTCTTCTCCACGAAATAAGGACCACTAAACTTGGCTTGAAGAGGTTGCCCATGCACTGGTAGTAGAATCAAAATCTGATCTCCTGGCTGAAAGTGGCTTAACCTGGACTTCTTATCATACCAAGTCTTCATCTTCTCCTGAGCAGCTCCTAAATTCTCTCTCGCCAGCTGTAAAGGAGTGGACAGCCGTTCTTTGAAATTCATCAAAAACCCAGCAGGTTGACGTCATCTTCCTCCGACAGCCAGCATTCCTTGAGTAGCTTAAGGGGTCCTCTTACTTCATGGCCAAACAGTAGTTCAAAAGGTGAGAAGCCCAGTGATTCATTTGGAGATTCTCTTGCGGCAAATACAACAAATGGAAGACCTTTATCCCAGCCTTTCTGATGTTCCAAACAGTATTTCTTGAGCATCGATTTGAGTGTTTGATGATATCTCTCCAACACTCCTTGGGTCTGGGGATGGTAAGCTGAAGACGTGATCTGGGTGATGCCCAACTCTTTCAGAGACTGCTTGAAAACATTTGACATGAAATTACTTCCCCGGTCTGACTGTACCTCCTTGGGCAGACCAAACTTGGTGAAGAACACTAGCATTTCCTTAACCACGTTCTTTGCTGAGATATTTCTAAGTGGAATGGCTTCAGGATAACGAGTAGCCATATCAATCAGGGTCAACACATAAGAAAATCCTGAAGAAGTCTTAGGAAGAGGGCCCACAATATCCACCAACACACGGGTGAAAGGCGCCTCAAAAGGAGGAATGGGAACTAGAGGTGCAACCTTTTCGGTCTGATTACACTTCCCCACAACTTGACAGGTGTGACAAGACTTACAATACCAGGAAACATCCCTGAAGATACCTGGCCAGTAGAAGTGTTTCAAAATGCGTGCCACAGTCTTCCTCACTCCAAGGTGTCCTGCCAAACTGGAATCATGAGCCACTCTAATGATATCCTGCCTACAAACACGAGGGATGACAACTTGATGTACAACCTCCCACTCACAGTCGGCTGATGCTGTTGGGGGTCTCCACTTCCTCATAAGTACTCCTGACTTTATATAATAACAAGTAGAAGCACCGGCTGACTCTTCCTCACTGCAAGCAGAGTTAGCTAGACCTTTCAACTCAGGGTCAGCAACCTGCAACTCAACCAACTCTTGACGAGACAAATTATCAACACTACGGGGTACTGCCTCATCTGGTGAGTGGTCCAAATTAACAAGAAAAGTGTCAGCTAGGATAACATCATCATCATCATTATCCTCTAAGTCACCAGTAACTTTAGACTTAGCCCTAGTGACAGCACATGCAGGGAACACATCAGGGACATCACAATCCTGGGCCGCAGCCACTGGTTCACTAGACAACTGAGGAGCTGGACACACTTGACTTCCACCAATATCATTTCCAAGTAAGAAAGTTACACCTGACATTGGGAGTGTCTCAACCAACCCAACCATAACGGAACCATTAACAAAACCAGACTCTAAATTCACTCTGCACAGAGGGACAGAGAAGTAATTATTCCCTACACCTTGTAAGATTACAGTTTTATCAGAGGAATTAACATTAGAGCCTAGAACACTGGTCAGCATAAGGGATTGGCAAGCACCTGTATCACGATATATTTTAACTGATTTCCTGTTATTACTGTCCAGAGGACTGACAAAACCATCAGACAGGAAATTAGCAGAGGAACTCTTCAGAGTGTCACCCACGTTACTGCTCAAAAGAGGAGCTCCATCATGAGAATTTAATTTACCCCTCAAAGCAGGTTCAGTTAACTCAGTTAAAGACACTAGACCAATTGACTGAATATTTAAAGACTCCTTTTTGTTCACATCACGCTGTCTCCTGAAACATTTCTCCGTAGTATGACCAAGCTTACTACAATAAGTACATTTACTTTTCTGAAATCTAGAGGTGAAGCTGGTATTTACTTCCAGAGAAACATCATCTTAATTCTCTTTCCTGTTACCTGTACTCAGAGTAGAGGCAACGTACTTACTCTCAGCTTTCCCTTTTTCTTTAGAATATCTCTTGTGAGTGAGAACATACTCATCAGCTAAAACTGCAGCATCAGACAAATTATCTATTCTTTTCTCGTCAAGATATAGGCTTACATCTTTACTAATACACCTTTTGAAGTCCTCCAGCAAAATCATCTGCTTAAATTTATCAAAATCAGAATCCACATTCTTAGAATTTAACCACTGCTCTAACAGATCTTCTTTGATTTTTGCATACTCAACATGGGATTGCTTATCTTGCTTATAAGTTGTCCTAAATTTTACTCTATAGGCTTCAGGAACAAGCTCATAGGCCTTAAGAATCAAGCTCTTAACTACATCATAATTATCAGATTGATCCTGAGGCAAAGATGCATAAGTTACTTGAGTTTTACCGGTGAGAACAGTTTGAAGGAGTACTGGCCAATACTCCTTGGGCCAATTAAAACCTGTAGCTACCCTCTCAAACAACTGAAAAAACTTTGTTAAATCAGATGCATTAAAAGGAGGGACAAGTTTAACATTTTTAGCCAAATCAAAATCATCAGAGCTAGATGACCCAGTTCCACCTTGTTTCATGCAATACTCATGGTCTGCCTGAATCCTAGCTAGTTCAACTTGTGCCTCAGCCTCCTTAGCACGAGCCTGAAACTCAGCCTCCTTAGCATTTGCCTGAAATTCAGCCCCCTTAGGACGAGCCTCCTGCAGCGCTAGCTGTAACTTAGCTAATTCAATCTGCGTTTGCTCATTTGGAGGAGTTACATTAAACAAGCTTTCATTAATCATGTCAACAATTTGATCTTTAGAATGATGAGAGCGAACAGCAATTCCCAATTGTTGAGCAACAAGCTTAAGTTCATTCTTTGTTCTGTTTTCTACATCCAACACTGTTTACAAATTTGACAAAAAATCTTTGGCTTCATCAAGCGTAGTAATAGTAGACATCATGAATAAATCACAGTCACAAAATATCAAGCAATATCCTTATGATAATAGCCTGAATATCCTGATAAGAGGTCGCCAAATTTATGTTACGGAACAGAGAAAGATAATGTACACTTTAAGTGAGAATACTAAAAATCACTACTGTCCCGTAAAGTTCCAGGTTCAAAACAAAAGAGTTAGGTAAAATTACAAGTTAAAGTTTAATGCTCAAACTAACAACAAAACATTCAGGACTCATAAGGATAATGTAATGGCAAAAAACAGGTTAAATATATGACTAACTGCAATAGCCTCTATTAACACGAAATTAGCAAGAGTAAATTTATCTAAGTCAGCCCTGATAAAATGAAAATACACTGGGTAATGCTCAATTAATGCAAGATAAATTATTACATATACAAACTATTATTAACAATGACTGACATCCAAACTTTACATTAATCACAAAAACCTCACTAGGCCTACAAACTAACACCTCATGCTACACAGTACAAGAACAAAATGTAATAACACTCATACTCAAATTACACAGCTGCTAGATGGCTGGAGACTTCCTGAGCACTCACAATAATAACAACTGTACAGGGGAGGACAGAGATGTGAGCAAAATGAGGAGTAGATCTAAGTGGCAATTAATGCAGAGACTGAGCTCATTATATAGGGGCCGGCAGAGCTTGATACAACTTGCAAGAAGGACGCGCAAATGAAGCCATAGGGGACAAAGAGTTGACAATCCTGCTCTGAAGAACAGAAAGAACGATTTACTCTACTATAAGGGAGGAGGGGGGGAGTGAGGTAGAACACGCTCGTGATCAAACATGCAGCATACTGTACGTTGGAATTACACAAAGGATGATGAAATCATGGGCTATGTAACATATATATATATATATATATATATATATATATATATATATATATATATATATATATATATATATATATATATATATATATGGGGACAGTAAATACTTTCGTACTTGTATATTATATCCTCAAACATTGACATAAAGACTTGAGATTGGAGGTCTTATAAAGACACCCCCAGCAGGTAGGGACACCTAGAACAAAAGGGGGATGTCACCATTTGACTTGAATAAGAAAAGGATATCAGATAAGGCTCTGCGCACCTTTATAATCTTTTTGAGATTAATCATTTAATTTACCCTAGTCCCTCTACTTCGTCCTAAACCTTACCGTATACGGAGTCATATTGTTTATATATATAGAATTATGTATATAATCTATGTATATAATCTCTCTCTCTGTCTCTGTATATATATATATATATATATATATATATATATATATATATATATATATATATATATATATATAGATAGATTGATAGATATTTGTTGTAGATGGGGACGCTCACCATCCACTCACTCGATGTAGTGCTGCTGTTGGGTGACTGCCCTTTCCTCTCCTCGATCCCTCTTTCCTTCCATCCTCTTCTGTCTTCCTTTCCTTCATTCTTTCCTTTTCCCTCTTCCTACGGGTAACTTTACACTCCCTCTTTTGTCTTTTTTTCTTTCATTCTTTCCTCTTCCTTCTGCCTGTGGGTGACTACACCGAGTGGCATGCGAAATGGTTTGCTGTACACCAGGAAACCATTTACTACGCAAGGTGGTAACCATATAACCAAATTTCGGCGCCTGGTGTTTTTTTAGTGGGTAATTATTGCGCTCCAATCGGATTGAGCCGGTGAAAGTTTATATCCAAGGGATGGTTGGGGTTGATTGTTCATGTAATACCGCTCAGGGATGAGCGAGGCTGGTCACTCTCATCTTAAATATCGGGACCAACTGCCTAGCCAATGGCTCCTACGCTCCTCATGGGGCAATATAGGATTGGATGATGGATGTATATATATATATATATATATATATATATATATATATATATATATATATATATATATATATATATATATATATATCATTTCCTGTGGCACCCTCGGGGATGCATAGGGCCTCGATGAACTCACACCACCACATCCTATCTTGTGCTAACTCCTCAAGATCTCCCCAACACTCATCTCCAGCTTCCCGTCTCATTGTCCTCACCCACGTCTCTTTTGGCCTTCCTCTACCTTTCCTACCAAGTGCCACCCACCCTGATGTACAGACGTCGGAATAAGTTAGTTTCCTTTTCCGTGTTTGTAACACTGCTCGATGGAGAGCTACCCCCCCCTCCTCCCTTCCTCATAGTCCCACACTCCCACCCAACTCCCCCACTTTTCTCTCCGACCCCATAACCCCATCAGGTACCCCCCATACTCTCGCTCACAGCCAGCTAGGGGTTTCTGTACTTCAAGCACCTCTCTAATTGGGTGCTTTCAAAGCTAGTATTCTGGTAGATGTCACCACCATTGAGACAAACACATTCTCCCCGCTGTTTAATAAGTATATTTTTCTTTGTTAAATATCTACACTGTTATGTGAAACAGTGATTCATAGTAATGTCATATACTGTAATATAAATAATACAAATAGAACATGTATATATAACGTAGCGTGAATTGTTCATATTTATCATAAATGGAAATTAAAATATTATTGATGGACTATGATGGCAACCCATTTCAGTGGTCCTATATTATTTAACTTCTGCTACATTTAGTGCAAGTTAGGTTCTTAATACATAGTTTGTTCAGACTGTAAATTACGCCTAGTGGGTGTCTTGACTCATTCAGTCTATATGTGGGCAGAAATTTAATGTTGAGTAAATACTGGGACTCAACGTTTTGCTCACTCCCTTCACCCATGCACAACACAAGACCCGTGTTGCCACGGTTCGAGATGGCCGTGGTGTTGCCCAGTGCCCTCTCAGACTATCCAAAGCAATTACAGTACCTTACTTTGTCTAACCTAACCAGACCACAAGTAGCCTAGTCTAAATTGTATTACTTTAAGCATTAGCCCTAGTGCGTTTGTTTTGAAAACAAATCTCTCGTGAAGAAACTTAACACTGGACTGTCTTGTGCGCATGCGTGAAGAGAGTGAGCAATATGTTGTGTCCCAGTATTTACTCAGCATTAAATTTCTGCCCACATATAGACTGAATGAGTCAAGATACCTACTAGGAATAATTTACGAGCTGAACGAACTATGTATTAAGAACCTAACTTGCACTAAATGTAACAGACATTAAATAATGTAGGATCATCACATTCCATCAATATTATTTTAATTTCCGTTTATGACAAATATAAACAATTCACGCTACGTTATATATACGTGTTCTATTTGTATTATTTATATTACAGTATATGACATTTCTATGATTCACGGTTTCACACAAGTGTAGATATTTAACAAAGAAATATATGCTTTTTAAACAACGCGGGGAATGTGTTTGTCCCAATGGTAGTGACATCTACCGGAATACTAGGCTTTTCAGAAGCACCCCGTTACGCCTAGTCCAAACAACTAATAAAGAAATAGTATAGTATATATCATAAACCAAGTTAGGAAAAGGTTTACCACACTGTGTGTGTGTGTGTGTGTGTGTGTGTGTATTCCGGTAGATGTCACTACCATTGGGACAAACACATTCCCCGCGTTGTTTAAAAAGCATATATTTCTTTGTGTTGGGTTAGCTATGGTCGGGAGAGGTCACGCTGTGTGTTGAATAACAATAAGGACGGAAAAACATTGTATTATATATTGATATTTACATTATTTGTATGTTTTATTAAGGTAATAATGCCTTACATGTGTTGTGTTCCCAGATGTAAGGGAAATTATAAAAATGGACCAAAAATAAGTGTCCTTCCCGCAAGATAAAGAACTTGCCTCCACGTGGCTACGTGCCATTAAGCGCGACCAGTTCACTCCAAATCGGAACAGCAGGAATCTTGAAAAAGAAAGAGAGAGAGAAAGAGAGAGAGCAGCTGAAGATGTGTGTGTAGAGGGCGTGGCAGTGGTGTAAACAACAGGATGAATTGCTCGTACTTTCTACATCAAATACGCAGAAAATAGAAAGTCCACGAAGGTACAAACAAGACCAAGAGGTGTGTGAGTAACCCAAGGCCAGTTGGTGTTGGAGTAGAGGTTTCCTGGGGTTTGGACTTAGTCATAATTTAAGGCTATAAGTCAGTGTGCTTTGGTAGCACCCCCCTTGACCTCCAAGCTCCTGTTTGCGCATGCGCACTAGCCTTGACAACAGGCAGCGTCCTTAGTAACCAACCCAACAGCAACCCTAACGGCCTGATACACAACCTACCACTTGCCTTTACGCCTAGAAATAAGATAGTAGCAAAATGGCTGATAATGCTGATGCAGTGCGTGAATTGTCACCAAATGACATCAACAAAATGACAAATCCACAATTAAAACGCGCTCTCACCACGCTACTTAACGCAGAGAGAAGACAAGATCCACCTAATTCTGTACTACTAGATGAACTGAGAAGTATTCGAGAGGAAATAGCTGAGGTAAAACAATTGAAGCAAGAGGTCCAGCGTTTGTCAGAGGGTCTTGATAACGCTTACAAGATAATCCATAACCAACAGCTGTATTTAGAGACACTAGATAACAAGGAGAGGAGATGTAACCTAGTGATCACTGGATTATCTGAAGACCCAGATGAGATGGGCGAGACTGACAACGAAAAAGTAGTCAAGGTGTTGCAAGCTGCTGCTTACACCGACACAGTGGAACCAGCTAGGTGGGAGATGAAGAGACTGGGACAGGACAACGAGCGTCGCAGAAGACCACTGCTCATCAAGATGGAGAACCAAACGAGAAGAGATGCTGTTTTACAAGCAGCGAGAAATCTGAAAGATGCACAGGGGCAACTGGCTATGTGTACATGAAAAAGGACCTGCACCCTGCTGTAAGGAAGGAGTACGCTCGCCTCAGGAAGAGAGAAAAAGAAGAAAAAGAGAAACCTGCAAATATTGGAGCCAATATCAGCTACGATCGGAAAAACCGGGTTCTGCTTCGTGATGGAGTAATCATTGATAAGTATTCACCTCAGTTTTTTTAGGTGGAAGGAAAGTGTTCGTGAGTTGCGTTTGGTTTCATGGAACATTGGTGGTTTAAAGGATAAACTAGATGAACCGAATACTTTAAAGTTTGTAATGGGATATGATATTGTTTGGTTGATAGAAGCTAAAAAGTATTTTCATTTGAATGTGCCAGGTTTTAATGTGTATTCAAATGTATCTAGGAGTGGTCAGCACCGAGGCGGTGTTGTAGTGCTCATTACACAATGGTTAACGGAGCACGTTTCCAAGATAGATACGGATGCTGAAGGACAGATCTGGATACAGTTGTCATGGTGGTCGAATTTGAAACTAGGTGGTGTATATATTCCTCCAAGTGACTCTCCTTACTACCACGCCTCTCAGTTTGGTGAGTTGGCTGCTCGCACTGTAGGCCCAGAGAAAACGGTGGTAATGGGAGACTTAAATGCAAGAGTAGGGGAACCTAGAATCAGAGATGAAAGTGGAAACCAGTATGAGTATAGAGGAGTAAGAGACCACACGATTAACAATCACGGAAGAACACTTGTGAATATGTGTAATAATAACAAGATGGTGATAGTGAATCACATAAGATGTAGTAATAAATACATAGATGGAAATTTAACATTTAGAAGGAAAGATGAGTGGATTTCTGAAATTGATTTGTGTTTTGTAAAACAGAATGCTTTAGCCTTGATTAAAGAGTTGGTGATACAACAGAATGTGTGTGGGTCTGACCACGCACCACTATGTGTTACACTGAACATAGACAGAACAGCGTGTGCTTCGTCCAAGGAACTCCTGGCAAGGTCGGAACAGTTAGGTGCCTCGTATTACCAACAACCAGTGCGACACAAATTACAGAGAAGTGTATGCCACAGTCAGGTAGATATGGAGAAGATGGCGAATGAATTACGGACCTATGCTCCGCCAGATGTGAGTGGTGTCATAAATGTAGATGTAGCACTGACGGCAGGGTGTAATACTATCATAGAGTGTGCGCGTAGAAACATCGTAAGATTCGCACCTCAAAACCACACGTGGGAAACAAACCAACCCAGAAGGAAAAGAATACTTGATAGAAATGATAGTAGATTGATTTGGAAGTCCATTAACTGGAAAGGCAATGTACAGATAGAAAATACGGAAATACCTACAGATGAACAGTTTAAGGTGCATTTTGAGGAACTATTAAATCCTCCAAACGTGGAAAATGCTGAAAGAAATGAGACTGGCAATGACAATTTTGAAAGTCTACCATATATACCAGTTTTAGACGACCCATTTTCTTTGAGTGAACTTGACCAGGCCACAAAAGACTTAAACAAGAACAAAAGTTATACAGGAATATGTCCAGCTTTGCTGAGTGTATTCGATGTAACGTGGAGACTGTTCTTATTATTGATTTTTAACGTAGTGTTCACTAATATGTATTATCCAACTGTTTGGTGTTATAATAAACTGGTAATTTTGTTTAAAGCAGGTAACCGTATGATGTGTAATAACTATCGGGGTATAAGTGTAATGGATACATTGGCAAAACTGTATGATAATATGATACTCAACAGACTTAGATTATGGTGGGACATAGACAAATGTCAGGCAGGTGCCCAGAAAAAGCGAGGGTGTATTGAGCAAATTGTTACCTTAAGGCTATTATGTGATTATGCGGCATACAAGAAAAGAAAACTCTATGTACTATTTATAGACTTCAGTAAAGCATATGATCGAGTCCCTAGAGATAAATTAATAGAAAGTTTAAAACGTTTAGGATGTGGTAGAATAATGGTGAAGGCAATAAAGGCAATGTATACTTGTACAAAAAACATCTTAAAGTCAGCAATAATAGAGTCGTCTATTGGTGTTCGCCAGGGGGCCCCGACCAGCTGTTTGCTCTTTGTTTTGTATATTGATCATATGGTAAAAATGATAAAAAATGAAATAGCAGTGGACGGTTTTTTAGGAGCATTACATATATTACTTCTAATGGATGATGCGGTAATATTAGCAACAAACAGAGAGATGTGTGAAAAAAAGCTAAAGATTGTATTGAAATATTGTAATGATTATGGAATGGTTATCAATGAAAAGAAAACAAACATTCTTTGTTATCAATGGTGAGGAAACGGACAGACAAAACTTGAGAGTAGGAGGTGTGACTGTCAACCAATTGCCTAGATACTTGTATCTGGGCGCGTGGTTCACTGACACTGCCAAGATGAACGATGTGATTAACATGCATGAGATAGCTAACGAGGCTGTTGTAAATAAATTTTCAATATTTTGTGCAACCAATACGCAGATGCCGTTTATATACAAGAAAAAAGTGTTTGACGCGGCAGTGACTTCGGCACTGCTGTATAGTTGTGAATCATGGCTAAGCAACAAAATGAAAAGTTTAGAGAGACAATACAATACTTTAGTGAAGTGTTTGTTGGGAGTAAGAAGAAACACTAGTATTAATTTATGTATGCTTGAAAGTGGTATCCTACCTGTTGTAGAACTAGTGAGAAAAAGAAGAAAAAGTTTCATAAGATCTAAGTTAGAAAATACAGATATTGACCATCCATTCAACACAATATATGATCTCTGTAGACGAGAGAACACACCAGGATATAGATTTCTGTATAATGAGATATACTTAGAAGCTGATAGTGAACCCTTGGAGAGGATCAAACAGACTATTATAGATACACCAAACACAGCAACAAAGATTATGACTTATAAGACAGACCTTAATTCATTGTTGAGTGTACATAACGTATATAAGAGCAATGTGTATATACCTGACTACCAACGCGAATCATTTTCAAGATTAAGGTTGATGTCACACAGTCTGAGAATAGAGACAGGGAGATGGAGTCGTACGCCTCGCCAAGATAGAGTGTGTGTATGTGATGGTACTCAGGTACAGACTGAACGACACGTGTTGGTGGAGTGCCCGCTAAGTGAACACCTTCGTGGCAGGTATTCCATGTTACAGTTTGCAAATATTAATGATTTGTTAAATGAAGATGTTTATGTTAGAGAATTGTGTAGCTTTATTTTTGATGTTTTTGAGATATTTAAATAAGTTACCTCTACAGTTTATCAGGAAATGATAATTTCTTTTGGACAAAATGAAGGAATGTAATCTTTTGTTTTTATATGATATTGTATGTAAATTTATTTTGTCAATAAACTACTAACTAACTGTGTGTGAGAGAGAGAGAGAGAGAGAGAGAGAGAGAGAGAGAGAGAGAGAGAGAGAGAATAAATCTACTGTTAATGAATGTTGCAGTAGTAGACACCTCTTTTACACACACACACACACACACAGAATAAATCTACTGTTAATAAATGTTGCAGTAGTAGACACCTCTTTTACACACACACACACACACACACACACACACACACACACACACACACACACACACACACACACACACACAGAATAAATCTACTGTTAATAAATGTTGCAGTAGTAGACACCTCTTTTACACACACACACACACACACACACACACACACACACAGAATAAATCTACTGTTAATAAATGTTGCAGTAGTAGACACCTCTTTTACACACACACACACACACACACACACACACACACACACACACACACACACACACACACAGAATAAATCTGTTGTGATTAAATGTTGCGGTAGTAGACACCTCTTTCACACACACACACACACACACACACACACACACACACACAAAGAGTGAGAGAGAGGATTTGCAAGGAAAAGTTAAGATCTTAATGACTATGCAGCCAATACCGTGGAGATACTTCTTGTTTGCCTGGGAATGCATATCCAGTTCACATTCATTCTAGTGTGCCTTAAACTTCTCTATTGTATACAACGTCCATGTTGAGTCAGTTCCATTTGGAGCAGATCTTGCCCGTGAAAAAGTTTTCACGTAATTCTGCTGGTAAATTTTCTCATTTACGGTTTCCAACCATGGTTGTGTGCCGAGTCCGTGTTAAGAGTAAGCAACTTTGTATGTAATGATTGTGAAACCCATTCAGATTTTAAACACTTCAATGAGCTGACCTCGTAGTCTACGAGTTTGTACTAAAAAAGTTCCACAGCCCTCAGGCGAACCTGATACCTTAGTCTCCTGAACCCTTTTTAAATCGACGTATGTATTTTTCAAGCGACCAAAATTCCACAGCAACTCAGGAAGTGGCCGTATTAAGGAGATATAGACTGTGAGAACAATCTCTTTGTTCCCAGAGAGAGAGAGACAGACAGACAGACAGACAGACAGACAGACAGACTTGGAATGGTAAGAACAATCAGGAGAAATACTGATAAGAAAAGTGAGAAGAGAAACTGAAGCAGAGAAGAGGAAAACACGCAGGTTAAAAAATGGAACAATGTTATAGAAGTGACACAGGGACGGAAGCACACACACACACACACACACACACACACACACACACACACACACACACACACACACACACACAGTTTCTGAATATTTGTCGACCTATCTGTCTGTGCCTGGCTGTGTACTGCCCCTCCCCCTCCCCCCCTCATCTCTCTCTCTGGATCCTCTGTCTCACCCCCAGTTTCCTTTTCCCTTCTTCCTCTTTCTTTATAGCTCTCTGCTCAGTCCCTACCTTCCTCCCTCTCGCCTTTCCTTCGTCTGTCTCCTCCTTTGTCACTCCCTCCTTACCTCACTCTTCTTCCTCCCTGTGTCACAACTTTGTCTTACCTTTTTTCATTTGTCACATGTGTTACCTTTTTTTCCCCATTACTCTCTCCGTATTTCTTTACTTGTACTAAACCCATTTCCTTCACTGCTTTGTTTCCCCATTAATAAGTGCATGCTCTTTTTTCTCTCGCCTCTCTCCGTCTCTCCCTGTCACCCGAAATCTCTTCTTTCATTCCGCTCTTCCCACTGTCTTTCCCTCCCTTCCTCCCTCCCTCTCCCTCCCCTTGTCTTCCCTTCTTAACATCCCCCTCCCCTTTCTTGCCCTAATAATTAACCTGTTTTCTTCCCACCAGTAATCTGTACTTTCTCTCTGCAGATTTCGCTAATTTCTCTATTTCTCTCCCTCCCTTTTCACTTGAATGTCATTCGTTCTACTCAGCCTCAATGCTTTCGTCTTATCCTGCTTAGTTCTTTCCCTGCGTCCTTGCCATAATAACACATTTTCTTCCTCCTCCCCGTTACCTTGTCTTCTTTTCTAATTTTTCTCATATCGTTCTCAGTGTTCCGTTCCGTAGCTCGCTTTCCCACTTTCTCCTTTTGTTATCCCTATTTCTGTGTTAGCTCCATTCCAATTTTCTCTCAGCTGTCTCCCTTTTTGTCTCTCCTTCCTGTCTCCCAGCCTTCCGATTCCTATCACCCTTTTCTCATTCCCTTTCACACTGCTTGTATCTCATTTCACCTCTCACTGTCTCTTCTTCTCACTCTCTGTTTCTTAACTCTCCTTGTTCTCTCCTTGCCTCTCCTCTTTTTACTTTCTCCGTAACTGCACTCTCATTTCTCATTATTCCACTCACTCTCCCTCTCCGCCTGTCGCCCCCTGTCTTTTAACTCTCTCTCTCTCTCTCTCTCTCTCTCTCTCTCTCTCTCTCTCTCTCTAAGTGCAGTAAATTTTTCCTAACTTGGTTTATGTATATACTGTGCTATTTCTTTATTAGTTGTTCGGACTACACGTAATTTGAGAGGTGCTTGAAGTACAGAAACCCCTAGCTGGCTGTGAGCGAGAGCATGGAAGGTACCGGGTGGGGTTATGGGGTCGGAGAGAAAAGTGGAGGGGTTGGGTGGGAGTGTGGGACTATGAGGAAGGGAGGTGGAGGGGGTAGCTCTCCATCGAGCAGTGTTACAAATGCCTTAGTCCACAGAAAAGGAAACGGACTTATTCCGACGTCTGTACCTCGTACTATTCCATGTCTCCTATACACATGTCCTAGCCACTTCCATCGTGAGAACCTAACATATTCATCGACAGGCTGCACTCCCGTTATTTCTCTAATTCTACTATTTGGTATCCTTTCCCACCACTTAACTCCTAATATTCTTCTAAGTGCTTTGTTTTCAAACACCAAGAATTTATTTTCCATAGTCACTGTGCTGTACCAAGACTCGTGTCCATAAATTAAGATACTCCTAACCATTACCTTATAAAGTTTGATTTTTGTATGCACAGAAAAATTGTTATTATTCCAAATATTTTTAAACATTCCCATTGCCTGATTAGCCTTCTTTAACCTTTCCTCGAATTCAAAGTTCAAAGAACCATCCTTGGCTAAATAAGTACCTAAATATTTAAACCTATCAACTTGCTTTACAACCATACCTCCAATTACACATTCCTGTGCATTTTCCATATTCATATTGATTATTTCAGTTTTTCCACAATTAATAACCAAACCCACCTTGCGACCTTCACTCACCAAACAGTCCAACACTCTCTGCATCTCTTCTGGCCCATCACAAATCAAAACTATATCATCTGCATAATCTAAATCCAAAAGTTTCCTGTTCTCTCCCCAAAGTATACCTGCACCGGTTTCTGTTCCAACGCGTTTCATAATGTAATCAATGACCAATATAAATAGTAAAGGCGATAGAACACCACCTTGAATTACTCCGGACTTGACTTCAAACGAATCACTCAGACAACCATCAACCATCACTTTACAAAATGTGTCCTCATGCATGTTCATAATGACCCTCACAAACTTCCCAAATGTATATATATATATATATATATATATATATATATATATATATATATATATATATATATATATGTGTGTGTGTGTGTGTGTGTGTGTGTGTGTGTGTGTGTGTGTGTGTGTGTGTGTGGGAAGTACTACCGCCAAGGTTACGGGAGACTCAAGGAATAGCCTAGATTCCATTTTCTCTCCTAGGCCTTGGTAGCTGGTTACACATCTTTCTGCCTCACACACCGGAGGGCATATATATATATATATATATATATATATATATATATATATATATATATATATATATATGTGTGTGTGTGTGAGTGTGTGTGTGTGTGTGTGTGTGTGTGTGTGGGAAGTACTACCGCCAAGGTTACGGGAGACTCAAGGAATAGCCTAGATTCCATTTTCTCTCCTAGGCCTTGGTAGCTGGTTACACATCTTTCTGCCTCACACACCGGAGGGCATCAGGCTGCCATCTTTACACAACACACACATCCACATTATATTACATTACCTTAAACCAGCTATCCTCTCTCCAGAAAACACCGATCTTGTCTTTACATATTATACCCATTCCACAACACATCCCTGTTCTCCCCCCCACCCATAAAAAGAACCATGGCTGCTGCTATAGTGGGAATCAGTGCGGTGGTTTCTCGGGTGACCACCACCGTCAGGGCTGGGTTGTCTGCACAGGACCCTCCCGGTCGTCATCAAGCTACTGTGCCACCTCCAGTGTTGCGGCGCTCTAAATCTGCTCGTCAGTGCAGTAAAAATTTTTTTTGCAATATTAGGGGACTTCACTCCAACATAAACTCTGTTCAAAATTTTCTCCAGTTTGAATCCCCTGATCTGCTATTTCTGACAGAGACACAAGTAAGCTCCACCTCTGATTTAGCTAGATTTAATTTTCCTGGTTATATCTTGATTCAAAATTTCAGACCCAAACGAGGCGTATGTTGCCTTGCTAAATCAGAAATTGCCCTGGAGGAGATTACTAAATTTAATTGTCCTTTTTTCGACTATTCCATATACAAATTAAATTCTTTTGGTAAAATTAAGTATTTCTGTTGTGTTTATCGTTCCCCTAATGCCCCCTCAGAGCCGAGTTTATTTGACTCTGTCTTCACAACTAAATGTCTTCAACATAAATACTGCATCAGAAATTACAATACTGGGTGATTTTTATGTCCATAATGTTGAATGGCTCAATTATTCACCCAGAACTGATGACTCTGGTCTTGAATGTGAGCTATTTGCAGACTCATTTATCTCACCCAATTAGTCAATCAACCCACCCGTGTATTAGACAACCCCGATCAAAATCCCCACCTATTGGACTTGTTTCTAACAACCAATTCAGATAATTATAATGTCGAAGTGAAGTCCCCCCTCGGATCCTCGGATCATTGTCTGATTCAAGCCACCAGTTTCACACCTACCACACCCTCCTGCTCTGAACCTGTCGTGATGACTAAATGGCACTACGACAGGGCAGATTGGGAGGGACTTCAAAATTTTCTCATGGATGTTCCTTGGACCTCCTTTTTCTCCCATGATGCAAATTCCACATTGGGCCACATACAGGATTTCATTAAAGTCGGCATGGAAACATTCATTCCCCATCATAGTTACAGAAAAAGATGTCATTCTCCTAAATGGTTTGACCACAATTGTGCTAGAGTAACAGAACATAAAACAATAGCCTATAACACTTATACAAGGACCAAAACCAAAGAAGCCTTTAAGTATTATAAAAATATCAGAAACCATGCCAAAACTATTATCAATCCTTCTAAATCAAACTTTCTACATAGACAAGCTAACAAACTACTAAACAATCCAAATGACAACAAAATATTCCGGTCAACCCTTAATTCATTCAAAACTAACTTCATTACCACCTCTTCCATTCCACCGTTACAGTCCTTCAATGGAAATCTGGTAAATGACCCAAGCGGAAAAGCCAACCTTCTTGTTGACATTTTTTCAACAAACTCAATCCTAAATTCAGAAAATCATAATATTCCTGTACTTGATTTTGATTCCCCTCAAATATCTCCTTTCATGATTCACATCAGACACGTACAAGTCGTATTACAGAATCTATCAGCAGACAAAGCCACTGGTCCGATGAAATTTCTGCAATAGTACTTAAAAATTGCTCCTCAGTGTTGGCTCCTGTATTAGCAAAATTTTTCCGCTTATGTATCCGTACCTCAATTTTTCCAGCCCCTTGGAAAGAAGTAAATATCCATCTTGTTCCTAAAAAGGGGGCAACTTCTGATCCATCAGACTATAGACAAATTGCAATAACTTCCGTTCTCGCTAAAGTTTTTGAGACACTAATTAACAAACACATAGTCAAGCATCTAGAAATCAATAAATTGATCAACGATCGGCAGTATGGATTTAGACAGGAACGTTCAACTGTAGATATTCTTTGCCTTCTTACCCATCAGATTAACACTAGACCAACATGGTGAAACACACACAGTAGCACTTGATACTTCAAAAGCATTTGACAGAGTATGGTACCGGGCCTTATTGTCTAAGATGGCAAACTATGGCCTTGCATCACTGGTTCCTCTAATTTCTTCTTACCTTCACAGTAGAAAAATACGGGTCATGGTAGATGGAATTTATTCTCAGTTTCATTCCATAATTGCTGGCGTACCTCAGGGATCAGTTTTGGCGCCAACCCTCTTTCTCATTCACATAAATGACCTATCTGTCACGCACAACCCAATACACTCTTATGCTGATGACCCGACCCTTCATAGTTCTTTCACATTTAGTACCTCCTTTACACAATTTGATATTATAAATTCCCAAATAAACACAGCAATTTCTGTGAACTAGGACCTTTCTAAAATTAATCAATGGGGACAAAAAAATCTGGTCTCGTTTAATGCTCAGAAAACACAATACATTAATTTCTCCAATAGAAAGAATCCCTCAGACTCACATAATTTTAAATAATGTCAGTATTCCCATATCCACTACAACTGATATCCTAGGTGTTACTCTAAAACCCAACCTAAGCTGGACAGCTTATGTTAAATCCCTTGTTAAAAATGCTTCTAAAAAACAGGGACTTATGTACAGAGTTCGTGATTCTTCACTGACGAGCAGATGGCCATAATATACAAATGTCCTGCGCGTTCTCAGGTCGAATACTGTTGACCACTGTGGAGTGGATGTGGAGCGGTTGCACTGAGGCAGTTGGACAAAATTCAAAATAAAGCCGTTAGATTAATCAATAATCCTGCCATAACGAAGGACCTTCCACCGTTATCAGTACGTAGAGATGTCGCTTCTTTAGCACTATTTTATCGATATTTTTACCGTAAGTGCTCTAACGAACTGGCTTCAATTGTACCTCCCCTTCACATTTTCTTCCGAAATAGCCTACTCGGGCAGCTGGGAGCTCCCATGAACTCACACCCTCACCCCCCACAATGCAGAACCCTGCTTATCAAAATTCATTTATCTCCAGAACTAATACTCTCTGGAATTCATTTCCTGGGAGTTGCTTCCCACATACATTTAATCCTCTCGATTTTAAATCCAATTGTTATAAGTATTTTATGAATGGAGGATGCCTTTAGGCACATGGACTTTTTTTTTTTTCCTTTGTTTTTCCTTCCTCCATTCATTATCTATTAAAAAAAATTCTCTTATAATAAAATTGATATAGGAAGATTACTATAAATACTCATTCACAATCTAGGAATAGACAACCATTTTGTGGCGGAAATACCTTAACCTGAGGCCCGACTAAAACCTGGAGCAGCAGACGAAACTCAGCCCGTAACGTTTTGTACCCATACCCGTACACCATACACCCACATTGTCTCCAAGCCATCATATTAACGCACGAATTACAGGTACATTCGTTACAAATTGTCTTTTATTTACTGCACACGTACAGTCAAAGACAAAGTCGTGCCCTGAATTTTGGTGAAGACATCTGGTAAACGGCTAACAATTCGGTGCCGTATGCCATGCGAACAGTTGGTAGCACTGTCAGAGGGGGCTAGGATACTCACACGTCTTGTCAGATGGTTCGTATACTTGCGTTTGTGGAGTTTTCTGATCGAATCAGCCTCTTTCGAAGCACTCATTGATATGCTCGCATATTACATATTTGTTTGAGGCAATGTGTGAACCTCACATGAATGTTCAATACATGTGTTGAATACTCGGATTTTCCCATATCATACTTAGCACTAGGAATGTAATATCTTAATCCTAGGATACGAACTGGAAAAATAAATACACAACATGTCTTTATTGCTACAAGAGACACATATCCTTACCTTCACATGTAGTATATACTACTGCTATTGCACATCACTCCCACACTGTCATCATCCCAATGACATTGCCAATAAACCAACATCTAATACCATCACCACACCACATACCAGAGATTACACAAAACATCATAACACAACATTAACACCTAGTATAGTTCTTCTCGTCTAGCTCCTCTGATAACCTCCCGAAGCCTTTGTGGCATTGATTCAACAAGATGCTGAGAACATTCTCTTGTAGTCGAATGCTCTCTCTCACTCATTTGTACGCAGCGAACAAATAATAATTCCCTCCGACTCCTGGCGTTGCATCCAAGTCCTTCTTTACTCATATATGCCCGCACATGCTCAATCAGGTTGAGGTCTGACGATCGTCGAGGCCAGTCAAGCAGTGTCACTTCAGGATGTATGCTGCCAACCAGTCCCTTACAACCCGACATTGTGAATTGGGCTGTTATCCTGCGCCAG
This sequence comes from Coenobita brevimanus, assembly GCF_032717465.1. Classification (NCBI taxonomy): domain Eukaryota; kingdom Metazoa; phylum Arthropoda; class Malacostraca; order Decapoda; family Coenobitidae; genus Coenobita; species Coenobita brevimanus. The sequence continues at coordinate 53,567,240 of NC_136954.1, read as the reverse complement.
ATAAACATGAAATGCATCCTCCTTCGCGAATACTGCCCTCACAGATGGTAAGAAGACATCCTCCAAGATGCCAGCATTGTCTGTGGAAGTGAGATGACCAACTATCTCGATCAGCTCCCCTACACCACTCCACGCCATCCAGCCTCAAACTTCACCTGTGATGCAACCACTCCTTCTTGATGCAATAACATTCTCCTCGTTGTATTTGTAATATGAAAGTAGAGGATGTTGGGGTGCATGTTATAAATCACATGAGGAGCCAGAGATATTGCCCATAATTGGGGAGGGGGAGAGGTAAAAGGGGGTGAGGTAAAAGGACATAATGCAAATTACGAGCCTGTTATGAAAACATAATTCAGCCTTTTCCTTCTGTATGGAAACTGATAACATGATTGTGTCAGGAATACCAAATTATAATCGTGATTATTACAACCTATAACCATGCATGCCATTAGCTTATCTTGTGTTAATTCCAGCATCCATACAGACTGTGGTCGCAAGCCCTCCAACGAAAACGTCTTTCCGTCACAAAATATGACACTCTGTCAAAATTCCACTGGCATTTCAGCATACTCTCTTGCAAATGCTAATGGACTCTCCTTGTTTCTTGCTGTCAAGGCAGGTTTCACAGCAGGGGTCCTAGCAAATAAACCAGACAACTGAAGTCGATGCACAACTGTTCGTGAGCTGCATTCTAGGTGCAACGCATCCGTTACTGCATGGGCATTGCGTGTTGGTTCAGCTTCCATGGATGCAGTTATTTCTTGGCCTTCCACCGCCGTTGTAACACGGTGGGACCTGAACGGTGACGGTTCTCCTTTGTCCCTTCTTCATATCGCTTGATCCACCTTACCACTGTTTTATTGCTTACACTGAATGTTTGTGCAATATATTCAGGATCCTCTCCTCCTAAATAATGGATTATACCACCTCTCATCTCCCTGGTGGTTGGATGCCTGTTGCTCGCTCTCTCCATACTAGGAGTTAGGCTCTCGTCAATCTACATGGCGTTCCTTAGCCAGGCGTACAGATGAAATTCCCAGGTGATCATCCCCGGATTATGGTTCGCATTCCACCTCATATTTGAAACCCCTGACGCAGTAATCCTGTTGAACCTTTGAATCCCTTTTGGATTCATTTTAACCATTATCTCATTGGCAGCAGATATGAGGCTTTTAATAATCAGCCATGCCAATCTCGATGGGATTACTGGGGTAGGACTTTCAACGTGTTTCACGATTTATAGGAAATCGTCAGATAAAACAGAGACACGACTTTTGTCTTTGACTGAACACCGATCGAAGCGGCATAGGAGTCGTCGTTGTCTGGCCATTATAACGGGGTTGCTCCAACTCATTCGCGTTATTGCTTCCACTTCCTTGGTTGCTGAACGTGTTGCTCCCTTGTCTTCTATTTTTAGTTCAGTTTCTGCTATGTCCTGTCCTGTCATTGCTGTTGCTTGATTTACCTGTGGTAGTCTGGCACAGAAGTCATCACAGTCATCTAACAAAAAGTATTCTCCAGAGATTGAATCAACCTCTATCCATCATATGACACCGGAAGCAGTTGCCAAATCTAGTAATCCATACAGGTCATATATTCCTCTGTAACCTGCTGCTCAAACTGGTTCTTCTGTTGAATCTAAACATGGTAGAAGGTTCTCAGAGTCATTCACTGCAAAGATCCCACAAGTAACTTATTGCCAAGGGCAGCCAGCCAGAGGATGGCATAACACTGCTGCTTCTCAAGGCTTCTCTGCCATATATGGATGGTGATTGCTGGTGTAGGGGTCACCACATTCTCTACCACTACCTACAACAATAGTATGGTGCCCAACAGTGGTTTGCCAACTCCCAGAGCCAAGCCAGGATGTTCCAAAGACAGACCTGTATTAGTAAACAACCTGTATGGCCTCTATCCAACGATCCTCCTCCAGGTGGATCAAGTATCCTTCCACGCAGGCGTTGTATATAACTCAACCAATGCCTTCCCTTTGTAAAACTGCTCTGCAGTGGAACTGTACAGGTGTTAAAACTAATGGAGAGGAGCTTATTCTGCTTCTCTCTCTCATTTTCTTCCCTTCTGGGTTTGCACTCCTCAAGACAGAATGATCGGAGACATGCTTCTTCTTGCTCCAAGAGGGTACACAGTTTTCTACTCTCCACCTCTCAATAATTGTAATTCTCGAGGTTGCTGTGCTTTTCTGTGCGGTACAGATATTCCATTCGCATCGTTTTCTCTGCAGTCCTCCTTTCAGCCAGTGGCTGTTCAGTTGCACCCGGAGAGGTGCTACACATTCTATGCCTGTTTCACATGTCGATCTTGACATCCATATTTATCAACTTCCTTGGCTTTTTGTTCTTTTTGGCGACCTAAATGGGCACCATGCTATATGAGATGGTACTATATGTAACTCCCTAGATGATCTGGTATCTCTGGTTGAGGATTTGGACCTGGTTCTTCCAACTACAGTCAACCCGATCCATTTTTATGTACAAACTGGTACTCATCTTGTTAATGATCTTCTGGTGGTCTCTGTTCATCGTCCTCTGGATATTTGAGTAGTACTTTGCCTCACTTTCACTGAAGTGATTGTTACACCATTGTTGTTAAAGTGTGCAGCTTTGTGATGGTGGAGTGAGTCCTTCACTCAGTAGCGAGGGAAGCATTCCAGCACCTGGGGCAAAAGCACGGCTAGTGATTTTTTTTTTTTTTATACAGAAGATGAACAAAGGAAGAAAAACTACTTACCTAAAAAAACAGTCCATACACCAGGTTACAGGTGTCCTTCATTCATCAAAAATATATAACAGTTTGGCTTAAACTGCTGTAGACTGAAATTTTGAGGAAAACCAGTCTGAGGAAGCGAGTTCCAGAGAACTAGTTTGGGGAATAAAGGAATTCTGATAGGTAGAAATTCTGCAATATGGCACTGTGACAGTCGCCATGAGTGCTATCAGATGCCTGTGTAGCACGGAGGAGAGGCATCGAGAGGAGGCACAACAGATGCAACTTCATCTGAGCATATGCTATAAATTTATTTTTAAAATAACTCGCTTAAAGGCCGCCTTCATTGGCCTTTCTGCTCAATGTCAAAAGGCCAGAAATGAGTCATAACTCAGGAACTGGTGGCCCGAATGGACTGGAAATTGTTTTATTCTTCAACATTGAGCATTTTCACGGTACCTTTCTATAACAAATATTGCACATACTTTCGGCAATGCTATGGTAGCTTGAATGCCCACAAAGAGAAAGTGATCCGCCCTTAAGGGCCACCTGAGTAAAAGGCCAGAAATGAGTCATAACTCGGGAACCGGTGGCCAGTTGGACTGGAAATTGTTTTATTCTTCAAGTTAGAACACTCTAGTGGTACCCTTGCTCTAAGAAAAATTGCACTACAATGGGCCGTTTTTTCTGTGTTACGGTCACAGACGGACAAACTAACAAACATACAGAATTCAGATCATTACCATATAGATGGACCAGAAGTAACATTTTGCTTTATTAATAAAAGAAGTAGCTCATTTGTAACTGCGGGGTTATTAAATATTCTTATAACTTTGTTTTGAATTCATCCAGTTGCTTTAGTGCAACCACTCCACATCCACCCACAAGGGTGAGAATATTCAGGCTGAGGTTACACAAGTCTCTTGTAAATTATATCTAACTGCTCGCACGTAAATAAGTTACGGATTCTGTAGAATTATCCAAGTTTCCTTGAGGCGGTTTTAGAAAATGATCTAACATGAGAGGTCAAACTGATTGTCTTGTTACCCGAAACATAGAGAATTTTAATACTTTTAGAGACAGAAATACTGCCGGCATTGAAGGTAATACTGAAATCAGTCAATATTAGTCTGCTTGTAAATTGAATATATTTGTTTTTCTAGCACTTTAAATGGGACAGTTTTATATACCCCCCTTCAATGATAGATAAACCTTGATTTATAGTGTTCATTATATGTGCTGTGTTGGGAGTAACAGATATCGAAACTTTGTGCATGGATGTTTAAGTGTGAAGGAACTGTAGACCCGTTGAGCCATCTGCATTTGAGTAAATGCAATGCTAGTGGACACACCAGTAATAGCTGAGTGGACAATTGGAACACACATCACATCCACCTTTACTCAAATCTCTCTGTTGCTGTGTGATTTATTGACAAAATAAATTTACATACAATATCATATAAAAACAAAAGATTACATTCCTTCATTTTGTCCAAAAGAAATTATCATTTCCTGATAAACTGTAGAGGTAACTTATTTAAATATCTCAAAAACATCAAAAATAAAGCTACACAATTCTCTAACATAAACATCTTCATTTAACAAATCATTAATATTTGCAAACTGTAACATGGAATACCTGCCACGAAGGTGTTCACTTAGCGGGCACTCCACCAACACGTGTCGTTCAGTCTGTACCTGAGTACCATCACATACACACACTCTATCTTGGCGAGGCGTACGACTCCATCTCCCTGTCTCTATTCTCAGACTGTGTGACATCAACCTTAATCTTGAAAATGATTCGCGTTGGTAGTCAGGTATATACACATTGCTCTTATATACGTTATGTACACTCAACAATGGATTAAGGTCTGTCTTATAAGTCATAATCTTTGTTGCTGTGTTTGGTGTATCTATAATAGTCTGTTTGATCCTCTCCAAGGGTTCACTATCAGCTTCTAAGTATATCTCATTATACAGAAATCTATATCCTGGTGTGTTCTCTCGTCTACAGAGATCATATATTGTGTTGAATGGATGGTCAATATCTGTATTTTCTAACTTAGATCTTATGAAACTTTTTCTTCTTTTTCTCACTAGTTCTACAACAGGTAGGATACCACTTTCAAGCATACATAAATTAATACTAGTGTTTCTTCTTACTCCCAACAAACACTTCACTAAAGTATTGTATTGTCTCTCTAAACTTTTCATTTTGTTGCTTAGCCATGATTCACAACTATACAGCAGTGCCGAAGTCACTGCCGCGTCAAACACTTTTTTCTTGTATATAAACGGCATCTGCGTATTGGTTGCACAAAATATTGAAAATTTATTTACAACAGCCTCGTTAGCTATCTCATGCATGTTAATCACATCGTTCATCTTGGCAGTGTCAGTGAACCACGCGCCCAGATACAAGTATCTAGGCAATTGGTTGACAGTCACACCTCCTACTCTCAAGTTTTGTCTGTCCGTTTCCTCACCATTGATAACAAAGAATGTTGTTTTCTTTTCATTGATAACCATTCCATAATCATTACAATATTTCAATACAATGTTTAGCTTTTTTTCACACATCTCTCTGTTTGTTGCTAATATTACCGCATCATCCATTAGAAGTAATATATGTAATGCTCCTAAAAACCGTCCACTGCTATTTCATTTTTTATCATTTTTACCATATGATCAATATACAAAACAAAGAGCAAACAGCTGGTCGGGGCCCCCTGGCGAACACCAATAGACGACTCTATTACTGCTGACTTTAAGATGTTTTTTGTACAAGTATACATTGCCTTTATTGCCTTCACCATTATTCTACCACATCCTAAACGTTTTAAACTTTCTATTAATTTATCTCTAGGGACTCGATCATATGCTTTACTGAAGTCTATAAATAGTACATAGAGTTTTCTTTTCTTGTATGCCGCATAATCACATAATAGCCTTAAGGTAACAATTTGCTCAATACACCCTCGCTTTTTCTGGGCACCTGCCTGACATTTGTCTATGTCCCACCATAATCTAAGTCTGTTGAGTATCATATTATCATACAGTTTTGCCAATGTATCCATTACACTTATACCCCGATAGTTATTACACATCATACGGTTACCTGCTTTAAACAAAATTACCAGTTTATTATAACACCAAACAGTTGGATAATACATATTAGTGAACACTACGTTAAAAATCAATAATAAGAACAGTCTCCACGTTACATCGAATACACTCAGCAAAGCTGGACATATTCCTGTATAACTTTTGTTCTTGTTTAAGTCTTTTGTGGCCTGGTCAAGTTCACTCAAAGAAAATGGGTCGTCTAAAACTGGTATATATGGTAGACTTTCAAAATTGTCATTGCCAGTCTCATTTCTTTCAGCATTTTCCACGTTTGGAGGATTTAATAGTTCCTCAAAATGCACCTTAAACTGTTCATCTGTAGGTATTTCCGTATTTTCTATCTGTACATTGCCTTTCCAGTTAATGGACTTCCAAATCAATCTACTATCATTTCCATCAAGTATTCTTTTCCATCTGGGTTGGTTTGTTTCCCACGTGTGGTTTTGAGGTGCGAATCTTACGATGTTTCTACGCGCACACTCCATGATAGTATTACACCCTGCCGTCAGTGCTACATCTACATTTATGACACCACTCACATCTGGCGGAGCATAGGTCCGTAATTCATTCGCCATCTTCTCCATATCTACCTGACTGTGGCATACACTTCTCTGTAATTTGTGTCGCACTGGTTGTTGGTAATACGAGGCACCTAACTGTTCCGACCTTGCCAGGAGTTCCTTGGACGAAGCACACGCTGTTCTGTCTATGTTCAGTGTAACACATAGTGGTGCGTGGTCAGACCCACACACATTCTGTTGTATCACCAACTCTTTAATCAAGGCTAAAGCATTCTGTTTTACAACACACAAATCAATTTCAGAAATCCACTCATCTTTCCTTCTAAATGTTAAATTTCCATCTATGTATTTATTACTACATCTTATGTGATTCACTATCACCATCTTGTTATTATTACACATATTCACAAGTGTTCTTCCGTGATTGTTAATCGTGTGGTCTCTTACTCCTCTATACTCATACTGGTTTCCACTTTCATCTCTGATTCTAGGTTCCCCTACTCTTGCATTTAAGTCTCCCATTACCACCGTTTTCTCTGGGCCTACAGTGCGAGCAGCCAACTCACCAAACTGAGAGGCGTGGTAGTAAGGAGAGTCACTTGGAGGAATATATACACCACCTAGTTTCAAATTCGACCACCATGACAACTGTATCCAGATCTGTCCTTCAGCATCCGTATCTATCTTGGAAACTGCTCCGTTAACCATTGTGTAATGAGCACTACAACACCGCCTCACGGTGCTGACCACTCCGATACATTTGAATACACATTAAAACCTGGCACATTCAAATGAAAATACTTTTAGCTTCTATCAGCCAAACAATATCATATCCTATTACAAACTTTAAAGTATTCGGTTCATCTAGTTTATCCTTTAAACCACCAATGTTCCATGAAACCTAAACGCAACTCACGAACACTTTCCTTCCACCTAAAAAAACTGAGGTGAATACTTATCAATGATTACTCCATCACGGAAGCAGAACCTGGTTTTTCCGATCGTAGCTGATATTGGCTCCAATATTTGCAGGTTTCTCTTTCTTCTTTTTTCTCTTCCTGAGAAGAGCGTACTCCTTTCCTTACAGCAGTGGGTGCAGGTCCTTTTCATGTACACAGTAGCCAGTTGCCCTGTGCATCTTTTCAGATTTCTGCTGCTTGTAAAACAGCATCTCTTCTCGTTTGGTTCTCCATCTTGATGAGCAGTGGTCTTCATGCTGTTGTCCTGTCCCAGTCTCTTCATCTCCCACCTAGCTGGTTACCCTGAATGGGTTCAACTGTGCCGGTGTACAGTAGCTTGTAACACCTTGACTACTTTTCTTGTTGTCAGTCTCGCCCATCTCATCTGGGTCTTCAGATAATCCAGTGATCACTAGGTTACATCTCCTCTCCTTGTTATCTAGTGTCTCTAAATACAGCTGTTGGTTATGGATTATCTGTAAGCGTTATCAAGACCCTCTGACAAACGCTGGACCTCTTGCTTCAATTGTTTTACCTCAGCTATTTCCCTCGAATACTTCAGTTCATCTAGCAGTAATTAGTGGATCTTGTCTTCTGTTAAGTAGCGTGGTGAGATGCGTTTTAATTGTGGATTTGTCATTTGTTGATGTCATTTGGTGACAATTCACGCACTGCATCAGCATTATCAGCCATTTTGCTACATATCTTATTTCTAGGCGTAAGGTAAAGGTGTTACGGTTGTAAAGTATCAGGTCGTTAGGGTTGCTGTTGGGTTGGTTACCAAGGACGCTGCCTGTTGTCAAGGCTAGGTGCGCACAAATGCAAACAGGAGCTTGGAGGTCAAGGGGGTGCTACCAAAGCACACTGACTTATAGCCTTAAATTATGACCAAGTCCAAACCTCCCAGGAAACCCACTCCAACACCAACTGGCCTTGGGTTACTCACACACCTCTTGGTCTTGTTTGTAACCTTCGTGGACTCTTCTATTTTCTGCGTATTTGATGGTAAGAAAGTACGAGCAATTCATCCTGTTGTTTACACCACTGCCACGCCTCTACACACACATCTTCAGCTGCTCTCTCTCTCTTCTTTTCAAGATTCCTGCCCTGATTTGGAGTGAACTGGTCAGCGCTTAATGAGGTACGTAGCCACGTGGAGGCAAGTTCTTTATCTTATCTGCGGAAGGACACTTATTTTTGGTCCATTTTTATAATTTCCTTTACATCTGGGAACACAACACATGTAAGGCATTATTACCTTAATAAAACATACAAATAATGTAAATATCAATATATAATACAATGTTTTTCCGTCCTTATTGTTATTCAACACACAGCGTGACCTCTCCCGACCATAAGCTAACCCATATACAAAGAAATATATGCTTAAACAACGCGGGAATGTGTTTGTCCCAATGGTAGTGACATCTACCTGAATACACACACACACACACACACACACACACACAGTGTGGTAAACCTTTTTCCTAACTTGGTTTATGATATATACTATACTATTTCTTTATTAGTTGTTTGGACTAGGGCGCAACGGGGCGCTTCTGAAAAGCCTAGTATTCCGGTAGATGTCACTACCATTGGGATAAAACATATTCCCGCGTTGTTTAAAAAGCATATATTTCTTTGTTAAATATCTACACTTGTGAAACCGTGAATCATAGAAATGTCATATACTGTAATATAAATAATACAAATAGAACACGTATATATAACGTAGCGTGAATTGTTTATATTTGTGCAAACGGAAATTAAAATAATATTGATGGAATGTGATGATCCTACATTATTTAATGTCTGTTACATTTAGTAAAGTTAGGTTCTTAATACATAGTTCGTTCAGTTTGTAAATTATTCCTAGTAGGTATCTTGACTCATTCAGTCTATATGTGGGCAGAAATTTAATGCTGAGTAAATACTGGGACACAACATATTGCTCACTTCTCTTCACGCATGCGCACAAGATCAGTCCAGTGTTAAGTTTCTTCACGAGAGATTTGTTTTCAAAACAAACGCAATTAGGGCTAATGCTAAAGTAATACAATTTTAGACTAGGCTACTTGTATTCTTAAGTTAGGTTAGACAAAGTAAGGTACTGTAATTGCTTTGGATAGTCTGAGGGCACTGGGCAACACCACGGCATCTCGAACCGTGGCAACACGGGTCTTGTGTTGTGCATGGGTGAAGGGAGTGAGTAAAAACGTTGAGTCCCAGTATTTATTCAACATTAAATTTCTGCCCACATATAGACTGAATGAGTCAAGACACCCACTAGGCGTAATTTACAGTCTGAACAAACTATGTATTAAGAACCTAACTTGCACTAAATGTAGCAGAAGTTAAATAATATAGGACCACTGAAATGGGTTGCCATCATAGTCCATCAATAATATTTTAATTTCCATTTATGATAAATATGAACAATTAACTACTTACGTTATATATACATGTTCTATTTGTATTATTTATATTACATTATATGACATTACTATGAATCACTGTTTCACATAACAGTGTAGATATTTAACAAAGAAAAATATACTTATTAAACAGCGGGGAGAATGTGTTTGTCTCAATGGTGGTGACATCTACCAGAATACTAGCTTTGAAAGCAACCCACTAAGAGGAGGTGCTTGAAGTACAGAAACCCCTAGCTACTGTGAGCGAGAGTATGGGGGGTAAAATTTTGATGGGGTTATGGGGTCGAGAGAAAAGTGGGGGAGTTGGGTGGGAGTGTGGGACTATGAGGAAGGGAGGGAGGGGGTAGCTCTCCATCGAGCAGTGTTACAAACACGAAAAGGAAACTAACTTATTCCGACGTCTGTACATCAGGGTGGGATACTTAGAAGAAGTGCTGCAGAGGGAAGGCCAAAAGAGACGTGGGTGAGGACAATGAGATGGGAAGCTGGAGATGAGTGTTGGGGGAGATCTTGGAGGAGTTAGCACAAGATAGATGTGGTGGTGTGAGTTCATGAGGCCCATGCATCCCCGAGGGTGCCACAGGAAAATGATATATATATATATATATATATATATATATATATATATATATATATATATATATATATATATATCCATCATCCAATCCTATATTGCCCCATGAGGAGCGTAGGAGCCATTGGCTAGGCAGTTGGTCCCTGATATTTAAGACAGAGTGACTCAGCCTGCCTATCCCTGAGCGGTATTACATGAACAATCAACCCCAACCATCCCTTGGATATAAACTTTCACCGGCTCAATCCGATTGGAGCGCAATAATACTCACTAAAAAACACCAGGCGCTGAATGGTTATATGGTTACCACTGTAGTAAATGCCTCCTGGTGTACAGCAAACCATTTCATGCCACTCGGTGTAGTCACCCACAGGCAGAAGGAAGAGGAAAGAATGAAAGAAAAAAAGAGAAGAGGGAGTGTAAAGTTACCCGTAGGAAGAGGGAAAAAGGAAAGAATGAAGGAAAGGAAGACAGAAGAGGATGGAAGGAAAGAGGGATCGAGGAGAGGAAAGGGCAGTCACCCAACAGCAGCACTACATCGAGTGAGTGGATGGTGAGTGTCCCCATCTACAACAAATATCTATCAATCATATATATATATATATATATATATATATATATATATATATATATATATATATATATATATATATATATATATATATATATACAGAGACAGAGAGAGAGATTATATACATAGATTATATACATAATTCTATATATATAAACAATATGACTCGTATACGGTAAGGTTTAGGACGAAGTAGAGGGACTAGGGTAAATTAAATGATTAATCTCAAAAAGATTATAAAGGTGCGCAGAGCCTTATCTGATATCCTTTTCTTATTCAAGTCAAATGGTGACATCCCCCTTTGTTCTAGGTGTCCCTACCTGCTGGGGGTGTCTTTATAAGACCTCCAATCTCAAGTCTTTATGTCAATGTTTGAGGATATAATATACAAGTACGAAAGTATTTACTGTCCCCATATATATATATATATATATATATATATATATATATATATATATATATATATATATATTATACATAGCCTATGATTTCATCATCCTTTGTATAATTCTAACGTAAAGTATGGTGCATGTTTGATCACGAGCGTTTTCTTCGTCACTCCCCCTCCTCCCTTATAGTAGATTAAATCGTTCTTTATGATGTTCAGAGCAGGAGTTGTCAACTCTTTGTCCCTTATGGCTTCATTTGCGCGTCCTTCTTACAAGTTGTATCAAGCTCTGCCGGCCCCTATATAATGAGCTCAGTCTCTGCATTAATTGCCACTTAGATCTACTCCTCATTTTGTTCACATCTCTGTCCTCCCCTGTACAATTGTTATTATTTTTGTGAGTGCTCAGGAAGTCTCCAACCATCTAGCTGCTGTGTAATTTGAGTATGTGTTATTACATTTTCTTCTTGTACTGTGTAGCATGAGGTGATAATTCGTGGGCCTAGGGAGGTTTTTGTGATTCATGTGTTTTTAGGTCAGTCATTGTTAATAATAGTTTGTATCTGTAACAATTTATCTTGCATTAACTGAGCATTACCCAGTGTATTTTCATTTTATCAGGGCTGACTTAGATAAATTTACTCTTGCTAATTTCGTGTTAATAGAGGCTATTGCAGTTAACCATATATTTAACCTGTTTTTTGCCATTACATTATCCTTATGAGTCCTGAATGTTTTGTTGTTAGTTTGAGCATTAAACTTTAACTTGTAATTTTACCTAACTCTTTTGTTTTGAACCTGGAACTTTACGGGACAGTAGTGATTTTTAGTATTCTCACTTAAAGTGTACATTATCTTTCTCTGTTCCGTAACATAAATTTGGCGACCTCTTATCAGGATATTCAGGATATTATCATAAGGATATTGCTTGATATTTTGTGACTGTGATTTATTCATGATGTCTACTATTACTACGCTTGATGAAGCCAAAGATTTTTTGTCAAATGTGCAAACAGTGTGTGATGTAGAAAACAGAACAAAGAATGAACTTAAGCTTGTTGCTCAACAATTGGGAATTGCTGTTCGCTCTCATCATTCTAAAGATCAAATTGTTGACATGATTAATGAAAGCTTGTTTAATGTAACTCCTCCAGATGAGCAAACGCAGATTGAATTAGCTAAGTTACAGCTAGCCCTGCAGGAGGCTCGTGCTAAGGAGGCTGAATTTCAGGCAAATGCTAAGGAGGCTGAGTTTCAGGCTCGTGCTAAGGAGGCTGAGGCACAAGTTGAACTTGCTAGGATTCAGGCAGACCATGAGTATCGCATGAAACAAGGTGGAACTGGATCATCTAGCTCTGATGATTTTGATGTGGCTAAAAATGTTAAACTTGTCCCTCCTTTTAATGAATCTGATTTAACAAAGTATTTTCAGTTGTTTGAGAGGGTAGCTACAGGTTTTAATTGGCCCAAAAGTATTGGCCAGTACTCCTTCAAACTGTTCTCACCGGTAAAGCTCAAGTAACTTATGCATCTTTGCCTCAGGATCAATCTGATAATTATGATGTAGTTAAGAGCTTGATTCTTAAGGCCTATGAGCTTGTTCCTGAAGCCTATAGAGTAAAATTTAGGACAACTTATAAGCAAGATAAGCAATCCCATGTTGAGTATGCAAAAATCAAAGAAGATCTGTTAGAGCAGTGGTTAAATTCTAAGAATGTGGATTCTGATTTTGATAAATTTAAGCAGATGATTTTGCTGGAGGACTTCAAAAGGTGTATTAATAAAGATGTAAGCCTATATCTTGATGAGAAAAGAATAGATAATTTGTCTGATGCTGCAGTTTTAGCTGATGAATATGTTCTCACTCACAAGAGATATTCTAAAGAAAAAGGGAAAGCTGAGAGTAAGTACGTTGCCTCTACTCAGAGTACAGGTAACAGGAAAGAGAATAAAGATGATGTTTCTCAGGAAGTAAATACCAGCTTCACCTCTAGATTTCAGAAAAGTAAATGTACTTATTGTAGTAAGCTTGGTCATACTACGGAGAAATGTTTCAGGAGACAGCGTGATGTGAACAAAAGGAGTCTTTAAATATTCAGTCAATTGGTCTAGTGTCCACCCTTGAGAGTTCCCAGAATTCTTTAACTGAGTTTACTGAACCTGCTTTGAGGGGTAAATTAAATCCTCATGATGAAGCTCCTCTTTTGAGCAGTAACGTGGGTGACACTCTCAAGAGTTCATGTGCTAATTTCCTGTCTGATGGTTTTGTCAGTCCTCTGGACAGTAATAACAGGAAATCAGTTAAAATATATCGTGATACAGGTGCTTGCCAATCCCTTATGCTGACCAGTGTTCTAGGCTCTAATGTTAATTCCTCTGATGAAACTGTAATCTTACAAGGTGTAGGGAATAATTACTTCTCTGTCCCTCTGTGCAGAGTGAATTTAGAGTCTGGTTTTGTTAATGGTTCCGTTATGGTTGGGTTGGTTGAGACACTCCCAATGTCAGGTGTAACTTTCTTACTTGGAAATGATATTGGTGGAAGTCAAGTGTGTCCAGCTCCTCAGTTGTCTAGTGAGCCAGTGGCTGCGGCCCAGGATTGTGATGTCCCTGATGTGTTCTCTGCATGTGCTGTCACTAGGGCTAAGTCTAAAGTTACTGGTGACTTAGAGGATAATGATGATGTTATCCTAGCTGACACTTTTCTTGCTAATTTGGACCACTCACCAGATGAGGCAGTACCCCGTAGTGTTGATAATTTGTCTCGTCAAGAGTTGGTTGAGTTGCAGGTTGCTGACCCTGAGTTGAAAGGTCTAGCTAACTCTGCTTGCAGTGAGGAAGAGTCAGCTGGTGCTTCTACTTGTTATTATATAAAGTCAGGAGTACTTATGAGGAAGTGGAGACCCCCAACAGCATCAGCCGACTGTGAATGGGAGGTTGTACATCAAGTTGTCATCCCTCGTGTTTGTAGGCAGGATATCATTAGAGTGGCTCATGATTCCAGTTTGGCAGGACACCTTGGAGTGAGGAAGACTGTGGCACGCATTTTGAAACACTTCTACTGGCCAGGTATCTTCAGGGATGTTTCCTGGTATTGTAAGTCTTGTCACACCTGTCAAGTTGTGGGGAAGTGTAATCAGACCGAAAAGGTTGCACCTCTAGTTCCCATTCCTCCTTTTGAGGCGCCATTCACCCGTGTGTTGGTGGATATTGTGGGCCCTCTTCCTAAGACTTCTTCAGGATTTTCTTATGTGTTGACCCTGATTGATATGGCTACTCGTTATCCTGAAGCCATTCCACTTAGAAATATCTCAGCAAAGAACGTGGTTAAGGAAATGCTAGGGTTCTTCACCAAGTTTGGTCTGCCCAAGGAGGTACAGTCAGACCGGGAAGTAATTTCATGTCAAATGTTTTCAAGCAGTCTCTGAAAGAGTTGGGCATCACCCAGATCACGTCTTCAGCTTACCATCCCCAGACCCAAGGAGCGTTGGAGAGATATCATCAAACACTCAAATCGATGCTCAAGAAATACTGTTTGGAACATCAGAAAGACTGGGATAAAGGTCTTCCATTCGTTGTATTTGCCGCAAGAGAATCTCCAAATGAATCACTGGGCTTCTCACCTTTTGAACTACTGTTTGGCCATGAAGTAAGAGGACCCTTAAGCTACTCAAGGAATGCTGGCTGTCGGAGGAAGATGACGTCAACCTGCTGGAGTATGTGATGAAGTTCAAAGAACGGCTGTCCACTGCTTTACAGCTGGCGAGAGAGAATTTAGGAGCTGCTCAGGAGAAGATGAAGACTTGGTATGATAAGAAGTCCAGGTTACGCCACTTTCAGCCAGGAGATCAGGTTTTGATTCTGCTACCAGTGCATGGGCAACCTCTTCAAGCCAAGTTTAGTGGTCCTTATTTCGTGGAGAAGAAACTCAGTGATGTCAACTATGTCATCGCCACACCAGATCGTAGAAAGAACAAGCAACTTTGTCACATCAACATGCTAAAGTTATATCACAGGCGGGACGAAAATAACCCAGTCTGCACTGTAGCTGTTCCACCCGAGTCTGCAAGTGAAGTTCTCCCATGCAGCATGAGCCTGAGTGATAGTTTGGGGAAGAATCCTGATATCATGAATGATCTCCAGACTAAGCTTTCTCATCTAGCTCCCGAGGAAAGGCAGGAGTTTTCGGCATTACTGCAGGAGTACCCGCAAGTGTTCCGTGCCACTCCAGGAAGAACCACTGTGTTGATGCATGATGTCGATGTTGGAGACGCAAAGCCAATTAAACTGCCTCCTTACCGTGTGAACCCAGTGAAAGTTCCTCTCATCCAGAAGGAGCTTGGCTACCTGTTGGACCACAAGATGATTGAGCCCTGTCAGAGCGAGTGGAGTTCTCCTGTCACTCTAGTCCCTAAGCCAGGTGGGTCACAGCGGCTTTGCATCGACTACAGACGTGTTAATCAGATAACCAAAACAGACACTTACCCTCTCCCTCGCGTGGAAGATTGCATAGACAAGATCGGAAAGGCTAGGTACATAAGTAAGTTTGATTTGTTAAAGGGATACTGGCAAGTACCTATGACTGAACGTGCTAGGGAGATCTCATGTTTTGTAACACTAGGAAAGACTTTTGCATGTTCTGTAATGCCATATGGTATGAAGAATGCACCAGCCACATTTCAGAAGCTCATGAATGTTGTAACAGAGGGTTTGGCAGGGTGTGTTGTTTATATTGATGATGTATTAATCTTCAGTGACAACTGGAAAGATCACCTATGCCATGTCAGTAAATTTCTTGAGCGTTTGGTTCAGGCTAATCTTGTAGCTAATTTATCAAAGTGTGAGTTTGGTCAAGCTAAAGTTCAGTACCTTGGGTACGTAATTGGTGATGGACACGTTGCACCACCAGGAGCTAAGGTTCAGGTTATAAGTGATCTTCCCAGACCTAAAAGTAGGAAAGAGCTACAAAGATTTTTGGGAATGGTAGGTTATTACAGGAGATTTGTTCTTAACTTTTCAATTCTTGTATCACCACTTACAGACCTACTGAAAAAGGGAGTTAAATTTGTCTGGACCGATAACTGTGAATCCTCTTTCAACAAACTTAAAGCTATCTATTAAGTCAGCCAGTGCTCGCTACTCCAAATTTTGCTAAGCCTTTTAAGATGGCTGTTGATGCATAAGTGATACAGGAGCTGGGCTGTTTT